>NC_051310.1:167103771-167428089 GCF_015220235.1 Choloepus didactylus
TTATGGGTTTGTACTATCAACTTTTACTAGGAAATATGAATTTATTTTACTTTGAAGATCTATGATATGTAACTTTCATTTATTTTGTAAGTATTTTTCAAAATACCAATTCGTGTCAGAATAAGTCAGATTTGATTAGACACCTACCTTCAATTTAGATGACTGGTTTGGCAGAAATGTTTGACAATATTTAATGGACTTGATACATTTTAAGCAAAACCATTGTAAAATATTTGAAACAAATAGATTCTACCTTACTGAAATTGTTTCTTTGAAAAGCAGACATAGCAGAAGACCTTTATTATTTTTTCTGTAATAAAGAACATTCAGAGGGAGAATCTCTAATCACATCAAACTTTTGGATATTAAGAGTCCTTGCTGCCTCCCATTAGTATTTTTTAATCTAACATCAGAGTTTTCTAAAGTAAATTCTTTTTGCATGTCTGGGAGGTTAGAGTGAGAAGGAAATACTAGTGAATGGGAAATAATGCTTTTGAAAATCCTGGTCTTCGTGAGAGTTCACCACCTGTAAAATGCCTTCTGTATATGAAAGAGCTTCAGTGTGGGTATTTATTTGATGTGATCTCATGTTGCTGCATGAATAGCAAAAACAAATGTAATACTAGTTGAAAGTTTTGGCTTACGTTCACTATTTGGTATTTTGGCCTGATTCAGTTGTCCTCAAAAATAAAATTTATTTACTCTAGAATACATCTATTGTGGGATAAATCTTATGTTGAAATAACCTTACCTTCAACTTGGTCATGTAATCACCTGTGCCTTTCATTGTGAGATCAGGTTTAGTTCATAGGAAGCAGCTCTCTCTTACGGGGAATACTTGAGGTCAGACAAATACAGCCTTATCCTGGAATTGAGTCACAGTGGGCATTTTGTGTATATATATTAGTAGCTGGGTAGGCACAATTTAAAATTTAGTATTGCTCAAATTGTGTTCTAGTATGTCCCAGTCGTGGGACATACTCTACTCAAAAACAAAAAGCAAAAAAACAAAAAAATTCATTTTCTTAGTCAAATAAATTTGGAAACTACTGTACCCTCTCTTCCTGTTCTCCATTTGGAGAAGCTCAATGTACCTGAACATATTAACTCCTAGCCCTGCAATAAAAAACAAACAAACCTCATTAATTGTTTTAATCTAGATATTTAAAACTTTTATATTTGCATGTAAATAGTTGAAATAGTCAAGTACTTCTGCAGTTTGTTAAGACAAACAGCAGTCCCAGCCCCTCTTCTTTTCCATTTACTATTCTCCATCTTTTAGCTGACTATTTTGGTTATCACCTCCATCTTGAAACAACAGGGCAATATGGCTACTTCCTGAGTAGTTGTCCTTTTTCAATGTCTTAGCTTTATCTATCAACTTCTCATTATGAAAGATTAGAATTTATTTAGCTTGTTCCCTCACTCTATCACTCTTTCACACAGGAACACACACACACACACACACTCACACACACATTTCCCATCCCTTCTATAAAATTATGTAGTGATTTGGGTTATATGAACATTTAGTGTTTACATTATTAAGAACATGTAAATGCAAATCAGAGCTAAACAGGTAGAGGAATATGATTCCTGCTCTATTTTGTACAACTTTTTGTTTTTCTCTGGAGTTTATTATTTGCTTCGTTTTCTATGCATTTATCTTGAATTCAACCCCAATTCTCCACAAGTTGAATAAATTTCCTCTACGTATACTCATTTCACATCAGGTTTTTCCTCAGTGTCATCTGTTTGAAGCACTTGCTCCAGGACCCTTATGACCTATTTCCATCTGCACAGGAGCCTTCCTTCCTTAGCAGAGCTGCCATCCTGGGATCTTCCTTCCCCATCATTCTGGGGTGCTGGGTTTCCTATTTTCTGCCTCCATGGCCTCTTTCTTGGGTTACTTCCTTGTTTTGGTAGAGAATATCCTCTAGTGTCTCTTGAGAAAGGTGTGTGGGAGGTTGAATTTTTAACTTACATATCTGAAAATATCCTTGTTCTACTCTCACATTTTATTGATTGTTTATCGATCTATATTATTCTTAGTATACAATTCTAGGCCAGAATTCTTTTTCCTTATTAAAGAAAGCAATTGTCTTCTAGGTTCCAATGTTGCTGTCGAGAAATCCAGAGCAATCTAATTATGATCCTTCGTATGTACCTCTACCCCTACCCAAAGTTCACTTCCCCTAATATTCTGAGATTTCAAAATAATGCACCTTAGTGTGGGTTTATTTTCAGACAGTAGGCATATCTTTTTATTCTAGAAACTCATGTCCTTCATTTTCTTGATACATTTCATCAGTGATTTCCTCTCTTCTCTTCTCTGGTCTCGCCTTCAGGAACTCCTAGTTTTTAGATGGTGGGCCTCCTGGATTGGTCACTAATTATCTTACCTTATCTCTTTTTATTTCCATCTATTTATCTGTTTTGCCTTACTTTTGGAATGATTTCCTCAACATTATTTCTGGCTATTGTATTGAGGTTTTCATTTCTGCTATCATATTTTTATTTTTCCAGAGGTTTTTTTTTTTTTTTCCCTACAATTATTTCTTTTTTTAAGAAAATAACATTCTGTTCTCATTTCATGGATACAATATCTTATCTCTGATAACATTTCTTCTTCACCAAAATAATTTTCTCCCTGTATAATCTGCTTCTTCCAAACTGAGTTTTTTGTTTGTTTGCTTTGGCCCTATTATCCACATTACAGTTTTCCCTAAGTCTATGCTAATTCTTGGCTGCCTACTCATATTTAGAAGTAGGAGACTAAAACGCTTATTGGATGCTCTAAATGTGTGGGTAGGGCCTGTTGACTGGGTATGCCACTGCAGGGTGATCTGGATGTGTCAATGTCAGTATCTTCTTGTCCTCTTGGACTGATCAAATCTCACAGAGAGGGAATCTCCAGTCTCTTGACCAGAGAATATAGGCCTTACTGGCAGCATTTGGGGAGTCAAATTGAGGAAGAGGACAGGAGAATCTCAGAACTCAGAATGCCTGTGTTAAATTAGTACCCCCGTTTTCACTGGTATACTCCTCTCTTCAAGTCTGCTTGGTATCCCTCAGTCCAGAGACCTTTAGATCAGTCCTCTCTGTTGAATAAGCCTCAAGACTTCTGTCAGAATTGGGGTTCTGAGCAACCACCCAGGAACAAGCATGAAGAGAGACCTAGAGGTCTAACTGCATTTAAAAATAGTTTTTGATCAAGATTAATCTTCCTGTTTTATCATTTCTTCCTCTATCCCCCTTCCAGGGGCATCTGGTACCACCAACTCTAAAATATTTTAAGAATTCAGAAGTACAAGTTGGGTTGGTTCTTTGCTCTCTGTATTGGTGGCTTACAATTTAGCTTTCTTGAGTCTGCTACGTCATTTATCACTCATTCATCTGATTTCCAATTTCCAAAATATTATTGTTTCTCCTCCCATTCTTGAGTGTTTATACCTTAAAAACAACAACAACAATAAAACTTTGCAGTAGTGGAGTTTCTTGAGGGAATAAAGTTAGATGCATATATTCAATCTGCTACCGCCACCCAGAAATTGCCCAGGATTTTCCAAATTAATTTGTCAGCAGCAACTTTTTTTTGTAGAATACCTATTAACACCTGATGAAGCAAACACTGAATTGGCAAACACTTCTATATTGCTGCATTAATACAGATAACTAATTTAGACTTCAGAATCTTTAAAGATGACTCTTCCTTTAGGGCTCATTTCCTTTCTGTTTTATGTAGTAAGGTCAAAAAAGATAAATAGCCTTTTATCACTTATTAACTGAGGCTGAAAATATGGGAGTAGAGGGAGGTCTTTTAACATCCATGTTATCTATTTTTACAAAGTTTGAATTAATATATATTACTTTTATAATTAATTTTAAAAATAATTTTAGAAAAAAACATTGCCTAAAATGACCTTAAAATCTCCCTGTTTCAAATTTATGATGCTAAGATTATGAGTAGCCTTATGGAGAACTAAAAGTGGAGAATTCTTTTTATATTTAATGGAATGGGTAAGAGAGTGCATAGAAAGTCTTCAATCACTCTGATACAAAGTCAGAATTGTAGTCTTTTTTCCTCCCCTGACTAGGAAGAGTTTTTTAAAGTTACACTTTATATTAGTGAAATTTTTGTTTGGAAAAGTGGATGCTGATTTCTCATTTCATTTTCTTGGTAAATAAGAGTGCATACTGATTTTTCTTCTGTCTTTATAGGACATAACTGTGATTCTATATATCTTCTTCTACAATCTCTTTAGAGTTCCTGCTACATGTAAGATTCATTCCAATCTCCATGGCCTGGCGTTCACAGCCCCCATTCTTAAAATCTGGCCACAACTTACCTTGCAGTTTTATCTGTTTCTGGGCCCCATCAAGCGCCCAGTTCCTTCTCAACACTGAATTATGTGCTGATTTTGCCAACTCCTTGGTGCTGAAGTGTCTTTGTCCATGCAGTTTTCTCAGACTGGCATTCCAGCCCCCCACTTCCCTTCCTTCTCTGCCATCTCAGCCAAGCCTGTTTTTACATGCTCATGTCAAATGTTTCTTTTGGCCAGTTTTACTGTCAGTGCACTGGGGTCTTACAGGACTTTGCTTGCTTCCTATGTGTTTGCCAACATCCTGCCTGTGCCATAAGTGTTAGTGTGTGTGAAAGAGGGAAAGAGAAGATACTTTCCCTATTAAATTATAAACTCCTTGGGGGTCAATACGATGAGCCATATTTATACATAGAACCTTACATATAGATAGTCCTCAGTAAGGTCAATCATTCTGGAATGAATCTTGTTTCATTTTCTTTCTGTTAAAAGTATTTCAAAAGCAACAACTGCACAAATTATGTATTTAGGTTTTACAAACCCAACCCGTCTCAAGAGATTTTCTTAAACAACAGAAATGTAGCTACCTAATTCTTAAAGCTGATTCTTAGCTGACTGGGGTGGGGGTGGGGTGAGCTTCTGGCGTTCACTGCCTCCAGGTCAGCTGTGCTGACGACCACAGGGGCCGCTCGCTACCGACTGGCTGAAGCAGCCAAATTAATCTGTGTGACAGCAACCGACTGCTGTAGTGGGGGAAAGAGAACACGGGAGGCGTGATGACTAGCTAAATCAGTCTGGGTGTCCCTCTACAACAGGAGAAGGATCCGAATAATCTGGGGTAGGAGGAGGGCTGGCGGGAGGAAGATGATTGATGAAATGTGTTATGGCTGACAGGAGACTGCTCTGGGCGAGGGAGTTAGCAGGTGATTGAGGCGACACCCGGGAGAGGGCGCGTGGTCTCTGTGATTATCAGGATGTGATCAGCCATCTGCCTGGGGGCGCGGCCGCGCACACAAAGGAAATATTGAAGGGGAAAAAAGAGAGAGTGAGGAAACATTAGTGATAGTACCTAGAGAGGGTCATTTAAACTGTAGAATCTGTTCCGAGGTCGCGCTGTTTACGTGCTGTTTCCCTCACTGGCGCCCTTGAAATCCTGCTCCTCACTGATATCCTCTTGCAGGGCTGGTCCGTTATAGCAGGAAGATTAGAAAGTGAGACAAATCCGGGGTTAACTGCAGTGATATCGCTAAACCGTTATTCTAGGCGAGTCCTGGAGGGCGTGTGGCGGGGAGAGCTAGAGGGCCAAGGAGAAGGAGGAATCACACAGCGATTGTGGAAATTTCCTTGGGAGTATCTTTTTTCCCCCTAAGTCCAAATTTAACTTAATACTTGGCAGGAACTCTTTGGCTCTCCTCTTTAAGAGCCTAAAGCCATTTAAAGTTTGCCAGCTCTTGACCCCACAAAAGTCAGGGGAGGTAGGCAGCCAGTGAGAATTAAAATTCAGTGATGAATTAGATCCTCATCCATCTGGGTAGGCAGCATTTAATTAAGTAATTTATTGAACTCTTTTATTTTTTTTCCTGGCATCAGATATACAGAGTGCACCTCAGGAGTTTATTATTCCTTAATGTAATAAAAAAGAATGAGAGCTAACCTTAGACAAAAATCACAATATTACAGCTAACTTTTTTTTTTGTCCTTCTAAATTCGGTGTCTCTATGAATAGGCTCTGTGAAGAGTGGTTATGATAGCATGAAAGAAAGATATGAAGGGAGAGAAAAAAGGACACACTGACATCTAAGTATCTACCTCAGTTTGTAATATGTGCTTTGTAGCAAGCCAGTCAGTTAATTTGCTTCTTTTTTAAGAAGTGAGCACAGCAAAGAAAGATTGAGAATAAATTATTTAGGTTTGGAGTTGATTTACATAATGACAAGACTGCCTCTCAAATTGTACGCATGATGATAATGACTTTACTTAGAAAGAACAGTTTCTTTCTGAGAAAAGAGAGAGCTTGAATCTCTTTAGTTCAGATGGGCTTTGTCAGGTGGTTAAGTTAACAGAATCCTAGTAACTTACCCTGCTTCAGGATTGCTTAATTTTTTTTGAAATACAGCCTTGTTCTGAACTGTGACTGGATGTGCCCTGTCTACCCAGAGTGATCCTTGTTTTGGCAAGTGTCTCCTTTTTCTCAGCTCACTTATCACAGTTTTGTTTTTGCAAAAGTCCTGCCTAGAACTGAACTGTTCTGGAGCTTATACATGAGCTTCCAAATAGGGACTCATAAGCAGCCCTCTCTTTGCGAGAGATTTAATCCATTAAGGGCATATGAAGCCAGTGCTCTGCAGACTCAGCAGTGCCCTGCTGTTATGGGGCAGCCCCAACACCTACATCAACCTTTATCTCGTTTTGCCACAAGAGAACCCACGGGGGAAAAGGAGGAGGAGCCAGACACTTAATCCTGGAGGGTCATTAGGGACAAAAGCGTTTACAGTGAGTACAGTCGGAGATGCCCGGCTTTACTGTTCTTTTATTTAAGAGAGAAAATTACAGGAGAAGGGAGAAAGAGGTGGGCAGCTTTGATGTCTGGTAGCTGGATTTTTTTGCCTTCTGGTTTGGCCAAAGAGCACTCTCCTGATTTAAATTTGCCTGTTCATTCACATCGAATACATGCTGCTAGCATTGGTTTCAATTCAGAACTTGTGGACTGTCAGGGAGATACAGAAACGGTCCTTGTTAGTCAGCAATCCATGGTATATTCTCTTCTGTTTCTATAGAATGTTAATTAGGGCATGGGGGGAAAGACCCTCCCACAAAGTGCTTTAAAATCTTTACTGCCTTCAGTTTTTGCACACTAAATGTTGCATCTTCTTTGGATTTGTGGAAAGGAAGGAGTTGGATGAATGTTATTTTTAACAGTAGCTAGGATAAAAGTAGCATTACCTCTAAGACTAGAGAGGTGATCTCAGACTCAAGCGTTTGAATATGGGGGGATGGAGAGGTCTTCGGGTTCCAAAAAGGTTGATTGCTTCTTTCAGGCTGCCTTGAGCCAAAGTTGTAACTTGAGTGGGTACCTGTGTGCACTTGGACTAATGTCTTGGTTTGCATCGTCAAAAGTTGTCTACTGCCTTTTTTTTTTTTTTTAAATTTTAATTTCTCTGTGACTGGAAACAAATCTTTGGTAAGATGACTTGTAAAGGAGGAATAGAAAACTGATCATATTTAGAAGAATTTCTAGACTTGTGCTGAATTTCCTACTATTTGTTTGCATTCAAATGCAGTGATTAATTTGATGGGGAAGAAAGCTTGAATATCAATGATGAGTGCAGGAAAAATATACACAAAGATAGTACTCTAGTCTTCATAATTTGAATTTTTCCAGTAATTGTAAATTTAAGTTATCCTTGAAATCATATGTGATTTTGTGAAAATCAGAAATAGAGTTTGGTCAGCTATGAGTGCTACATTTAAATGTAAACTGTTTGAATGGAAAATCCAATGTTTATAGTAATTACATTGCATGAAAATGGGTACTGAATCAATTTCGTGTCATTTTCCAGGTTTGCTAGGCTATTATGGCTCTTACAAGCATTCCTTTCCCAGTGGCAAAGATATATATGAGGGAAAGTCAATAGACAGAAGTTGAAGTAAAGATAAGTAAAGTGCTATTTTGTTTTCTGTGTTATGGAAATTCTCTTGATCACAGTCTGATCAGTTAAATATGGAACGATCACATCCAAGCTGAAATTTTATTTTATAAATGCAGGAAACTCTGATTTGGCAGCTTGAACACAAGGTTCCCTTGCCCTTTACTCATGTGTGATGTACATCCCTTCTTCTCCAACTACGTTTTTGTTTAATGTTTTTATTTTATTCTGTTTGTCCTTTACATATAAAACCACATCTGTGTTGTCAGTCTTAAGTTGCAGACTCCCAGAGGAGAGAAATTCCCTTATTAGACCCTTTGGGAAGAATTGGCACTACATAATTTATAAATAATGATTTATAAAATGCTTTTTCACAGCAATTATTTTTTTCTGTTAAGTAGGACAGATCTATTGAGGTTATTCATGTGCTTTGTAAAATGGAGGGCTATCATTTGGTGTCTATATAGCTCTTTGTATAGGCAGGTAGCTTTCAGTAGCCCTTAAGTTTCTGGATAAATAACCCTAGGTAATCACAGATCCTTAGGGCCAGATGGGATCTTACTAGTTCAGTTTTGCCATTTTATAGATGAGAAAACTGAGGCCCAGAAATTTGGAGCATCTTGTTCCAAATCACATAAAACTGCCATGTGCCTACTAGGTACACAGCCTGATGGAAATGTTGTAAGTTGGGACCTAAATTGCATTGAACTAATTCTATGGTATGCTCTTTAGTTTACAGTAGTCTGTGTGTTCCAGAGAAAGCCGTGCCTTGATTTAGGAATTTTAAGAAAAACAAAATGGCCCAGATTCAGTTTTTAGTTGCACAGGGCTCTTGGGTACAATTTGGGGTGAGTGGATATATGTGGGTATGGCTAAAACAGTTCATTACACCCTGCCCTGCCATTTAATTTTCTGGTTTGAACTGAGTCTGGGAGAAGGAACCACTGTGACATTAATATCTTCATTTATCACCAGTTCTATGACCTTGAACTAGAAACCTTTATTAACCTGTGTATATCAGATTTCTTCTCTGGGATTGTGATTCTAAACTGATTCCCTGGAGGGCAGTGAATTTATTAATAATTTAAAAGAGTGTTGGGAAATCAGAATCAGAGCCTGCCTAAAGCAGGGTGTGGTTTATGAAGAAGTGCTATGATAGTATACTTGTACTGGAGTTTTATCCTGCCACTGAAATTCTGATATAATCTGATTTATTTGTAAAAATCGCCATGTCTATTAACTATTATTATTTTTAAAAATGTATATACAAGAATGTTAAAAATGTGAGGCATGGATTTCTCTCTCTTGCAGTCTGTCAGAGAAAGTGGTTGAAGCCCAAAGCCATTCTCTGAGGCAGGCATCAAAGTGATAAAACTACTTTATGACATAATTGCCTTTTTTTTGGTTTTTACAATGGGGATTCATTAACTTCCAAGCTTACAGTTCTGAGGCCCTGAAAATGTCCAAATCAAGGCATCAAAAGGCAATGTCTTCTCCCTGAAGACTGGCTACTGGTGATCCTGGGCTCATTTCTCACATGGCAAGGCACATGGCGATGTCTGCTGGTTTTTCCCTTCTCTTCTGGCTTTGTTGCTTTCAGCTTCTGGCTTCTTGTCTGTGACTTTCTCTCTCAGCTTCCGTGTGTTTCTCTGAATTTCATCTCTTTTAAAGGACTCCAGTAAGAGGATTAAGACTCACCTGGGTCATGCCTCTGTTGAAATAACCTAATTAAAAGGTCCCACCCACAATAGGTCTACACCCACAGTAATGGATTAGCTTTAAGAACATCCTTTCTGGGGTCCATTCAGCTTCAAACTACCACTACAGGTAACAGTGCTGACAAAGCCCATCCATGTTTCACCCTGTCTAACCTTACCTGTATCCTCATGCAGGCAGCAGTCCTCCTTTTAATCTATTGTTGATGATTATTTTCTCTACAGGAACTGTTCTAAATTTTTCCCCATATTTTTGAGCCTCCAAACCTACACCAAGCCTCTTCAACAACCACTATCCAGTGTGGTTCTTCCACCTGCCCTCTTTACCGCTCCCTTCACCTGTTCCACAAGTATCACTCCAATTCAAAGCTAATCATTAATGCATCTCTGCTCTTCAAATCTTTATCAGTGTTTTAAACTATTAAAGTAACTTATTCTTCTTCTTAAATTTTTTCCTGCATTATTTTAATAAAAATTAGCCAATATATAAAAGTGTAGAAAGTAACAAGTCCTCAATAACCTTATCACCTCAGAGGAAACCTGTGTTCTGTGTGTGATCTTCCAACCTTTTTCTGTTTTTCATCTTTATTTTTCTACTTACTAATATATAATTATTATCTTTCCTTGTCAACATCTGTAGATTCACCCTATTCTTGTTAGTAGATGTATAATATTCCAATGTATAGAATCCATAATTTATTATTGTAACCAATTTTCTATTGATGGACATTTAGGTTAACAGGTTTTTGCTATTCCAAACAAGATTATAATGGAATCCTTAAATATGTATATTTGAATAAATATAGGTGTGTTCCTATAGGATAAATTCCTAGATATGGAATTGCTAGGTCAAAGAGTATAAGCTTATAAATTTTGATAGATATTGCCAAATTGTCCTCTACAAAGTGGCAACAATTTACTTTCCCACACCATCTTTTGTTTTTCTATAATGTTACTAATATAAGGTGCTAATTTTAAAATTATTTTCCAATCTGATAAGCTTTTTTAAAAAGGTATATCTTTAAAAAATATTGCAATTCTTTAATTTTGTGTGAGTCTGAGTATATTGGCCATCTGTATTTTTTTTTTCTGCAAATTGCCTGTTCATATCCTTTGGTCATTTTTTTTTCCTTTGGGGGCTAGTTTATCTTTTTCTTACTGGTTTATTAGAGCTCTTATTGTTAGGAAAATTAAACTTTAGGTCAACTATGGCAAATCTTTTTTATTAATTAATACTTTTTTTCAGTATTTTTAATGCTTTTTATGTTTAAAATTTATACATAGTAAAAGTTGTCATCTTTTCTTTTATGGCTTCTGTATTTGGTGTCAAGTTTAAAAAGACTCTCCTGGTTCAAGATTTTGAAAATATATGTTATTTTATTTTACTTATAATTTATACATATATTTAAATCTTTGCTTTATCTGGATTTATTTTAGTGAAAAAGTAAGGTATGAGGATGTGCTATACAAATATTTTTTTCAAATAGCTAGTCAGTCATCCCAACTCCTTCCAATTCTATTTATGATATCCTCTTCTATACCTTTTTTTTTGTTGTTGTTGTTTTTTAATTTGGTCACTCCTAAGTTTCTAAAAAAAAAAAATTAGAAATCTTGCCTTGTGAGGTGTAATAATATCCTATGTTAGCCATTTCCAAGTCTACGTTTAAGATTCATATTCTCCGTTAGCTTTATTCTCGGGCCTTTGGAACTTTTTTTTTTCAGACATTTTATTCACACACCATACAGTCAATCCTAACATTACAATCAATGGCTCTTGGTATAATCACATAGTTATGCATTCACCACTGCAGTCAATATAAGAACATTCTCATTTCTTTCGTAGAAAAAAATCCCATATCCCTTATACCTTCCTATTATTGACATTTAGCTTTGGTATTGTGCCTTTGTTACAATTAATGAAAGAATTTTACAATGTTGCCATTAACTATAGACCTTACAATAATTGTATTTTTTCCCCATATAACACCCTATTATTAACACCTTGTTATAGTGACATGTTTGTTCTAGTTCATGGAAGAGCTCTCATATTTATACAACTAACCACCATCATTGTCCACTCTGGGTTTCGCTAAGTTACACAGTTTCAGTTTTTATCCTCTAGCTTTCCTTTTTCCTTCTAATGACATACATGATTCTAGCTTTCCTCTTTCAACCATACTCACATTCTGCTTTATTAATTACGTTTACAGTACTGTGCTACCATCACACAGTATTGTGCTCATAATTGCTTTTTGAAATAACGTTGCTTTCAAATTTTCATCTGTGAATCTCAGTAACATTTAATTCAAATATTAGATGCTCAAAAAAATTGGGGAAGGGGGGCAGGCTGCAGTGAAAGGTCTCTGAAATAATATACCATAGGAATAATGTATTCGTAAGACTCTTGTCAATTCCATAAGTCTTTTTGGTCCCTGTACCCATTCCTGTATGGAAAGGTACATAATCCTAGTCAAAGTGGGAGTTTTCTTGATTTTTTTTCCTATTTTTATAGGTAAAAGAAATTTTGCTATTTTACTAAGAAAACATTCAGAATCTAAAGAAATATAGGCTACTTCTGACAGTTTAATTTAATCTCTGCTCTGTTGGTCAGCTACTTTTCATCTTTGGGGAAATGAAGCTATAAACTAACCTGAATGTGTAGAACCAGAAAAGAAACTATAAAAGAAAAAAAAAAAGTCCATTGTTTTGAGCAGAAGTTGCTCCTGAAACTGAAAATGATGTCTATTTAAAATGTTTATTTTAAAGTACAAGGTCCCTGAACATTGTAATTTTATACTAGACTATTAATAACTGGTTCCAGAAGAAAGATAAATTAAATAATTAGATCATTAGTAAACTAATCAACTTTATCTTTAAAAAAGTACCCTTGTTTTACTATGACCTATAATTATGTTAGTTTAGCAGATTTGATTAACATTTTACTGTTATGTGTTTAATAGTAATTGATTGCTCTTGAAATTCCAGAATATTAAAAAATTTCAATATAACAATATTAATGAAATTTAGGTTGAGATATGTTAGTATCTATGTATCTAATATATATTAATTAGGTATATTTTATATAATCTATGATTTACTCTTTTCAGGAAAGTAAAGACTGGGAATTGCAACGTGGTACTAATTTATCTAAAAAATCATAGAAAGGAGTAACATCTGAATTTCAGCACAATATTTCTGGTAATTAGAATAGTTTCCCTTCCTAGCTGTCCCATGTACTGAAGATATTGTTTGTAATTGTCAAAATACTGTTTGGATACTTATTATAGAAAACCCAAAATAAGAGTGGCTTTAAAAAGATAGTTTATTTTTTCTCTCACCTAGAGTCCAGGAGTAGCAGTCCAGGACTAGAACAGTGGCTCCTCGTTATCATCAGGGGCCCATGTTCCTACCTCCCTCCTCCACCATCCTCTACCTGGCGTATTCAAAAGCATCTCCTTGTCTGAGATGACAGGTGGGAGCTCCAGTTAGCAAGTCTACATGGCATGCTGGAAGGAGGAAAAGCAGAAGGACAGAAAGGGGGCCCTCCTAATTGAGTCAGCTCCCTTTAAGCAGCTCCCCCAGAAGTTCAGCACAGCAATTCCATTTTCATTTCATCGGCCAGAACTTAGCTACACAGCCACACCTAGCTGCAGAGAAGATAGAGGATGTATTTTTAATTCTGGGCAGGAATGTGCACAGATGAAAAGCAGAATTTTGTTACTAAGGAATGTTACTAATGGATGTCGGGGGTAGGCAATACCACTGTGTTTTTGTGTTCCTATTATATGCTGAGTCTTGGGGCTACAAACACCTCTTTCTGTTTTTGCTATGAGCTATAGTTTCTTAATTTAGAAATCTGGCTTAATTTAGAAATCCTGTTTCTTCTGTGAAGTATCATTTCTTTATTTGGCAATCTTGTCTGACTCTTGCTTTCTTCTTTCTGTTTGCTTTTCAGCTGTTTTGGAAAGAAGTAAGGTTTAGACTTCTCCATGCTAACCATGAGTGTGACACTTTCCCCCCTGAGGTCACAGGACTTGGACCCCATGGCTACTGATGCTTCCCCCATGGCCATCAACCTGACACCCACTGTGGAGCAGGGAGTAGGAGAAGAGGTGATAAAGGACATGGATCCTGACCAGCAGTATGAAAAACCACCGCCGCTGCACACAGGGGCTGACTGGAAGATTGTCCTCCACTTACCTGAAATTGAGACCTGGCTCCGGATGACCTCTGAGAGGGTCCGGGACCTAACCTATTCCGTCCAGCAGGACTCAGACAGCAAGCATGTGGACGTACATCTAGTTCAACTAAAGGTAAGGCAGGTCTCTGGGCTGAGGGTACATTAAGGACAGAAGTCTGGAAAAGGCTGTGGCACTTGGAGTCTGAGTTCTGTAATTCCCAATGAGGAAAAGGCCAGGAAGAAAAACAGAGTACAGGTTTCAACATTATCCTCTTAGATAAACATAGGCAGAATTAATTCTTTTCTGATTTTACCGCATGTACTGATTATCTGGAACAACACTGGCCTTTGGGGATAATGTGGAGAAGTGGGGAAAGAGAGGGGCATTTTTGCACAAGATCATAGAAGTCAGAAAGAATAAGACTATTTTTAAAAACATTACAAAAGTTTTTGATAAAAAGTCTCTCATAGGTGAAACATCAAACTAAGCTTTGATTGTGTGCGTATGTGTGTGATATTATCTTCTGTTGAAGCTGATGTTGTCTGGTGGGGAATCGCAAATGTTCTGTTAGAAAGAGTCCTTTCGCTCAGGTACAATGCATCCTGCAGAGCAAAGGTGCTTTTATAACAGTGCATCCAAAGTTCAGACATTTAAAAAAATGTCCAGCTTCCAGAGCCCTTAAAAAGCCATACTAATAGGTAATAACGGTATGGGGGTGCTAGTAAACTACGCTATTAATAGAGTTTTGGACCAAGAGAGCCTAAAGCGCCATGAATCTTGCCCTGCCATAGCCCATCCTCTCTTTCAGTTCCTTGATGGAAATACCAGCAAAGCAAGACAGGTTTAAAACTATTCAAGGCTTCAGTCCCAAACCTCAATGTAAATTTCCAGTCAGACAGGCACTAAGGAGAATTCCTTTACCTAAGCTAGTTCATCCTAAATGATCTACAGATAAAGGCCAGATTCTTGGATCTTAACACTTAAATGGCTTACAGCATGCAGTCATCAGAGAGAGAAGAAAAGAAGGGCAGATAGAGAGGGTGTACCCCAAAGCCTAGAGCAGAGCTGGCTCAGCCTTCTCAGGCTGGATTATCAGATCCTGGGCCCAGCTGCTGCAGCATAAGAGAGTGTCCAGGAGACAGAAGGAGGAAACAGGGCAAAGAAAGAGAACAAAAAAGTGAGACTATCAAAGGTGACTGGGCTTCTCCCTGGTTGAGTAGACCTGGGGTCTCCTCCTTTCCCCAGGCTCTTGGCAAGAAGAAATCACAGAAGGGTAAAAGGGAGATGGCTAGGAACCAGCTTCAATGGCATGAGGCCCCAGCCAGCTGACTTCTGTGGCAGCAAGGAGTGACGTGTCCCAGTCCTTGACACCTGGGTCAATCTGAGGATCTGTTCTCCAGCTCCTCAGGGTGGGAGGGAAGTGGTAGTTAGGGGACTCCACTTTGTCCCTTCTCTCCTCCATCCCCTCCAGTGTAATCTTTACTTATGGTACCCACAAGGGGACACAAGTATGGTTTCTAAGGAAAGTTGACTGTTTCTCCTCAGTCCTTCAGAATTAAAAAGAAAAGGTAGTCAGTGATAAACCAGCCTGGGGGAAATGGAAATATCTTTAGAAGACTCCACTAAAAATGCTGGTAAAAGTTTTGAAAAAACATGAATGTGGCAACTAACTTCATTTAATGACAGTAATAATTAACTGAACTTTTAATTTTAATTCCAAATCGAAATGTAAACTTTTTGTATGATTAGCCTAGTGTTAATTGGGCCTAGAGTCAATTGGGGCCTGTGGCAAAGCAGAGGGGTTGTCATAGCCTGGAGTAAGGGCACCTATTTTCTATGGGGCAGCCTCCACTACCTTGTAAATTACTTGATTTATTAATTTACAGTAAAAAATAACTGTCACAGGGATGGGAATAACCATGGCTTTGAAGACTATCTTAGAGGCAGATAATTGCCACATTTATATATCCAGTCCTAATTTTTTCCCAGGTGCTCCAGCTGCCTAACTGACATCTCTACTTGTGCCTTCAGTGGGCATCTCAGACTGGATATGCCCATTGCAGAGCTGTTGATTTGTCTTGCCCACATCTGATCCTCCCCCAGTCTTCCCAACTTCAGTAAAAGAACTCACTCTTTGTCAAGTCAAGGCATGATGGCCCCACAACCCACGTTTATGTCTGTCAGTAGGTCATGTTGACCTGTCTTCAAAATATGCCTTCAAATTATTCACTTCCCCCCAATACAACTGTTGCCACCTAGTCCAAGTCAGGCCACTGCTTGTCTGGGATACTTTTAGAACCTCCCAAGTAATCTCCTTGCTTCTACTTTTGCCAGCCTGCAGTTTATTCTCCACCAAATAGCCAATGTGATCTTTAGAAATGTAAATCAGGTCACATCACCCCTTCGCTTCCTATTGGGCTTAAATAAAACCTAAACTCCTTCCTGTGGCTCTGCCTTTGCCTGCCTCTCTGCACATTGGAATTTCCAAGGAAATGTTAGACTAGTTCTTGCCTGACAGCTTTTGCTATTCCCTTTACTTAGAACCTTACTCCCCCCATCTTTGCATGGCAGATTCTTGATCCTTAGCCAGAGGCACAGCCAAATCCTAAGATCTGGATGTGTGAACCTGGAACAGGGTTGGGCAGGGATGAGGTGTGAGGAGGTGAGGCCTGTGCAGTTACTGGGTGAAGGGCAAACACAAAGTAAGGAGCTACCCTTTACCTAACATGTCTACGTGCCTTACACTCCCTTTCACTTTTCTTGCTCTTACTCTTTTCATCATGGTCTTCTCTACCGTTATGTCAACATAGGACTTAAAAAAAAAAAAGTTGAAAAATGCTTTTGGAAAATGCTCATGGTAGAGTTGTCCTCTAGTCTTACATTAAATGTCACTTTCTCAAAAGAAGCCATTCCTGATCCCTCTTCTTAAAACACCCCTCGTCTTTACCCTCCTCCTGCCAGGATCTATTCCATTAGCCAGTTTTTGGTTTGTTTTTTTTTTAATGGTTCTTATCACTGACTGTGATTTTCTTATTTGTCTGTTTGTTTGTGTTTCCCCCAAGGACCATGAATGTTTAATTCTCCTCTGTATCCTTGTTATTTAGGACAGGACTCTGCACTTGGTGGGAGTTCAGTTCACATTTGTGGTTGGATAGATGAATCCAAGTTTGTATGGTCAGTGCTTTCTCTTCCTATAGACAGAACTTAATTAAACAAAGGTGTTAAATGAATCAAGGGCCAAGTGCATTTGGGGCATAGTTCTTCCATTAGGAAGAGTCCTGTGAATGATTCATAAATTGTGGAGATCTTGTTTGAGGAAACTCTGCCAGGGAGTGTTTATTCTTCTTTCTATAGGCCTCTGTGCCTGGCCTGTACCCCACCAGCTTTTCTGATTAGTCCATTCGTTGGTAATGATTTTGGTCAATAAGCTTACTCTCAGGTCTTCTAGGCTAGGAGCCACTCCTTTTTATTAAAGGTGACTTTGCTTATCTTAAAAGTCATTGTGTTGATCTTAAAGTTTATTTATCAGAGACCACTCTTATTTCCCTTATTTCCAAGTTGTTAGGGGAAGTTTTACTATACGCCCCAGATTTAACTACAAAAAGCTATTATATAATTCCCATGGGAGTGGTTGTTCCTGAGAGTGAATAAAAACATCTACTCTTAAGATTAAAAAGTTGAAACAATGAATATGTTATATTGAGTACTTTTTTCCATTATTTTTTTTAAACTGCAAATGTAATCCACGTATTTTGCTTCTTAGCTTCCAGATATTCTTTAATCAGTATGAGACCAGTTAAACCATTTTTAGAAGCTCCTTTACCACCACCCCCCAGCACCCCTACCCCCTTGCCTCCTTTGGATTCAGAAGCTCTGTTTACTGTACAGGAAAACCAGACCAAGAACCTTACAAGGTTTTGACTTTAACTGAGCACACTAGTCTGGGTGAATGTATTTGGGTTCTAAACAGGTAGAGTAGGCATCTCTGCTTCATGATTAACAGGACTCTCAGGGAAAGTATTATTTGTATACCTGGAAATATGATAGTAGAAAAGAGGCAAGGCTTAATTCAGCAAGCATAGGATAAATGATGTGGCTGGATGACAAACAGAAGTCTTGAAGTGACTTAACAGACATCTGCAGCCCAAATAACCCCTTTTACATAAATTTTTCTATTCAAAACCACTTGCACGTGAGATTTGTGCCTGTATCTTCAATTTGGACTGGATTTGCAAAGTTAGAGTGTTCGACCGAGACACTGTTCACACGGTGTTCTGACTGGGCTGTGCCCAGATTGAGATGCATGTGACATTTGGAATTAATCCAGATACCCAGTCACTCACATGGGGCCTGGAGGACTTCAAGGGAAAAAGGCTTGAATCCTCTTCACAGCTGGGGATCAGCACATGAGCTGGGATGAGGTAGCCCTGGGAGAGGAATCAGCAGCACCAAGTTGTCCTAGTGGGAGGGGAGCATGTGGAGTAGTGGTTTGTGGTACAGTGGGCCCTCAGCCCTGGAACCCATCCTGAGCAGCTACCCCAGCAGTGTGGGAACCCAGTGAGGGAAAGGGGCTGTGGGAGTGACTTGGAAGACTTGTTTCACGAGACTCGCTGGCTAGGCTCTCCTCTCCCCTTGTTTGGCAGGTACAAAGGGAAAGAATTCTTTTTCTCCCACTGCTTGGAGCATAATTAGTTGAGCTCTGCCAGAGGTGGCAGTGCAGAGTCCAGGGTTGCTGGCTGAGACAGTGGACAACAGCCAGGATTGATCCTCAGCACATCTAAAATGCACCCTGGGATTCTCAGAAATTCTTGATAAAGGAAATTCTGAGTAGAACTAAGCTTTTGACATCAGTGCTGGGGACATGGGAGATTCAGATCTTAATGTTAGCACAACCACGTGTTAAAGCCTGAAACAATGAAATTATATCATCTTTGAGTACTTTCTAACACATCTTAAATTAAATAAGCACCAGTTTAAGATTGGAGACAAAATATCTTGGTTTTCTGGGAACAGAAAGTTCTCTGCCCTCTAGACCACTGTTGTCCAAGAAGTAGGCCTCCACCCATTAGTGGGTTATAAAATCAATTTAGTGAATTAACTAGCTAAAACACTGAAATAGACTAGAATCACATAAAGTAAAGATAAGTACTATTTTGTGAAACTTGATTTTAGTTACATATGAATATAGTAAATGTTTCGTCTTTATGTAAAATTTCTGAGTCAAGGTCAGAACCATTTGATAGTTACTGCTTTAGACCACTATGAATTAACTTTGCTCAGTATCTCTGAAATGTGCCTTAACCTTGGAATATATTATGCAAGTAAATATAATCTGGTGCTAATTTGTGCAGCACTATTGTTCTTGTACTTAAATGGAATCAGTATTTAATGTGAAATTTCCATTAAATTGATAACCCCAAAGGTATACTCAAATCCTAGGAAACTGTAAGATGAAGATGATTTCTCTGTTGGTGGGTTTGACAATGTTAAAATTTTTTATTTTGCTAACCCCAATTTTTTTTTCATTTTATTCAAACCTTTATTTGTTAATAAGATAGAAAAAATGTTTTTATATTTGTTGTTAGTTTTTGATGATCTTACAATTTACTGAAAGCTAGAAACCTCGATTGGTGTTTTCCAAAATTACAACATTAATATATAAGTATGTGTACACATGTATGCATGTATGTACATGCTTATGTATTTATATTGAGAGATTTTTTTACATACAGAAGGTACACAATCAATTATAAAGTGAATATTTAAGTAACCAATATACAAGTAGAAATAAATATTTCTAGCATCTATGATCCCATATGCTTAAAATTAATAAATTATTACTTAATTTATATAAGTTAAACAAGCAAAACTAAACTGCACTAGTAAACATGAATTGTTAATTTTTGGCTTAATAAATATTCATGTTTAAAATTAAAATGTAAGTGATATTTAAAATTTTACAACATAGGTTAAACTAAGAGTTGTTAAGTATTTTATTAGTTATTATTTTTTGAAAGTCTTAGAAATAGCACTTTTCATTTTCTACCATTTTATTCTAAATGAAAATAAATCAGAGGAAAATTGAGTTCCAATTTGTAACTGGAATCTCTTTTTTGGTTGATATGTCTTCCTTAGGGGGTGTCTTTTCAGGGAGTCAGATACTAGTTGTCAAGCATGTTGGGAGTGTGGTTTCATTATGGTGCTTACTAGTGGGTAGTTTTTCCTTTTGTTACTGCCTAGATTCTGTCAGAACATTTGGTATCATTGACCAATACAAAATGGTTAAGATGAAAAGGAGTTTGAGGTTTGAAAGTCTAATTTTAGATACTAGAAAATCCAGTTATGTGGGAAAATCTGTCTCAATTAATTATTGAATAAATTACCTCTCCCCCACCACCTATCCAGTGCAGTAAACAGATTAAGTGCTAAATAAATACTTTTCAATTGTTGAATGATTAATATATTTTAGTCATGATTTTGGGAAGTGATCTAAAGTCTCAGACTTACCAGCTGTTTTGTACTACATATGAACACCGTTCTTAAGACACGGGAAGGGTGAATGGAAACATCAATTTTAGTGGTTTCTGAGACAAATTATTATGGAAATCTTTGGGTATGCATGAACCTTAGCCACAAGTACTAATGTATGTATACCTGGGAATGGGGGCATTAA
Source organism: Choloepus didactylus (assembly GCF_015220235.1). Lineage (NCBI taxonomy): Eukaryota > Metazoa > Chordata > Mammalia > Pilosa > Megalonychidae > Choloepus > Choloepus didactylus. The sequence continues at coordinate 167,124,310 of NC_051310.1, forward strand.
TTGTCAAGGTGGCCCAACAAGTCCACCAGATTGTTCAGCTGTGTAATTTTTAATTAGTAATAATATCGTGGAAAATGAGGTGCACTATGGACTTCACAATTTGGAAGAAAGTAGTAACTATCATAAAAGGATTTTAATATAAGACCAATGAGAAAAGTCTGAAGAAATTGTCATTATTTTGGTTGGAGATGTGTTATTAGGGTTTGTTACTTAAAAAATAGTTTTAATATCAGCCTGTGCTATCAATGAGCAACAGTAGGCATCTGTTTCATGGTTTCAGGTGGTCAGATGTTTGTAAGGGTAACCTACAAAAGGTAGGATATGGGTTAACTCCTTCTTTGCCCCAGAGAGTTTTCAGTTCAACAGTATTCATCAAATGCCTAATATGTTCCAGGAGTTTTACTTACAATTTCTTATTTAATCTTCACAACAACCTCCTTTTGTAGATGGAGAAACTGAGTCTCAGAAAGGTTTGTAAATGATCAGCCTGGGAGTCAAACCAGGCTTTTTGAGCCTCAAGACTAAATTCTTCCTACTGTAATGCAGTGACCCCACACCCATCTCCAGGGGTGAGGAATTTGAGTGGCTATAAAGTGTAATAGTCGTTTTCCTTAGAATAGAGGTTTAAGAGGAATGCATGTGAGGGGGTATTTTTTTTAATGAAGAAGTTCCAACCTACGTGTATTTTAATTCATCACAAGTAGGAATCTGAGGCATTTAAACTGGGGACATAAATGAAGTTGTGGGGTCCCTTTGTGTAGAAGTAGCATAGCTGGCGTGAAGAAGCAAAAGAGGGAGAACTTGTTTCTTTATTTCCTTCTCTTGATTATTTGCTTCTACCTTATCCACTTTCCTCTGGCTTCAAAGTTTCACGTCTAAAAAGGGGGAACCATGATTTAATTTAATTAAGGTGTGCAGTACTTGTCTCCCAGCATGGAGGAGTGTAGAGCAAAGATGAACATCCTTAATGAGAAATGTTAATAAATTCATGAATTTCTAGGTGTGGTATGGGTGGATACAATTGTTCTCATCCTTAGCTGCATAGTAGACTCTCCAGGGCAAAAATCCATTGCCCAGGTCATGTCCCAGACAGGCTACATCAGAATCTGGGTGTTGGACTCAGGCATTAGTACTTTTAAAGGTTCCCCTGGTGATTCCAATGCACAGCCAAGGCTAAGAACCACTGGAAGGAGATGAATTGAGCCTAAGGCTTTTGGATACATCTTGTTTATTGCACGAATTCTCCTTTTCCTCCTCAAGACAACCAGGCATTTAAAGGCGCTTGCTTAGGAGCAAAGAGTCCTAAGTTGAACCTGTTTTCCAAGTGACCTCATAAAGTCAGTACAAACAAAGAGGAGGGAAGGGAATAAGCACATTCCAGACACTGTGTTAAATACTTTAAATGTACCATCTCATTTTACTGTCTTACATTTTTAAAAAACAAATAGAATACCCAATCTAGATAAAGCAAATGCTCCTTTCTCATTTAATTCTAGCAACAACTCCAAACTAGAAATCATTTTACAGAGAGGTCCAGGCACAGGACTGCCCACCGATAGCATTGCATATGAACGGCACCTCTTTGAGGTTTTTCCTGGCCTGTTGTATGTGTCTACATTGTGTAGGCATAGAAGCCAGATTGAGCAAAGGGTGGTTTGAATATTAAAGACAGAAGAGCCTCATTGCCATCTGGAGCCAAGGAACGATAGAAGACATATATTATTGAGCTTGGTGGAGACACATTTTGAAGGAATGTAAATGCCTTGAATGCCTAAGAGGAGTCTAGGCTTGATCCAGTAGTCATAAAGACATTTTCAAACAAAGGAATAACATAATAAAAACCTGTGTCTCAGAATGAGTTTTTGGGTGTGAGCAGGATGATTTGGAAAGGGCAGAGATGCAAGACAGTTATGAGACTGTTCAGTAAGTGACAGCTTGAGTGGAGGGAGTGGGAAGCAAGAATAAGTCCATCAGACTAGGTGACTGATGGTAACCCAGAGAGTGAGCTGGGGAGTCAGAGGTGGCTGGTTCTCTGTGGCTTAATTTGTCTTCATTAGGCTCAAACTGAACTGATATCTCTACAGTCACTTGGTGTTAGGGCGGATGGCTGTATTCTTTGTATAAATGGGAATAGAATAAAAAAGGAACAGAATAGAAATATTTCTTCTGTTCACGTTAGCAGTGTGACTGTTATTAGTGGGCGTCTTGATATAAGCTGCTTCTATTTTTCTGTGATAGTTTAATACACCAATTTTCATTATTTAAATAAGGCAGATTTGCAAAATGTGTCATTAAATGAAAAGCAGTATGTGAAATGCAATATGAAAAGTGATCTGCTTTTCTCCCATTGAAGACGGTATGGATAATAAAGTCCAAGGGGAATTAGTTCACAAGGATGGAAACTGGCCTTAGGCAAACTGTAAAGGTCTTCAGTGCCTCTTGCATTTTTCCCTTCTCCCCAAAACCTGTTATGCTGGTTTGAATCTGTTAGGTATCCCATCAAAAGCCATGTTCTTTAATGCAATCTTATGGGGGCAGACCTATTGTGGGTGGGACCTTTGATTAGATTATTTCCATGGAGATGTGCCTCTGCCCATTCAGGGTGGGTCTTAGTTTATTGGCGTCCTCTATGAGAGAATAAAAGGCAGAGACATTTTGAAGAGAGCTCAGAGATACTTAGAAAACGCCCAGAGACATTTTGGAGACAGCTGTTGAAACCAGAACCGACACAGACCCAGACACTTGGAGATGCAGCAGAAAGACGTTTGAAGATGCTAAGCTAAGAGTTGAAGCCCAGAGTTTCCCTCTGGGAAGACAAGAGAGAACCCACAGATGCTTAAAGAGAAACCACTGGAATCAGAAGTGAAAGCAATGCAGCCTGGGAGCAAAGGACCAGCAGATGCCAGCCACGTGCCTTCCCAGCTGATAGAGGTGTTCCATACACCATTGCCTTTCTTCAGTGAAGGTATCCTCTTGTTGATGCCTTAGTTTGGACACTTTTGTGGTCTTAGAACTGTAAATTTGTGACCTAATAAACCCCCATTGTAAAAGTCAGTCCATTTCTGGTATTTTGTATAAGCAGCTTTAGCAAATCAGAATACCTGTTTTTCATCAAAAGACCTTATAAAGTAATTCCAACTTTAGTTATCATTATATAGTGTTAATAATGGCTATAGCTCAAAGGTTTGCCTCTGCAAGGGGTATTAATACTACAGCACTGGCAAAAGGAATTCATCTCTGTAATGGTGGGAATCAGACATTAGTGACAAGGTGGGAAGGACTGCTTCTGAGTCCTTAAAATAACACCGCATAGGATCCTATGCCCCTATGCTGGACACATGATTTAAATTGGAGTGAAGTGTTGTTTAAAAGAATATTTTAACTGCAGTGTTTACCAATGTATAATCTGGTAACATCACTTCCCTCCTGGATCAAGAACAAATGCCTGGGCATGACCTATTAAGTTCCTTCATACTCGTGTGCTGCCAGCCTGTTATCCTTTCCTGCACCTCCAGCAAGTCAGGCCCTTTCAGAAATCCATGCCTTGGAACATGGTTTCCCTTTACCTGGAAAATCACCTCCCCCCATACCCCAAACTTCTATGCATGGACAAATTACCATACATCCTCCAAATCCAAGCTAAAGTGTTACCTAGTTGGTGAAGCCATCTTGCAGGCCAGGCTGGTCATTCTTTCTGTGGGTTCTCCCCATGTTTTCAGGTAGTGTCTACTGCAGCATGGTGATGGGCACAGCTGTCAGTCTGAGGTCTTAATACTCATCTGTAACTGTTATGAGGAATGCTGTGTTTTTTTCTTTATCCATAATTATGTATCACTGTTGACACATTTGTATGACTTTGAAATCAGGACAAAACAAATATATAGCATAAAAATGTATTTCCTTTGATTATTTTGTTGATGGAAAACAAACCCACATATTTAGACTTCTGAATAATTGATCGGTCTTCCTTAGGGAGAGTTGGTTCTCATACTTACTCTGGTCATTTTGTATAACCTAGGATAGGACATCCTAGACACTTTGCATTTTAGCTGTACGACTTGTGGGGAAATTCACACCTCATAAACCCTGTGTTTGCAATGTAAAAATAGTTTACAATGTACGTTTAGAGGTAAATTATGTTGGAAATGAAATCCTGATGTTATAACAATGGTTACTGCAAGAAGACAACAGAAAATAAGCTATTTTAGTTTCTTTGTTTGAGCTATTTTGTACTATACTTTGTACAGACAAAATTTGCATATGTATGTACACAGACACCTCATTATCATGGCAAAAACTATTTATTAAACACCCGCATGGACATGAGATGATTTGCTGGGTTCTGTATAATTGTTAACTCTGATAGTTCTCCCTTGCGTGTATAGGTCTGTTGGATTCTGGTCTTCCACAATGGAGTAATGAGCTAGATAAATCAAAATGAATCCAAACATTCCATAGATAAACACAATAGCTGACATTATTTTGTGTGCATATGATTACATGCTTTACTTTTCATTTTCCTCTTTTCTGCCTCTTGTGATCTATATGTATCTCTTCTTAGTTATAAACTTGAAATGTCTCAATTAAAAAATATTTTTCCTGAAATTTTATATATGTAAAAAATATCATATTAGAAAAAATTATGAATTTTCTTCTCAAAGCTGACAGACATCTGTTTTGATGTTTGTTTTTTTAGTTTTTAAAAATCATTGGGGCTTAGTTTTTCCCACAGACCTATAAACAATTATGTTTTTAGTCTACCATGGGATCATAAGTAAGAATGAATTTTCCTAACAGTTTGATGTGGTTAGCCTAACATTCAATATGTCTTTTAAAATGCAGTTCATAAATGTGTTGCAGGTTTTGCACAATAAATGTATTGGAGCTTAAAGCAAAATACTTTATGAATACTGTGCATTTACTTAATAGAATTTTATTGCCCCTGCTTTTATTTTTAAAACCAAATGTGGTATATTTTATTCCTTCCTCAAATTTAAATTCTTCTGTTTATTTGGAATTTTTATTGATATTTTGGTGGGCTGATTAGCCAATGATAGCTATCCCTCCCCCCGCCCAATCTTCCTGACTGAAGTTATTGAAGAAGATGATGATGTTTCCTTTTGCTTATATCATGGCCCCAGCTAATGATCGCAGCACAGATTCTGCACTCACAGCTATTTTCATCCACATCTGACTTCAGAGCAATGATCCAAGGCCTAGTACACATCTCCTCCCTCTGTTGTAAGTTGTAAAGCTCTCAGCACAGTGCTTTGATGGCACCTACTCTCTTGATCCATAATTTAGCACCAGCATTTACTACCTTTCATTCTCATTCTCATTTTCATATATTGTTTTCTAATCTCAAACAAGTCTAAAGGCTATTTTAGGGCAGTTTCATTTCTCCTACTTCTTTGTATAAAACTGTAAATAATCTTTTGGTCAATTAATTGAATACTCACATTTTCATTTTAAAATTTCCTTTCTGCTCTTTCTAAGTGACATTAGCATGTTAGGGAAACCATAACTTCCCAAGGGTATTTCAACAAAATAATAAAATGTGTTCATAAGCATTTTTTAATTAATATAATTGTTCACAGAAGCTTTAGGATTGGAGTTTAGCCAAACCAAACAGAATATGCAGGAACTAACTCTAAGCAAAATTTGGCATTTTTATTTGTAAGAATGCGATGAGTAACTTTAGTTAAGTTCCTTCAAAGACAATAGGGTCCAGTTCATATAATCCAAAGTCTGGGCCAAATTAAAATCTCTAAACCCAATGCAAATCCTTTATCAGTTCAATTTTAAATCTGCAGCAGCTCACACTCATATTCATGTTTAAGAGAATGTAGAATTAGGAATCTAATTCCATCTTGGACTACTTGGCAGCTTAATATTCATTTACATCTATTCTCTGTCCAAGTTAGAGCTAGCATGGAAATGTGCTCACTCTTTCTTTCAAAAAAGAATCAGGTACACTGATATATTTAAACTAGTCATAAATCTACCCATGCACACTGCTTTTTCTTGGTAAGGAGAGCAAAGGTGGAAGAATTAGAAATGAAATGCAGTGACATCTTGATTAATGATGCCTGAGACTAGAGGTCCTTTTGCGAGGGAGGAAAAGTGTCTATAAATCAGGTGAAGCTGAGTGGCTTTTGTTTGTAGCTGGATAACAGCAGTGCTTCTGTGGCAGCTTCTCTTTGTTCTCAACTGCCTGGACTAAAACTAAGATCCATGGTCCAAGCTCTGTCACTAACTTTTAGGATGTGGCAATGTTTCCCTTTGCCGGGTTTCAGCTTCCTCATTTGTAAAACAAGAGGACTACAAGCTCTCCCAAGCTCCTTCCAGCCCTAACATTTTGTGAAGATAATCAGACACACCCTAAGCAAACTGTAAATTCTGCCAAGTTTGTGGCCTTAGTCTCTAATCTTCTCTTTCTGAATCTGGGTGAGGACTCTTCCTTCCTCTTAAAATTCCTGAAGTCTTTAATCTGCTGGTAATAATACTAACCAGCTACCTAGCACTTATACTTTGTTTTCCTCAGTACTCTGCATACATGATCTCAGTTAATCCTTCTAATAATTCTGTGGGCTTCTGGTGAGGGACCTGAGACACAGAGAGGTTAATTGACTTGCCCAAGGTTACACAGCTAGAAAGTGGTAGAGCTAGGAATAAAAGTCAGGATTTCTAATCCTAAAGCCTGTGTTAACCTTTTTTAGATTATTAAGTTGTTTTGAGAATGTGATGAAAACTATAAACTGTCTTCTCAAGACATTGCATAATCATGCCCATAATATTTTGCCTTACTATTTCAGGAGATCCTTGGAAACCTATCCATAGAGGACTGCAAGTTAACTCCTGTAATTTACTATATCATGATGCTTGTTCTTTTCACATTTTCCTGATTTCAAAATGGGAAGATTTTGACAGAGAGAAAGAGAGAGAGAGAGAGATATTGAAAATGCATACTTGGGGCGGGGCAAGATGGCAGACTGGTGAGCTGTATGTTTTAGTTACTCCTCCAGGAAAGTAGGTAAAAAGCCAGGAACTGCGTGGACTGGACACCACAGAGCAATCTGTCTTTGGGCATACTTCATACAACACTCATGAAAACGTGGAACTGCTGAGATCAGCGAAATCTGTAAGTTTTTGCGGCCAGGGGACCCGCGCCCCTCCCTGCCAGGCTCAGTCCTGGGGGAGGAGGGGCTGTCAGCTCCGGGAAGGAGAAGGGAGAATTGCAGTGGCTGCTCTTATCGGAAACTCATTCTACTGATTCAAACTCCAACCATAGATAGACTGAGACCAGACACCAGAGACTCTGAGAGCAGCCAGCCCAGCAGAGAGGAGACAGGCATAGAAAAAAAACAACACGAAAAACTCCAAAATAAAAGCAGAGGATTTTTGGAGTTCTGGTGAACACAGAAAGGGGAAGGGCGGAGATCAGGCCTTGAGGCGCATATGCAAATCCCGAAGCAAGGCTGATCTCTCTGCCCTGTGCACCTTTCCTTAATGGCCCTGGTTGCTTTGTCTATTAGCATTTCAATAACCCATTAGATCTCTGAGGAGGGCCGTTTTTTTTTTTTTTTTTTTTTTTTTTAAATCCTTTTTGCTTTTTCTAAAACAATTACTCTAAGAAGCTCAATAAAGAAAGCTTCAAAGAATTGAAATTTGGGCACGTCAAGTCAAGAGCAGAACTAAGAGAGCTCTGAGACAAAAGGCAATAATCCAGTGGCTGAGAAAATTCACTAAACAACACAACTTCCCAAGAAAAGGGGGGTGTCCGCTCACAGCCACCATCCTGGTGGACAGGAAACACTCCTGCCCATCGCCAGCCCCATAGCCCAGAGCTGCCCCAGACAACCCAGTGTGATGGAAGTGCTTCAAATAACAGGCACACACCACAAAACTGGGCGTGGACATTAGCCTTCCCTGCAACCTCAGCTGAATGTCCCAGAGCTGGGAAGGGGGAGCAGTGTGAATTAACAGAGCCCCATTCAGCCATCATTTGAGCAGACTGGGAGCCTCCCAACACAGCCCAGCAGCCCAGAACTGCCCTGGGGGGACGGCACTCACATGTGACATAGCACAGTCATCCCTCAACAGAGGACCCGGGGTGCACAGCCTGGAAGAGGGGCCCACTTGCAAGTCTCAGGAGCCATACGCCAATACCAAAGACTTGTGGGTCAGTGGCAGAGACAAACTGTGGCAGGACTGAACTGAAGGATTAGACTATTGCAGTAGCTTTAAAACTCTAGGATCATCAGGGAGATTTGATTGTTAGGGCCACCCCCCCTCCCCGACTGCCCAGAAACACGCCCCACATACACGGCAGGCAACACCAACTACACATGCAAGCTTGGTACACCAATTGGGCCCCACAAGACTCACTCCCCCACTCACCAAAAAGGCTAAGCAGGGGAGATCTGGCTTGTGGAGAACAGGTGGCTCGTGGACGCCACCTGCTGGTTAGTTAGAGAAAGTGTACTCCACGAAGCTGTAGATCTGATAAATTAGAGATAAGGACTTCAACTGGTCTACAAACCCTAAAAGAACCCTATCAAGTTCAGCAAATGCCACGAGGCCAAAAACAACAGAAAATTATAAAGCATATGAAAAAACCAGACGATATGGATAACCCAAGCCCAAGCACCCAAATCAAAAGACCAGAAGAGACACACCTAGAGCAGCTACTCAAAGAACTAAAGATGAACAATGAGACCATAGTACGGGATATGAAGGAAATCAAGAAGACCCTAGAAGAGCATAAAGAAGACATTGCAAGACTAAATAAAAAAATGGATGATCTTATGGAAATTAAAGAAACTGTTGACCAAATTAAAAATATTCTGGACACTCATAGTACAAGACTAGAGGAAGTTGAACAACGAATCAGTGACCTGGAAGATGACAGAATGGAAAATGAAAGCATAAAAGAAAGAATGGGGAAAAAAATTGAAAAACTCGAAATGGTCCTCAGGGATATGATAGATAATATGAAACGTCCGAATATAAGACTCATTGGTGTCCCAGAAGGGGAAGAAAAGGGTAAAGGTCTAGGAAGAGTATTCAAAGAAATTGTTGGGGAAAACATCCCAAATCTTCTAAACAACATAAATACACAAATCATAAATGCTCAGCGAACTCCAAATAGAATAAATCCAAAAAAACCCACTCCGAGACATATACTGATCACACTGTCAAACATAGAAGAGAAGGAGCAAGTTCTGAAAGCAGCAAGAGAAAAGCAATTCACCACATACAAAGGAAACAGCATAAGACTAAGTAGTGACTACTCAGCAGCCACCATGGAGGCGAGAAGGCAGTGGCACGATATATTTAAAATTCTGAGTGAGAGGAATTTCCAGCCAAGAATACTTTATCCAGCAAAGCTCTCCTTCAAATTTGAGGGAGAGCTTAAATTTTTCACAGACAAAGAAATGCTGAGAGAATTTGCTAACAAGAGACCTGCCCTACTGGAGATACTAAAGGGAGCCCTACAGACAGAGAAACAAAGACAGGACAGAGAGACTTGGAGAAAGGTTCAGTACTAAAGAGATTCGGTATGGGTACAATAAAGGATATTAATAGAGAGAGGGAAAAATATGGCAAACATAATCCAAAGGATAAGATGGCCAATTCAAGAAATGCCTTCACGGTTATAACGTTGAATGTAAATGGATTAAACTCCCCAATTAAAAGATATAGATTCGCAGAATGGATCAAAAAAAATGAACCATCAATATGTTGCATACAAGAGACTCATCTTAGACACAGGGACACAAAGAAACTGAAAGTGAAAGGATGGAAAAAAATATTTCATGCAAGCTACAGCCAAAAGAAAGCAGGTGTAGCAATATTAATCTCAGATAAAATAGACTTCAAATGCAGGGATGTTTTGAGAGACAAAGAAGGCCACTACATACTAATAAAAGGGGCAATTCAGCAAGAAGAAATAACAATCGTAAATGTCTATGCACCCAATCAAGGTGCCACAAAATACATGAGAGAAACATTGGCAAAACTAAAGGAAGCAATTGATGTTTCCACAATAATTGTGGGAGACTTCAACACATCACTCTCTCCTATAGATAGATCAACCAGACAGAAGACCAATAAGGAAATTGAAAACCTAAACAATCTGATAAATGAATTAGATTTAACAGACATCTACAGGACATTACATCCCAAATCACCAGGATACACATACTTTTCTAGTGCTCACGGAACTTTCTCCAGAATAGATCATATGCTGGGACATAAAACAAGCCTCAATAAATTTAAAAAGATTGAAATTATTCAAAGCACATTCTCTGACCACAATGGAATACAATTAGAAGTCAATAACCATCAGAGACTTAGAAAATTCACAAATACCTGGAGGTTAAACAACACACTCCTAAACAATCAGTGGGTTAAAGAAGAAATAGCAAGAGAAATTGCTAAATATATAGAGACGAATGAAAATGAGAACACAACATACCAAAACCTATGGGATGCAGCAAAAGCAGTGCTAAGGGGGAAATTTATAGCACTAAACGCATATATTAAAAAGGAAGAAAGAGCCAAAATCAAAGAACTAATGGATCAACTGAAGAAGCTAGAAAATGAACAGCAAACCAATCCTAAACCAAGTACAAGAAAAGAAATAACAAGGATTAAAGCAGAAATAAATGACATCGAGAACAAAAAAACAATAGAAAGGATAAATATCACCAAAAGTTGGTTCTTTGAGAAGATCAACAAGATTGACAAGCCCCTAGCTAGACTGACAAAATCAAAAAGAGAGAAGACCCATATAAACAAAATAATGAATGAAAAAGGTGACATAACTGCAGATCCTGAAGAAATTAAAAAAATTATAAGAGGATATCATGAACAACTGTATGGCAACAAACTGGATAATGTAGAAGAAATGGACAATTTCCTGGAAACATATGAACAACCTAGACTGACCAGAGAAGAAATAGAAGACCTCAACCAACCCATCACAAGCAAAGAGATCCAATCAGTCATCAAACTCTTCCCACAAATAAATGCCCAGGGCCAGATGGCTTCACAGGGGAATTCTACCAAACTTTCCAGAAAGAACTGACACCAATCTTACTCAAACTCTTTCAAAACATTGAAAAAAATGGAACACTACCTAACTCATTTTATGAAGCTAACATCAATCTAATACCAAAACCAGGCAAAGATGCTACAAAAAAGGAAAACTACCGGCCAATCTCCCTAATGAATATAGATGCAAAATTCCTCAACAAAATACTTGCAAATCGAATCCAAAGACACATTAAAAAAATCATACACCATGACCAAGTGGGGTTCATTCCAGGCATGCAAGGATGGTTCAACATAAGAAAAACAATCAATGTATTACAACACATTAAAAACTCGAAAGGGAAAAATCAATTGATCATCTCAATAGATGCTGAAAAAGCATTTGACAAAATCCAACATCCCTTTTTGATAAAAACACTTCAAAAGGTAGGAATTGAAGGAAACTTCCTCAACATGATAAAGAGCATATATGAAAAACCCACAGCCAGCATAGTACTCAATGGTGAGAGACTGAAAGCCTTCCCTCTAAGATCAGGAACAAGACAAGGATGCCCGCTGTCACCACTGTTATTCAACATTGTGCTGGAAGGGCTAGCCAGGGCAATCCGGCAAGACAAAGAAATAAAAGGCATCCAAATTGGAAAAGAAGAAGTAAAACTGTCATTGTTTGCAGATGATATGATCTTATATCTAGAAAACCCTGAGAAATCAACGATACACCTACTAGAGCTAATAAACAAATTTAGCAAAGTAGCGGGATACAAGATTAATGCACATAAGTCAGTAATGTTTCTATATGCTAGAAATGAACAAACTGAAGAGACACTCAAGAAAAAGATACCATTTTCAATAGCAACTAAAAAAATCAAGTACCTAGGAATCAACTTAACCAAAGATGTAAAAGACCTATACAAAGAAAACTACATAACTCTACTAAAAGAAATAGAAGGGGACCTTAAAAGATGGAAAAATATTCCATGTTCATGGATAGGAAGGCTAAATGTCATTAAGATGTCAATTCTACCCAAACTCATCTACAGATTCAATGCAATCCCAATCAAAATTCCAACAACCTACTTTGCAGACTTGGAAAAGCTAGTTATCAAATTTATTTGGAAAGGGAAGATGCCTCGAATTGCTAAAGAAACTCTAAAAAAGAAAAACGAAGTGGGAGGACTTACACTCCCTGACTTTGAAGCTTATTATAAAGCCACAGTTGCCAAAACAGCATGGTACTGGCACAAAGATAGACATATAGATCAATGGAATCGAATTGAGAATTCAGAGATAGTCCCTCAGATCTATGGCCGACTGATCTTTGATAAGGCCCCCAAAGTCACCGAGCTGAGCCATAATGGTCTTTTCAACAAATGGGGCTGGGAGAGTTGGATATCCATATCCAAAAGAATGAAAGAGGACCCCTACCTCACCCCCTACACAAAAATTAACTCAAAATGGACCAAAGATCTCAATATAAAAGAAAGTACCATAAAACTCCTAGAAGATAATGTAGGAAAACATCTTCAAGACCTTGTATTAGGAGGCCACTTCCTAGACTTTACACCCAAAGCACAAGCAACAAAAGAGAAAATAGATAAATGGGAACTCCTCAAGCTTAGAAGTTTCTGCACCTCAAAGGAATTTCTCAAAAAGGTAAAGAGGCAGCCAACTCAATGGGAAAAAATTTTTGGAAACCATGTATCTGACAAAAGACTGATATCTTGCATATACAAAGAAATCCTACAACTCAATGACAATAGTACAGACAGCCCAATTATAAAATGGGCAAAAGATATGAAAAGACAGTTCTCTGAAGAGGAAATACAAATGGCCAAGAAACACATGAAAAAATGTTCAGCTTCACTAGCTATTAGAGAGATGCAAATTAAGACCACAATGAGATACCATCTAACACCGGTTAGAATGGCTGCCATTAAACAAACAGGAAACTACAAATGCTGGAGGGGATGTGGAGAAATTGGAACTCTTATTCATTGTTGGTGGGACTGTATAATGGTTCAGCCACTCTGGAAGTCAGTCTGGCAGTTCCTTAGAAAACTAGATATAGAGCTACCATTCGATCCAGCGATTGCACTTCTCGGTATATACCCGGAAGATCGGAAAGCAGTGACACGAACAGATATCTGCACGCCAATGTTCATAGCAGCATTATTCACAATTGCCAAGAGATGGAAACAACCCAAATGTCCTTCAACAGATGAGTGGATAAATAAAATGTGGTATATACACACGATGGAATACTACGCGTCAGTAAGAAGGAACTATCTGGTGAAACATATGACAACATGGATGAACCTTGAAGACATAATGCTGAGCGAAATAAGCCAGGCACAAAAAGAGAAATATTATATGCTACCACTAATGTGAACTTTGAAAAATGTAAAACAAATGGTTTATAATGTAGAATGTAGGGGAACTAGCAGTAGAGAGCAATTAAGGAAGGGGGAACAATAATCCAAGAAGAACAGATAAGCTATTTAACGTTCTGGGGATGCCCAGAAATGACTATGGTCTGTTAATTTCTGATGGATATAGTAGGAACAAGTTCACTGAAATGTTGCTATATTATGTAACTTTCTTGGGGTAAAGTAGGAACATGTTGGAAGTTAAGCAGTTATCTTAGGTTAGTTGTCTTTTTCTTACTCCCTTGCTATGGTCTCTTTGAAATGTTCTTTTATTGTATGTTTGTTTTCTTTTTAACTTTTTTTTTCATACAGTTGATTTGAAAAAAGAAGGGAAAGTTAAAAAAAAGAAAAAAGACAAACAAGGAAAAAAAAAAAAAAAGATGTAGTGCCCCCTTGAGGAGCCTGTGGAGAATGCAGGGGTATTCGCCTACCCCACCTCCATGGTTGCTAACATGACCACAGACATAGGGGACTGGTGGTTTGATGGGTTGAGCCCTCTACCATAAGTTTTACCCTTGGGAAGACGGTTGCTGCAAAGGAGAGGCTAGGCCTCCCTGTATTTGTGCCTAAGAGTCTCCTCCTGAATGCCTCTTTGTTGCTCAGATGTGGCCCTCTCTCTCTGGCTAAGCCAACTTGAAAGGTGAAATCACTGCCCTCCCACCTACGTGGGATCAGACACCCAGGGAAGTGAATCTCCCTGGCAACGTGGAATATGACTCCCGGGGAGGAATGTAGACCCGGCATCGTGGGATGGAGAACATCTTCTTGACCAAAAGTGGGATGTGAAAGGAAATGAAATAAGCTTCAGTGGCAGAGAGATTCCAAAACGAGCCGAGAGATCACTCTGGTGGGCACTCTTACGCACACTTTAGACAACCTTTTTTAGGTTCTAAAGAATTGGGGTAGCTGGTGGTGGATACCTGAAACTATTAAACTACAACCCAGAACCCATGAATCTCGAAGACAGTTGTATAAAAATGTAGCTTATGAGGGGTGACAGTGGGATTGGGAATGCCATAAGGACCAAACTCCACTTTGTCTAGTTTATGGATGGATGTGTAGAAAAGTAGGGGAAGCAAACAAACAGACAAAGGTACCTAGTGTTCTTTTTTACTTCAATTGCTCTTTTTCACTCTAATTATTATTCTCGTTATTTTTGTGTGTGTGCTAATGAAGGTGTCAGGGATTGATTTAAGTGATGAATGTACAACTATGTAATGGTACTGTAAACAATCGAAAGTACAATTTGTTTTGTATGACTGCGTGGTATGTGAATATATCTCAATAAAATGATGATTAAAAAAAAAAAAAAAGAAAAGAAAATGCATACTTAATTTCACAGTCTTAGATTTAGTTAAAAAATAGCCATCTGAATTCTTATTTACATTAGGTTTCTTCACATAACATGAATGTCAGTGGTTTGGGGGCAGCAACCCAGTTACAGGTAGATGTGGGATTGCAGGACTGGTCTTTACCTTGGAAAAGTAACCCTGCAGCTTGCTCTTTAAAAGCTTGAATTTCCTTTATCCTCCTCAAAGGCTTTCTTTCTATAATTAGAGATAAAGTATTAAAAATAAATGTCATGTGGATAAGTAACACTTTGGCTTAACATTCACATCAAGAATAAATACCAGAGATTTTTCTTGGAAAACGTTTCTTAATAGAGGAGAGGGCTCTGGCCTAGTGATGGAAAGGAAAGGCTGCAGAAGGAGGGTTGCTGATAAACTTTACCAGTTTTTATCAGGAATCATGTGGTTTGAGGACTGCTAATCTAATTGAAGCAGGAGAATGAGAAGAAACTTAATTTTAACTTAGGTCATAACTGCTAAAACAGTTAAAGGTATTCTTCAAACTGGGTTGGGTTGTGGATGTCTTCTAGAGTTTATAGGGTGTATAGGGATGTCTTAGCCTCCTTTCTTGATGGTGTCTCCTTTAGTTCAAGGTGACTTAGAGGTTTCAGAAGCACGTTAAGAACAAGGAAAGCTCAGTGCCTCATTAGTATCAGTCAGCATTCATCATGCTCCCATGTGCCTATAACACTGGAATGAGAGTTCTCCAAATCAGTGAGTCAGTTGTGGGCCCTGCCCTCTGCGTCCTCCCTGCCTGCTGGCACAGTGCCTGGGAGTCAAGCTGAGTGGAAAGCACCCAGGGTATGGAGACAGCAGACCTGGTTCTGATCCTGGCTCTAGTCCTGTCTCTGCTACTTACTGGATGTTAGATGCCAAGCAATTCAGTAATTCCTATGAGCCTTAATTTCCTTAGTTGTAAATTATGATGATTATTTCCTAGCCCAAACACTGTTTGCTGCTTTCGTGGTGGTGGCAGGGTGAGCTGGCAAGTTTGTGTGTATGCATGTGTGTGTATGTGTGTTAGATTTGTGGCAACTATATATCCTACCAATCATAATACAGTCTTCTATAATTTGCTTTTGGTCGTTAAAATGCAAAATATTGCCTTAATCAGACCTGCAAGGAGCGGGGCATATTTTGTTTGAAATGTTTCGTTAACTGAGATTAAAAAAAAAAAAAGAATTTGGTTTTATGTCATACTAAAAATTTTCCTGCTACATATAACATTTCCACCCCCCAAACCTCAAGGGCATGGTATTGGAAATACCTAAGTCTTTCTCAGGAATAAAGATATTGCAGTTTCTAAGGTTACCATTTGAAATACCATTTTCACAAAATAGAATAGTATAGATTTGGATTGATCAAGAGACTTGGGCTGAAAGTTTGCTCTTTCCTTCAGTATCCTTTCTTGGGACTTTTTTTTCTTCTAAAATGTGGAATGGTTGCGGATGGGGATGGGGAGTGGGTGAGGATGGGGGTGGAGAGTGGGTGGGAATCCAATTACTTGAGGACCTTGGTTAATTGTAATTTTACTGTTAAAGTATTCTAAATTTGGGGTCAATTTTGTCCTCAAGAAGGCTTCTTTAAACCTCAAACATGGAAAAAAGCCTTCAATATGAATATGTTTACCTTATCTTGTTTATAATAGCAAAACATTGAGAAAACACAAATGGGTAAAGTGGTTTCATTATTATGTTTCCTCTACCTAATAATCTGGTAGTGTAATAAGTTAGTTGACTGCGGGCGGTGGCAGGCGGGGGGGGTGGGGGGGTGGGAGGATGTTGCTTTAGATTTGCAAATAGATTGAAGTTTGGAAGTACTTAAGAAGAAACAAACATCCCTTATGCTTCCTGCAGGTCAGAGAGTTGAATTAGCCTCTAGCTACTTCGCGTGACTCCACAGGCCTAGAATTTATACTGGCTGGTATATATGAGTTTGCCAGTTTGGATATATTATGGCCCCCAAAATAACATTATCTTTGATGTGATCTGGTGGAGGCAGATGTATTAGTGTTGATTAGGTGGGAACCTTTGGATTAGGTTGTTTCCATGGAGATATGACCCATCCAACTGTAGGTGATAACACTGATTAGATAATTTCCATGGAGGTGTGGCCCCACCCATTCAGCATGGGCCTTGATTAGTTTACTGGAGCACTATATAAGAGCACAAACAGAAAGAACTCAGTGCTGCTGCTTAAAGAGACATTTTGAAGACGGCTGTTGAAGGCCGAAACTGACGCTTTGGAGAACGCCATTTTGACACGCAGCCTGGGAGCAAGCAGATGCCAGCCACGTGCCTTCCCAGCTAACAGAGGTTTTCCAGATGCCAATGACCCTTCTCCAGTGTAGGTACCCTATTGTGATGCCTTACTTTGGACACTTTATGGCCTTAAGGCTGTTACTTTGTAACCAAAAAAAACCCTTTTATAAAAGCCAATCCATTTCTGGTGTTTTGCAAAATGGCAGCATTAGCAAACCGGAACAATGAGAAAATAAGATATTTTGTTATTTCAGTACATTTTGATATACTCAAAACTTGTAGGTAGAAAACATGAGCCTCCTAATCACTACAAATCCATTCAATAGTGGAATAATTTATCATCCTTTCAAAAAAATGTGGTCCTGCTTTCAGTGCCCCAGCTTCCATTTTTTTGCTTCCTTTCATGTATCACTCTTTCTTTCTGGGCTACTTTGCAGAGCTAGCACAAAGATACAGCTTTATTTTTGGTATAAAACTATTTGCTAGTATATAAAAACCATCCCATGAACCAAGACATAGTGCCTCTTTAGGTAAATCTGTTGTTGACTGATTCATTGGTTTTCTAGGCATAGGTTGGTTGATTTTTGTTGTTATCGATATTGAAATAAAATACTATGGTTTTCTATTTTTTTCTGATTATAAAGTAACACATACTCGTAAAATAACTAGCCACATATGGCTATTTAAAATTAAATAAATTTAAATGAAATAAAATAATTCACTTCCTTAGTCGCATGGCCACATTTTAATTGTGGTTAGTGTCAACTCTATTGGATAACACAGAACATTTCTGTAATTACAGAAAGTTCTTTTGGACAGTGTTGATTGATGTTTTAACCTATACTTCTCCCACTCCTTTTCTTTAACTCAAAAGTAAGTGTGGCCATATTTCCATTTTATTAACTTCTGCTCTAGTCTGTCATTTTTAATGCTGTATAGTATTAAAATGCTGCATGGATTGCAGAAAGTTCTATTGGACTGTGCTGATTGATGTTTTAACCTATACTTCTCCCACCCCTTTTCTTTAACTCAAAGATAAGTTGTGGCCATATTTCCATTTTATTAACTACAGATTCACTCTGTCATTTTTAATGCTGCATAGTATTAAAATGCTGCATATATGAAAGAAAAAATAGATAAATGAGAACTCCTCAAAATTAAAAGCTGCTGTACCTCCAAAGAATTTGTCAAAAAGGTGAAGAGACAGCCAACTCAATGGAAAAAAATATTTGGAAACCATGTATCTGACAAGACTGATATCTTGCATATGTAAAGAAATCCTACAGCTGAATAACAGTAGTGCAAACAGCTCAATTATAAAATGGGCGAAAGATATGAAAAGATATTTCTCTGAAGAGGAAATACAAATGGTTAAAAAACACATGAAAAAATGTTCATCTTCACTAGCTATTAGTGAGATGCAAATTAAGATTACAATGAGATATCGTCTCACACCAATTAGAATGGCTGTCATTAAACAAACAGGAAACACCAAATGCTGAAGAGTATGTAAACTTTCATGCATTGAGAAATTGGAACTCTTATTCATTGCTGGTGGGACTGTATAATGGTACAGCCACTCTGGAGAACAGTCTGGCGGTTCTTTAGAAAACTAGATATTGAGTTACCCTTTGATCCAGCAATTTCACTTCTTGGTATATCCCAGAAGATCTGAAAGCAGTGACACAAACAGATATTTGCATACCGATGTTCATAATGGCATTATTCACAATAGCCAAGAAATGGAAACAATCCCAAATGTCCTTCAACAGATGAGTGGATAAACAACATATGGTATAAACACATGATGGAATACTACGTGGCAGTAAGAAGGAATGAGGTCATGAAACATATGACAACATGGATGAACCTTGAAGACATAATGCCGAGTGAAATAAGCCACACACAGAAAGAGAGATATTGTATGGTACCACTAATGTGAACTCTATGAAAAATGTAAAATAAATATTTTATATTGTAGAATGTGGAGGACCTAGAGATAGACAGCAACTGTGAAGGGGGAACATAATCTAATAAGAACAGATGAGCTATTGAGGATAATCTCAATGTTATGGGAATGCTCGGGAATAATTATGGTTTGTAAATTTTCTTGGGTATGGTAGGAGCGTGTTGGAAGCAATGTAGTTATTTTAGGTTATTTGTTTTTCTTATTCCTTTGTTTTGTTTTGATAAAGTAAAAAAAAAGCTATTTCATTAAAAAAAAATTCTGCATAGTGTTCCATTGCCTGGATATGCCTTTAATTCATTTACCCAATCTCCTAGCAATGGACACATATAATAAACTATGGACAATTTAAAACAGCATTTGAGTGTACATGTTTGAGTACTTTTTGAATAATCTATTTTGCATAAATATTTAAAATTGGAATTGCTGGGTCAAAGGCCAAGCATATTTTACATTTGTATACATATTGCTGAGCTGCCCTTCAGAGACTGGTTGATTGTGTGGGAGAAGTGTGTCCTGGGGCAAGTCACTGAAACTTTCTAATTCTCATTTAGTTTTTCTATTTAAAATCGGAATAATAGAGCCTGCTCCATACCTTACCAGGCAGTTATGAGAGATACAAATGAGATGCTATGTATGAATACTTGGGAAAAAAAAAAAAAAGGAAGTGCTACTGTCATATACTGTATTCATATTACTAAATTTGTAAGGATGGCAGTCAGACACTTTTACCTTTGGAGACTTCCCTATGGGAAAAGGACCTTCTGTTTCAGAAACACCATTTATTATTGTAGGCATACTTATACCAATATGAAAGTAGGAGTTTCCATACAAGGACATTTAAAGAAGTGGTATAGTTTTTTTCTGTGTATTTTAGTGTTAGAACTAGGTGAAACCTGAGAGATCATCCAATCCAATCTTTTAATTCTACAGATGAGAAAGCTGAGGCCCAGAGAAGTTAAATGAGTTCCCAGATTCACACAGCTAACAAGTGGCAGAACCTAGGTTCAATCTCAGCTTTCTGACTCTGCCCAGCACCCTTTCCTCAACATCCCACAGCTCTAATGATGAAGTCAGGGGGTGGTAGAATTTGTGCTATCCTTCAGGTGAAAGTTAGGCCAGGGCTGTAATCTAGTTTGATAATAAATATTCATCTAAAAGTTTATTGTTGAAATAAATGCGTATATGGGCTAACTGGGCCTTTTGAAAGCCAGACTCCCAAATGCGTATTAGCCACTTGAAATTCCTGTAGTGATACTGAAATTTTTCAAACTGACTCTTTGAGCCAGATTATACATCAAATCTGTTTTTCAAGAACAGCATCCAAGTTAGACAGCATTCCTTAGAAGAAAATTGTCTGGCAAAGCTCTCAGGGTTTATCTCTCTATCTTATCTATGAAGCCTGGAATTAATACCTTAATTTACTTCATAACTTTTATATAAGAAACCATGAGCATGGACTGCCTGCAAAACCAGCCAGATGGTCAAGTTTTCCCTGTGCTGTCTGAACATGTCTTCAAAGCCCTTTTTTCCCTGGGTGAATATTTGTCCCAGTTTCCTCCTTCAGGGTCACTCTTCCTGTTGGCATTTTTTTTTTTTTTTTTTTTGAATTGCCAGTAGCTGCTAGCAATAAATAACTTAGAGAATGAAAATTGATGGTCCTCCTATTTCTTTGTATCTGGGTCTTCTAAGCAGCAGCAAGAGCTCTTAAATTTAGAAAGGGCAGACCCCCTCCAGGGTTTGTGTGCTGGAATGCAACTCAGCAAGAACGCTTGTCCTTCTGTAGGAATCAAAGACAAGCAAGGCTGCCTGGGCAGAGCACAGTTTCTCATGTCACATGCCTGACTCCTATGCTGCAGGGCTGCCCGTGCATGGCAATGCTTGCTCTTACACTTTCTGATATTTTCAACTATAGAGCAATAGAGAATGAGGTCACACCAATGGTTTTGTAGAGCAGACCTCTGAGATAAATTACAGTGAAAACTTGATTTTATATGAAGTTAAAAGATGCAGATAATATACATTTTTTGGTGTTAAAAAAGTTGATTTTTTGAGATTTCTTTTTTGCTATCTAGCAAAAAAGCATGTAATTAAAAATTTAGAATGAATAGGGTTATTTTCCTCAACAAAAGTTCTTCCTATGCTAAATTATGTTTTCTTTATTCATAGAAAAATTGGTTTGTGTGTTTTTCTTGAATACACTGCAATTGGACAGGGTAATGATGGCAGATATGAGAATCATCCATTGGAATAGTGTCTCAGTGTACTTGCCAAATTGTCATCAAACATGGTTATACTCAAAATCCCAAGTTCTTTCTTGAAAATAAGTTTGCTTGACCTTTTTTTTTTTTTTTTTAAAGCAAAATTGGTTCACTTCAGAATTTTCCTTTGTGATATTGATGCTAGGGGAAAATATGGTAAATCTTGTGATCCATGCCTTTGTTATCAACTTTAGATAGCTCTAATCTGTTTTTAAAAATTCTGTCCTATTTTTTATTACATGACTTTTGTAACCTGCCCCAAATCTACTCTGGAAGTCCATGAAGTTTAAATCCCAAACAAATGACTGAATATACTGACTGATTATTCATATGTCTAAAAAAACGTGTTGGTAGGGGAAGATGAGTGGCCAAAGCTGGACATTCTGGAGTAGTCACTTGGATGAGAGTAAGGGATGGAGCAAGGGATTTTTTTTTAAAGGCAGTTTTATTGAGATAAATTCACATGCCATACAATCCATCTGAAGTGTACATTCATTGTCTTTTAGTAAATTCATGGAATTGTGCATTCGTTACCACAATTCTAGAACATTTTCATCCTCAAGAAGGTTCACTGTATTATACAGTCCCATGTTTCATCCTCTGACTTTCCTTCTAGTGATATACATGACCCTAAACTATGCCTTTTAACCAGAATTACACCCACGTATCATTGCTGTTAATTATACTCACTATAATGTGCTACTATCACCTCATCCATTTCCAAACATGTGCAATCAACCTTATTATATACTCTGCACAAATTAAGCATCAACTCCCCATTCTCTGCCCTCTTTTGTTTTCTGGTGATCTTTGTTCTAGGTATTAACACCATGAGTTTGCTTGTTATATTTAGCTCGTATTAGTGCATATTAATGAGGTCACACAATACTTGTCCTTTGTGTCTGATGTATTTCACTCAACATAATGTCCTCTAGGTTCATCCATGTAATCACATGCTTCATGATTTTATTTCTTCCTACAGCTGCATAATATTCCATCATATGTATATACCACAATTTATTTATGCATTTATCAATAGATGGACACCTGGGTTGTTTCCATCTTTCGGCAATTGTGAATAATGCCGCTATGAACATGGTGTGCAAATGTCTGTTCATGTACTTGCTTTCAGTTCTTCTGACTATATACCTAGTAACAGGATTGCTAGATCATATGGCAGTTCTATACTTAGCCTCCTGAGGAACTGCCACCCTGTCTTCCACAGCAGCTATACCATTCTACATTCCCAGCAACAGTGAGTGAGTGTTCCTATTTCTCCACATCCTTTCCAACATTTTCAGTTTTCTGTTTTTTTTTAATAGTGGTCATTCTAGTAGGTGGGCTTTTCTTTCTTGTAAGGTTTTTGATGACTGATTGAATTTCTTTACTTGTAATTGGTCTGTTGAGGTCTTCTATTTCTTCTAGAGTCATTGTAGGTTGTGTATTTCTAGGAATTTGTCCACTTCATCTAAGTTTTCCAATTTTCTGGCATACAGTTGTTCATAGTATCCTCTTATGTTCCTTTTTGTTTCTGTGGGGTCAGTAGTATGATCTCCCTTCTTGTTTCTGATTTACTTTATTTGCATCTTCTCTCCTTTTTGCTTCTTTTTCAGTCTAGCTAAGAGTTTGCCAATCTTATTGGTCTTCTCAAAGAACCAACTTTTGGTTTTGTTTAGTCTCTCTATTTTTTTTATTCTGAATTTCATTTATTTCTGGTGTAACCTTTATTTCTTTCTTTCTTGCTTGCTTTGGGATTAGTTTGCTGTTCTTTTTCTGGTTCCTTCAGGTGGACGGTTAGGTCTTGGATTTTCGTTCTTTTTTCTTTTTAAATGTAGTCATTTAGGGCTGTAAATTTCCTCTCAGCACTGCCTTCATGCATCCCATAAGTCTAGATATGTTGTGTTCTCATTTTCATTCATCTTGAGATATTTACTGATTTCTCCTGTAATTTCTTCTTCTTCTTCTTTTTTTTTTTTTCCTTTCGTTAGTTCCTTCAACATGGCAACAGAAAACAATTAGCTTCCTAAAGTGTTTCTAATGGCAGCCTCTAAACTGCACTTTCAGAATAATCAGGAAAAATCAAAAAGCATTTATGATGGTTAGGTTTATGTGTCGAGTTGGCCAGGTGATGGTGCCCAGGTATCTGGTAAAGCAAGCAGCCTGTTACTGCAAGGATATGTAATTTCTTCTTTGACCCACTGATTAAGAGTGTGTTGTTGTTTAACCTCCATATATTTGTACATTTTTCAGTTCTCTGCCTGTTACTGATTTCCAGCTTTATTCCATTATGGTTAGAGAAAGTGCTTTGTATAATTTCAATCTTTTTAAATTTTTTGAGGCCTGTTTTGTGACCCAACATGTGGTCTATCCTGGAGAATGATTCATGAGTACTTGAAAAGAATGCATATCCTACTGTTTTGGGATGCAGTGTTCTGTATATGTCTGTTAGGTCTAGCTCATTTATTTTATTCATTTATCATATTATTCAAGTTCTCAGTTTCCTTATTGATATTGTGCCTAGATGTTCTATCTATTGATGAGAGTGGCGAAGTCTCCAACTATTATTGTAGAGATGTCTGTTTTTCCCTTTAGTGTTGCCCTTGTTTGCCTCACATATTTTGGGGCAGCCTGGTTAGATGCATAAATATTTATGATTGTTATTTCTTCTTGGTGGATTGCACCTTTTATTAATAAATAGTGTCCTTTGTTTCTTATAACAGCTTTGTATTTAAGGTCTATTTTGTCTGATATTAGTATTGCAAACCTGTTCTAGTTTGCTAATGCTGCCAGAATGCAAAACACCATAAATGGATTGGCTTTTATAAAAGGGGGTTTATTTGGTTACACAATTACAGTCTTAGGCCATAAAGTGTCTAAGGTAATGCATCAACAATTGGGTACCTTCACTGGAAGATGGCCAATGGCATCCAGAAAACCTCTGTTAGCTGGGAAGGCACGTGGCCAGTGTCTGCTCCAAGTTCTGGTTTCAAAATGGCTTTCTCCCAGGACATTCCTCTCTAGGCTTCAGCTCCTCAAAAATGTCACTCTTAGTTGCTCTTGGGCCATTGCCTTCTCTTAGCTTCTCCGAAGCAAAAGTCTGCTTTCAACGGCCGTCTTCAAACTGTCTCTCATCTGCAGCTACTCTCTCATCTTCTGTACATTCTTCAAAGTGTCCCTCTTGGCTGTAGCTCCTCTTCAAAATGTCACTCTCAGCTGCACTGAGTTCCTTCTGTTTGTCAGCTCATTTATATGGCTCCAGTGATTTAATTTAGACCTACCCTTAATGGGTGGGGCAACATCTCCATGGAAATTATCCAATCAGAGTCATCACCCACAGTTGCGTGGGGCACATCTCCACAGAAGCAATCAAAGAATTACAATCTAATCAACACTGATACATCTGCCCACACAAGATTACATCAAAGATAATGGTGTTTTGGGGGACATAATACATTCAAACCAGCACACTACCCCAGCTCCTTTTTGGTTACTGTTTACATGGAATATCTTTCTAAAACCTTTCACTTTCATCCTATTTGTGTCCTAAGGTCTAAAGTGACTCTCTTGTAAACAGCATATAGATGGATCATGTTTTTTTTTAATTCATTCTGCTGATCTGTGCCTTTTGATTGGGGAGTTAATCCATTAACATTTGATGTTATTACTATAAAGGCAGTAGTTCAATCATATTATCCTTTGGCTTTTATATGTCATATCTTATTTTGTTTCTCTTTTTACTGTTTTAGTTTTCTTTACTGGTAATCTTCATTTTTTATACTCTCCTCCAAGCCTCTCTCTGCTGTCTTTTCCTTTCAGCCTTTAGAACTCCCTTCAGTATTTCTTGTAAGGCAGGTCTCTTGTTGATGAACTTTCAGTTCCTGTTTATCCTGAAAGACAGTTTTGCATATAAAGAACTCTTGGCTGGCAGTTTTTCTCTTTCAGTACCTTAAATATATCACTTCCATGGTTTCTCCATAAGAGAAATTGGTGCTTAGTCTTATTGGGCATCCCTTGTATGTAATGAATCTCTTTTTTCTTGCTGCTTTCAGAATTCTCTCTTGATCTTTGGCATTCGACATTTTGATTAGTATGTGTCTTGGAGCAGGTCTGTTCGGATTTATTCTGTTTGGAATATGTGATGCGTCTTGGACATGGATATTAATGCCTTTCAAAAGTTGGGAAGTTCTCAGGGATTATTTCCTCAAATATTCCTTCTCCTTTTCCCTTCACTTCTCCTTCTGGAATACTCATGATGCTAACATTTGTGTGCTTCATGTTGTCTTTCAGTTCCCTGAGACCCTACTCAACTTTTCCCATTCTTTTCTCTATCTGTTTTTTTGTCTGTTTGAATTTGGATGCTCTGTCTTGTAGTTCACTGATCCTTTCTTCTGCCTCTTCGAAACTGCTATTTTGTGCCTCTAGTGTATTTTTAATTTCATCTATTGTAACTTTCATTCCCATAAGATATGTTACTTTTCTTTGCATGCTTTCAAATTCTTCTTTATGCTCACTCAGTATCTTCTTAATATCCTTTACCTCTTTAGCCATCTCCTTCAATTGGTTTAGGAGATTTGTTTGAATATCTTTGATTTGTTGTTCCAGATTCTGTATCTCCTCCAACTTTTTGATTTGATCCTTTGACGGGGACATATCTTCCTGTTTCTTAACATGGCTTGTTACTTTTTGCTGATGTTTGGGCATCAGATTATCTTGGTGAGTTTATACTGAAGGAAAGATTCTCTCTCTTGTCCAAGCTTTTGTTGTTGATTGGGCTTGTGTTAATGCTCTTTTTTGGCACTTGGTTCATCAGTATTACACAACCAGGGCTGGGCCAGGGACCCATGAAGGAGGTGCACACCAGTTCTACAGGGTCTGGGGGACAGGGTCAGTTAAAGATGTCCCAAAATCCATTAATTCTGTTCTCCAAGGGTATGCTTCCCTAGGCTGCCCAGCATATGGCACTCTTCAACAACCTATTCTCCTCAGCCCTCAGAAGGCAGGCTATTCTTAGCTGTTGGTTCCAGACAACGGTGTAGCCTTCTGGATAAGGCAAATTGAAACCCCTGACCCCACAGTACAAATTCACTGGCCAAAAGCTAGAAGGTATTAAACCATGTCCTGCTTTGTTCTTGGGACAATGGACTTCTGCTGCCCTTTCAGTCTGCCTCTGCCTGCCTGCTAGGAACTGGAGACCCCAAAGCCTTCTGCCCCAAGAATGGGGAATGGGTGCCAGGAGCCAGGGATGAGGTGGGTTACTCACGTCTCTCACTACAGCTTCTCCATCTCTTCATCCCACACTTTCTTGGGTGTTGCACAGCACTCCCGCCCAATCTCCAGAGCTTCAGAATCTTTGCTCCAGACAGTTTCTGCCTGTTCTCTGTTGTTTTTCTGGGAGAGAAATGAGGGCATGAGGGTCTAGAAATGGTATGAAGATCTAGACCTCCACAGTTGTAGTGCCTGTCTCCTTTTGATCTGTGCTTCTGCATGTTCTTCCTTTTGGCCACCTCTTACAACCAAAACAGTACACCCCACCAGGTCATGACACTGATAGATGCCAGGCCCTTGGCAGACTTCTTAAAGGTGAACTCCATTGTCTTGCCTGCTTTCAGCTTCCAGAAGCCCTCCATGTGCAGCTTACTCTGGTGCCCAAAGACATCTACCTCGGGGTCAAGGGCAACCCTGACACAGGCAGTCATGGACAGGAAGCTGAATGCCATGCCAAGGTTGAACCACTTACAGATACTGGCACTGTGCAGCAGCTGCAGCTCCTCTGTCTCCCAGAATGCATTCTCTGGTGCCTTCTCTGCAGCCTTGGCATAGCCACCTGCAAACTGCTGGTTTGACACAGAGCCCATGGTTGTCACCTGAGCCCACGGCCCCGGGGTCCTGGTTGGGTAGCTGCTAGCGCTGGAGAAGACTGGAGGCAAAGGGGTGGTTTGGAGAAGAGGCAACTACATCTTTGCTGGCACCACCGTGGTTTACTTTTAATATTGAGCAGTACTACAGTGTTTTGAATGTAATATAGTGTCACTGTATTTAATTGGCAAATCTTTCAAAACAAAGAAACAAGTAGAAATACTTTTATTTCACAGAAATTTAATTCAATTTTGTGTTCAAAAGAGAAGAAAATGTAAAGATCAAGACTCTTCTTTTTGTAAAAACCAAAAAAAGTAAAATGCAGAGTTAAAAACTGTGATACTATGTAGACAAGTCACCAAATACAAACTGTTTCAGAAGTAAATAGGCAAGTTTTGGTTTTTCATTATCAAATAACAAAAATATGTAGCTGATAGCAAACCTTTTAAAAATAATTATGCTCTCAGATTGAAATGAATGATTTAGTGGTCATGAAATCTAAATGAACCAAGTTTATATTATGATTCTATAATGGTTTGTTTTTTAGGCTGGGTCAAAATATCTGTCTCAAAATAGGTACCTTAAATTGTCATGACCAGAGTCAGAGTATTAGAACATGTTCTTGGACCTCAAATATTACTCTTAATGGACTCGCTACTTCATTAATGCCAATAATTATATATATTTTTTAATCAAAGAAAGATATTATGTTACCCAAGAGGAGAGAATAATATACATTAAGAGATATAATTTAATATGAAAAAAATCACTGATGTTCAATCTGTGAAATCCAAATAAATAATAAAAGTCTCCAAACTATTTTTAAAACTTCAAAAACCTAATAGACCTTGTACATTTATCCATGATAAGGTTTCATAGACTGACTTTTTTGTTGTTGTTGTCTTGTATCTGAAATTGTTTTGAGCCCATGAGGTAACTAACACTGCTTATCTCGTATTGGTCAGGGAACTCTGAACAATGATTATATTTGTCACTAATTAAATGGAAAAATGGAAATAATCATTACTAAATAAATCTGCTTTGTCCAATAGGCACAATATTTTAAAACATGGGGTTTATGTTGAGAGATAATTGGATGCCATGCAAGAGATAAGAGGTTTCTCAGTGAAGAAAAGAATGGTGAACCACCGAATTAATCTACTGAATAGGACCTTGTCATCTCCTGAATAGGGTCTGAGGCAATTCAGTATAGACCAGGTAGGTTTTGATTAAGTCGGGGAGGGTAAGGGCCTGAAGCTCCCCTTAAAGTGGGTGTTTTTAGCAGTATCAGGTGAAGTTATGAGAATTCTGAACCCTATTTTATCTGTTTACAGTTTGGCCCTTAAACAGCTCTCTTGTGGAGTGAAGGCAGCTCAGAATTAGGAACTGACCTTGGGTAACCAAAAGTTTGCCACATCACAAATTATAGAGAGAGTACCCCTCCTCTGTCATTCTCAGCACTGTGCTGGGGCAGGCAAAACTCAAAAAATCCAGAGCTGCTAATTAAGCTAGGATCAACTTTAGGACTTCAACACAGTGCTAGAGGAGCAAATGAAACCAAACAGAAAGATACTTGTGTGATGACAACACTGGAAATTTTTCCCCGTAGACTTCCTGATAAAGTTCAGGCGCCTGGTAAAGCTGCACAGATAGGGCCCGGCCTCTGCACCACATGCTTTTCATCTACGTCATAAACATGACATTTCTGAGTTGTTCCTGTTGGCATTTCCATCTCTGTGCTAAGGCCATAACATTTAATTATATAATGGGGCCCAATTCATGCTCCCAGATTTTCTAAAATAGAAAGTTTAATCATTTCTCCTCCGTTCACTTGTGTATCAGCTCCATCTTTCCACTTTGCAAGGTTGACCTAGTCATTGTTTTAGTAAGTCACAGTTACTTGCTTTGTCATTTAAGTTTCCATTGGTTTTGCTACAGATATTCCCCACTGACCAAAGTCACATCTTATTCCTTCTGCCTACCCAATAGCAAGTTAGTGTGAATGAAAAGCCTTGGCAAATATATAAATATATAAAAGAAAGCTAAGCTGTTCAGGATGGTGATTCTTTCACCACCCTAAAGCTGTAATAGTCTAGGTCAAAACATTACAATGTTGCTTTCATTTTCTAAAATAAACCCATAGCAGAGAAAAATCTACTTAAAAATGACAATTCTTCAAGTTAATATAATGAATCTTTGTTTTTAATTATGCATATCTTTTTATATAGCCTGATAATTAGGAGTTAAGAGTTGTAATATAGCCCTACCATTAATGTGGAAGAGCTTTGAACTTTGGGTGAATCAGTTTCTTCTTCAGTAAAAATATGTACTGACTTCATAATTCATGGATAGCAGTATTATCTACTTCTGCAGGTGACAGAAGCATGTAATTATATATGTTGGGATGCTGTACTTGGATTTTGTATGACTTTCATTTCTTGGAATTTTTTCTACATTATTTGTAATTGTAAACACCCTTAAAAGTACTGTTAGCAGCAACATGGTAGTGAGAACATGAGCAATAGAAAAAGTTAATTACCACACAAAGTTATTATTTTTTTAATAAAAGGGAGTAAGGAGCAGAATATCTTACCTCATATTTCAAATTGAGGCAAAAACAATTAAGAAAATGATAGAAGCTATGAACAAAAAATATGAATCAGAATTAGAAAAACTCAAAAATAAGGTGATAAAAGAGAAGAGTAATTTTTAAAGGGGTGAAAAAACTCAGGAAACTCAGGAAAGAATTAGATATAAAAGAAACATAATTTCAGAAATGAAGGCTAAATCAGAAGGAACACGGTGCAAATAAACACAGCAGATAATACCTTAAGGAAATAGAACATAGAAAGGAGGAAATATTTATTCATAATAGTCCCAAACTGGAAACAATCCAAATGCTCATCGACTAGTGAATAAAGAAATTGTCATTTACCCACAAATGAGTACTATTCAGCAATACAAGGAATGAGCTACTGATATAGGCAACATGGTGAATAAATCTCAAAAGCATGCTGTCTAAAGTAAACCAGACACAAGACAACATGCTGTGTGATTCCATTTAAATAACAATCTAGAAAAGGCTAAATATAGGGATATAAAACATATCACTGGTTGTCAGGGGCTGGGACGGGGCGGGGTATGGTGGGGGTTGTGGATAGGTAGGTATGGGGGAACTTTCTGGGGTGATGGAAATGTTCTGAATCTTGACTGTGATGATGGTTACACCACTATTTACATTTGCCAAAGATTACCAAACTGTACACTTAAAAAGGGTTACATTTATTGTGTGTAAATTAGGCCTCAAATAAAAAATAAATAAAGAGATAAAAAGGATTTGAGTAAAAATGATAAAATATAAGTAGATTGCCAAGAAAAGTCAGCATGAGCATAACAGGAATCCCCAAGAAAGTTAAAGGAATGCAGTAGAACAATAGTTATAGCTCTACTTCATGAAAATTTTCCTGAAATAATATTTTAAATAACTAAAATTACATATTGAAAAGACATTACATGTATGAGGAAAAAAAACCTACCCAGAATGGCTAAAAACAATTGGACTTTAAAAAGGAAAAAAAAAAAAGAAAAGAAAAAGAAACAGGAAACAAACAAACAAACAAACAAAAAAACTATAGCCCTACAAGCTTAACAACCAAGTCATTAGTAAGGGAAAGAATATCAGATTGTCACCAGATTGCAATCAGCAAAACAGACTGAGAAACTTGAAACTACAGGACAAACAACCCTATTCAACAAAATTTACACACACACACACACAGACACACACACACATGCACACACACACACACACACGAAAAGGGTGAGAAAACCTGTGGATTAAAAGAGGTATGAGACACATTAACCAGTCAACATGTGGAGCTTGTTTAGATCCTGATTCAAAATACACACAATAAAAACAAAACATTTATAAAGCAATTGAGGAAATATGGACACTGACTGGATATTTGACAATATTAAAGAATTAAATTTTCTGAGTGATAATGGCATTGTGGTTAATGTTTAAAAAGGAGATTCCTTGTCTTTTAGTGATACCTACAGAAACATTATTTACAGGTGAAATGATAAGATGTCTAGGATTTGCCTCAAAATAATTTGAAGTGGGGGACAATGAATGGGAGCATAGATGAAGTATGATTGTCCATGAGGTGATGACTGTTGATTCTTGGTGATGGGTACATGGGGGTTCATTATTCTGTTCTCTACTTTCGTATGTTGGAAATTTTCCATAATAGAAAGTTTTAAAAACAGAATGACTAACTTCTATATAAGCTTTTTCACAATCCTGTGGATAAGGCATTCTGATTCTCAAGGATAAGAAAGTGAGACTTGCAGAGGTGGTTCTTTGCCCCCAGGACATGTAAATAGTGTGTCAGAATCAGGAATCCAATCCTGATCCTCTGACCCTAAGTCCTGTCTCTGCTTGGCTAAACCATGTGCTCTTTGAAGCAGAGGTGGCTCTTTCCTTTGGTGGTTTGGGTAACTTCTCTCAGCACTCTGGCCTTACGTTAGGAAGGTCAGAATTCTAAGAAACTGCTTGGTCATTCTGGCAACCTTAAACTTTTTTGCTTTTCAGTGAGGCTCCCTGTCTTTGCCTCCACTTTCCATTCAGGCTTTACACATCTTTCCTTGTCACTACATATTAAATTTTCTGTTTTATTTGCTTTTAGGTTTTATTTTTCTTCCTTCAAGCACCCTCCACCCCACCCCCCGCCGCCATGTTCCCTTCTCTCCTTAGTCTTTCTCCATCTGTCAAGTGACTTTTCAACTGCTGATTATGACCCTTCTCTGCCTAGTTGAGCTGGTTGTTCATTATCGTTATTATTCCATCTGCCTTATTCTTACCCTAACATCACCTCCCTTCAAAGAATCAGATTCAGGTGAGTTTGATCAATGAACTAGCAAAGGGAGCTCCCATGAGGCAGTCCTAGGATAGGAACCCAGGCAGTAGCATTCAGAACACAGAGGACGAGATTTTTCTATTCAAACATTATTATGAGAGGAACCCAGGTGTCTTGAACAAAGTAGGTGCTCTATTAATATTTAATGATGACATTATTGAAGAGGAAATGAAACAGCATATTCAGAATCACTAGTTTCATGCCTAAAGTATTCCTTACTCTATGCCTTTTGAGATGTTGGACTTCATTTCACATGTTTTCTATATCCAGAAATAAATACACCAAAGCCTTGTGAGACGATGTCTTGCTCTTTATGTAGTGAAGGGTAGCCCACCTCTCTCAGTGTAACACAGAAACACTTGAGATTGGGAGTTCCTTGAGGGCAATAACATTGATTCAAGTTTAGATCTCTGTGTTCTGCACAGTCTCATGCTTAGTAGGCACTCTGTAATTGCAGGGTGTTTCAGGATGTTATCTCTGATGCTTAGGTCAAGAGTTGTGAAGGGTCTCCACTAGGTCACACATCTGTGCTACCATGACAAGACAAAATTGTAAAATGGGACTTTTGTTTTGGGTATATTTTGTTCTCCTACCTCCCATCTTCATCTACACATTACTCTCCCCAGGCACTCTGTACCCTCATGTTGTGCTCCCCTGATTAAAGCCTCGCTCCCCCTCTCAACTCCTGAACACCTGCCAATCCCCAAGTGTTCTAATTGGACTTGCCCACTTTGCTTTAACAATCCTGTGCAACCTTTTCCATTATTCAACATGATTTTTTGGGGTGCTGATCCCGAGATAGAGCATTTGTTTAGCATGATTCATATTAAGGTGTAAATAATAGGTAGGTCTAGTCCAAATATGGAATACTTAATGGAATATGTACACGAGATTGTCCTAAACTCTCTAGGGATGCTATTGGAAGAAGTGTGAAATTGGCATTGCAATAGAAAAGTTGCTGATCCCTCCTGTTTTGCCACCCCTTCCTGACTCATGGGATTTACTGTGAGAACTAATACAGCTTTTGGGAAGTGTTTTGCTGTCCTGACTTGAGAATTGTGCCAGGAAATAATTTCTAGGCACTGTATGATAAAGTTCATCAAAGTTGCTTTGAAGCAGGGCCTGTGAAATTAACCCAGGAAGGCAACAACTCTTACAAATCTGTAAAGGATATTTTCACATATTTTCCCAACCTCCTTTGTATGCCAGTGTATCACAAACTTTCTGACCACTAAGATTTCTCCATGTAATTTAAGAAGAATGAAAAAGTGTAAATGACACAAATATTCATACATTAAAAATAAAATTGTTGGGTTATTTGATATATTAAACTATCAGTAAATTCCTATAATGTTTCTTAGTAGTAAAAAGCTATTTAAAACATGTCCAGTAATCTGTAGAATAAACTCAGGATTAGTTCTGTGACTAAGAAAGTTGTCAAGATTTAGTGGTTAATTAAATCATTAGGACTTGAATTCTGATGGCAGGAGGGAATTGGGGAATGTTTACCATTAACTTGTATTGTAGCACCACCTAGTGTTTAGAGAAGCAAGCTTTTTACAGCTTTCCTCTCTGCTTTAATAGCTAACAGAAAACAGATATCTAAAGCATATGATCATCTTGACCTGTCAGTCAAAGAAATGTTGCTCAAAGATGTTTCTAAGTTGATTGCATTATATCCATTTCCAAAAATAAGGATTATTCCTTCAGTTACCTAACGATCAGAATTGACTATAAAGTACACATACAATATACTTTATTGCTTTTCAAGTCTAATAAAATAGCCTTTTGATGTTGAGAAATTACTGATTTAGTTCTGTTGCTTTTTGTTATAAATTCATCTTTAAATGGCGAAACATCAATTCTTCCAAATGTAATTTACTAATATAATGATACCATATTTAGGTCCAGGGTTAGCACGTAAGCCCCACCTTCCTGCCACCCCTGACAGAGAATTTTCACCGCTAAAAAAGCCACAGAACATCAGTAGGGGTATCAGTGTTTACGGCTTTGCTATCCAAAGTGTGATCCATGGACAGGATACTTAGACAACCCCTGGGAACCTGTTAAGAATGCAGACTCTGTCCCCACCCCAGACCTACTATACCTGCAGTTTAGCAAGATCCCTGGGTGATTCGTATACACAATAAAATTAGAAGCACTGCTTTAGAGACATCATAGTTGTTTCCCCCCAATGACTGAACATAAAGTCAAGACTAAAATACTTTTATAGCTTTTTCCTCTTTTAATTTTTTTATTTGCAAAGGGCTTTCATTACAATTTTGGATTTATGATATTTTATTTTTGGAAAAAGTTACATGATTGTGTTCTCTGACTCAGCTTATTTCATACAAATTGTAACACTGCTGTTGTTGGGATTCACATCAGCAAACAAGACAGAACAAAGAAGGCACAGTCCTTTCGTAGAGGATCCATCAGCTTTATTTCTGGGGAAACATAATCAGGGATCCATTTAAAGCAGCTGAGAGGAATATTGCCAATTGAAATTTTAGAGCATGGCAATGCTAACAAAATGTTTAAGTTTGCTGTTATAGAATCATAGTTCGAAAAGACAGTAAGAGGTAAGGCTTCAATCATTCCAGACAATTGAGGTAAAAAGAAATATTTTGAGCTCATATTTTTATTACAGTCAAAAAATTTAATTTGATTTTTCTTAAGCCTTATGTTTAGGTTATCTTTTTTGTCTATTTGTAAATCTAGTAAGGTTAGTATAAAAATAAGAGCAGTCATTTTCATTTGTTTACTGGTTAATGCACGATCAGCTCATAAAGTTAACACAGTAATATAGTTCAAAAATTTAGTTTAATTTCCTAAAAGACATTTTAGGAAATGTCTAATGATTTCAGACACCTTAGATACATAATAAGAGAGGCTTAGAAATCTAACTAAGCCAAATCTTTCTATGCAGTTAGGCAAGTTTTGAAAATATAATAAACCAAACTTATGAATATGATAAATCAGTTTCTTTTATATTATAGACAATAAAATCTCATCTTTATTAAAGTCATTGCTTATATCTATTTCACATTTCAAATTAAATCTTGTAATTCACATTTCAAATTAAAACTTCAAGACAAATATTTCATATTTTTTAAACATTTCAAAAATCTTAAATAATTAACACAGAGATTATCTTCAGAATTATAGAACTTACTACTAAATTTAGTATGAAGTACTGTGAGTTAGGTTTACATCATCTTCTCTATACTTATTTCTATATTTTCTCAGTGTTTCACAGTCACTTACATAGCTAAAGGAAACAAGTTATTTTGTCCATGACCAGTTCAGTGATCCATTAATTGACAGGTATAGTGATAATACACTGTGAACCAGAATATAAGATGTTGGTGCTGCTTCCTGAACTGCAGATTACCATGCTATACTCTCTTAGAGATAGTTTACATCTTCCATGTCAGTTGGGGGGATCCAAGTCCATGGCTGTTGACAGAGGTTTAGTTTTACAACCCCATGGATCACTCATCCCTGGGCATATTTTACCTTTATTCAATTTTTATGTAACCTCTTTCAACATTCTCTTATCCAATTTGGGGGGATGGAATTCTGTACCCCCCACAGATGTGCTGCTAATGTCTTCATGATACAGTTAATGCTAATTGAAATCTGTACCCCAATTTAGGGTATAAATGATCTGTATGGACTACTTTATTATCTGTCTCACCTGCTTCCATTTACCATCATGCTATTGGCATTGCCCTTGAGTAGAATCTGGCTAAGAATGAAACACTGGACATTGTGTTGCTGGACTGCACTTGAGTAATCACAGCTATTTTAAGTGTCAAGCATTTGGATTATGACATTGGTGCTGACCCAATTATTGTAAGTAAGCCAAGAAAAAGAGTCCTAATGAAATTTTTTTCAGATTTCACTATATAAGAGGCCTAGTGTATTGTTCATTAAAAGAAATTATTGGTTTCAGAATTTACTTGTTGTCACAGGTTGGGTTCTGGAAACAGATTCTGCGGCACTGAGATTTGCTTGCTAAGGTTTATTGGGGGTAAACCCTTGGGAACAAAACCTGTGAAGGGTGAGTGATGTAGAATCAAGCCGAGAGAAGAACTAAAGTACAATGCAGCTGAGGCAGAGGCCTCAGTCATTCCTACTGAGAACTCTCGAGTTGTCCCCAGTCTTTGTACCCCTCCTGTTGACTAGTCAATGGATGTGGAAAGCTCCCAGGGAGGGGCAGGACCTTGGATGAGGCAGCTGAGGTCAATTCCCAGAGAGGATCTCAGCTGAGAGTCATCAGCAGCCAACAGTCCTGGCAGCTGGGGGAATGAGTGCCTGGAGCAGAAGTGGGGAGACTATTAATACTGCCCCATAGTATTCACTGCGCATGTTTTCTCTATTATTATTACTAAAGAGGGTTTGGCCCAGAGAAATTTAGCCATTGAGCTTAATTCTGGGAGAGGTAATAGTACAGCAGACTGGTCCAAGTAATGCAAATGAAAATGCCTGTCTTTGCTGAGAGGCATTGTGGAGAATGCATGAAAACATGGCAGGGAGATGGCAACGAGGTTCTCTGAACCAACTGTCTCCTGCAGCTGTGAAAAGACACACAGCCTGGCTGCCAACTGTTAGGCTCATTGTGCTTTGGCTGAATTTAGTTCCCTCTTATGTCAACTTGCAATTCTCTGTTGAAGAAAATTGGTCTGGTCTGCCACCATCTCCATCTCTTAGCAACTAAGAGAGATTGAAACAACAGCTGTGTAATTTGATATTGGGAACTTAAAGGTTGTGAAAACTGAATATAAGGGCTGTTTGTGTTACAGGGGGAAAAAAAGACCCAGAGAGAGAAAATGATGTAATCTCTAATGCTTAGAAATGTTTGGAATGCTACAGGGGTTATAAAGATTAAGAAGCCAGTTTAAACTGGTTGGACTATTCCTCTCTCAGAATGATTAAAGTTGAGTCCAGGAGCTACCCCAATCAGATATATTTGCCTAAATATAAATCCCTGTATAATGTTGGAATTGCAACATGGAAAATAGTTTCTATGTTCTGCATTTATTTTCTCTAAGAATGACCTTTCTTACCACAAGTTTTGAAACAATAATTCCAATATACTACAGTTGCAGCTTAGAAATAATTTTTTGTTTTGCTTTTTGCGGGTGATGAGGATGGGGACCAGAGTAAGGAAAGGAGAAAATAAGGGGTGGTTGTCAGAGGCTTGTCGGAGTTCAGTGTTGTACTGGAAGCCTGCTTCATAGGCTGCTCACATTATCTCCTGGGTGTCTATACAACAGGTGATAATTGAACAGGGTGTTTGAAAGCTAGAAAATGAAAAGCCACATGAAATCGTTGATAAATGTTGTTTTCCCTCTTCCCTGGGGCCAGTGAAGAGGCCATCTGGTTTTCAAATTAAGAGTACAGTGTTTGCTCTCAGAATGAGTCAAATGTCATTCTCTAATGAAAATTCCTAAGCAGGAAGAGAAAAGGCAAGAGAGAGGGGAAGAGGGGAGTAGAGTTTGAAATGCCTAATTAGTGGGGTGAGCTGCTTGCTCTTTGCATTCCTGTAGGTTCATAATACAAGCATTTTGCAACTGTTCAGTAAACCAGCCTGGACATGGTTCATTTGATGGAGTAAGATGACTGAAAATCTAGTGCTTTACATGGTAGGTAACTGCCCGGTCTTGTTTCTCAGAATAACTTGTTTGTCTACCACATTTGCAGCTTTTAGCCTAGCACAGTGAGCCGGAAGCCATTGTGTTCCTAGCTTGGTTAGTGATTACACTTGCATGCCATCTTCTTTTATGGCTGGGTCATGGGTCTACTGTTGTTGTCAGCATGAACATTCCTGGATTTTTTCCATTGATGAAAAGTTAAAGTGGTTCCAGATGGGTACTCAACAAATGTTTGATTTTGTGACACAATAACTTTGAAGACATGAAGTAAAAATTCATTAACTAGAAATAAATCTCTCCTTTGTACCCATCCCCCCTTTTGCCTCCTCAATTCCTCCAAGACCACAGCCATCCAAGTTACAACACATTAATTTGAACTGTATGAAATTACCTTTTTTTGGTGGGTCCAAAACAGTTGAATATACGCAATTTCACATAGTACAATCTCCACATGAACAAACAAGTTCTCTGATAAAAAAGCTGAGTAACTGTACCGTTCTTACTTAGAATTCTCTAAGGAGGGAAGAAAGGCTTCAAAGTAAATTGATTGACAAACTTATCTGTAACTGAACTGAATTCTGAGCAGAGTTGGGTTATAGTTGACAGACATATAAATGAAATAGGATTTGTACCTTGCAGGAAAGTAGCACTTCTCCTTGAGTGAGATGAGAATCTAAACTCTTTTGTGGGATGCATTTCTGGTTCACTCGGTATTGCATTTACTTTAAAATTCTGTTTGATGTTCACACTTCACTAATTTTCCAAAATTCGTTCCGATTCCAGATCTCTGTGTTAAATTTCTGTAAATTTGTTTATATGTTCTTTTGCTTTGGAGGATAAGAAGTATATAAATTTTTGGCAAAACTGAACAAAGCCTTCCACTTATTTGGAATTGCATTTGTTCACTTCCGCAGCTACAGAACATCTGTTCTCAATTTTGTATTTTTATTTAAGACACAGGAAGTATATTTCTGTAAACTTTCTCTCTGGAAATTAATACATAGAGCCAAAGCCTGATGAATGTTATACAAGGCTCAATATAGTACTATTTCACATTTTATTTTTAATGGTTTATGAATGCGTAATAATTATGGTGAATCTTTATTCAATACTTAACTACATTTCAGGCACTTTACATGTACTATCACATTTAATCCTCACAGAAACCCTATGATATAAGTCCCAACTTGCTTTAACAAATGAGGAAATTGAGACAAGAGGTTAAATTTCTTTCCCAAGATCCCACAGTTGGTAAGTGCAGTGCCATGACAAATCCTCAGGTGGTTTACAGAGCCTGCTCTTTTAATTGCTATACCATTTTGCCTTCATGCTGATTGCAACCAATTCTGGTATCCCCCCAATTCATCATTTTTAGTGAATATTATTGTTGTTACTTCTTATTTTGAAGGTGACATCTGGGCAACATGTCTTGAAAGATTGATGGCAGTTGCATGATCAAAGCTTCATAAGAAGCATCTTGAATTTTCTCAGTGTGGAGGATTAAGAAAAACCCAGCTGCCATTTGCAGCACTAGCATATAACCTCTCCACTCACCAGAACATTCTTACGTCTCAATCTGAGTAGCTGAGTCTGCAGCCAGAAATCATTTTTAGCTCTTTTAATTACCCATAAAAGTATTTTAAGCTCACTTTTAACTAGCTGTACTCACACAATTTTATAATTATCTACATAATGCCTTTAAGTTTTCCTATTTCAATGCTGAAACAAAAGTTTAATATATTTTTCAAACATACTTGTGTGGTGTGTTTTTCTAGACTCTTATATGATATTTATCAATTCAACATTACTGAATGACTACCATGTGTCTGTCAGACACTGTTTTAGCCATAGCAGTGAATAAAACTGACGAAAATCCCTGACCTTGAGCACTTAGCATTCTAGTAGCTATTATTATTATTTTTTAAAGGTTTAGCAACAGAAGGCCAGGGTAGGACAGTGGACCTATAGAAGCAACCGTTGGGTAAGGTTGAGAGGATGGGGTGACTGGCTGCAAAGCTTGGGGAGAAACACCAAATTCCTCCTTATTCAGGAGGCCCCAAAGCCAACTCTGATCCCACATGGACAAGAGCAAACAGCAAAGCAGGGGTCTGAAGAAGTTTAGGCTGAGCTTCCTCTGTGTGAATTAATAAAAAGCTGCATTGTATTAAAATATTTATTCTGCTATCCAAGTCTCTTTCTGGATTATAGCCTTACTTCCCATACATGGGGTCTTATCTAGCCATATATTTTACT
Source organism: Choloepus didactylus (assembly GCF_015220235.1). Classification (NCBI taxonomy): domain Eukaryota; kingdom Metazoa; phylum Chordata; class Mammalia; order Pilosa; family Megalonychidae; genus Choloepus; species Choloepus didactylus. The sequence continues at coordinate 167,164,319 of NC_051310.1, forward strand.
TGTGTCAGAATAAAAGATTAAAAACTGTCAGATGATAGGCCCCAAGTTGAGAATCTTTCGCAATCACAGTGTTAAAAGTAATAGAAAGAGAGAGGAAAAAAAATCTTTAAGAAGCAGCAGCTAAGGGGAAAGCGAAGGTCCATAGTTCTCTTAAGCAGTGGCTAAGCCTGGTGGCTTGGCTGGAAGCTCAGCTCCCAGGCAACTTGGCTTCCACATGCGTGTGAGTGTCTGTCCTCAAAACTAATTTAGTGCCACAATTCAAGATAGTGTTATATCACAGACTTGCAAAAATGCCTTGTGGCATATTTACTACTTTGGCCCTAAAAATCAGATTTAGCCAGATCTTTTCAGGATTGAAGCATTTTTATTTATAGAATGTTGCTGCAAATGAGAGGGGCAGTGAAGGGTGTTGATTCTTGGAGCCCAACTGTCTAGGTTCAAATTCCAGCTCTGCCTCTTATGTGGCTGCAGGGGGCTCCTCACTGTGCCTCATTTCCCTCTTCTGTAAACTAGTGGTAATAATAATAGCATCTACCCCATTGGATTGTAATGAGCATTAAATGAGGTCATTTCTGTGAAATGCCTATAATGGTACCTGGCCATAGTAAGCAGTATATAAATGTAGCTAGTGTTATGAGAGAATTTTAGAGTCTCTTGTCATTAGGCATTGTGGGGCTGGGGTTTAAACTCCACAATGAATCTTTCACGTAGCTCAATGGACATAGTAGGCATCTATCTTAAATGCCAAAAGCAAATTCTAAGACTGTGCAAAGGCTTGCCTAAGCATTTCCATGAGAACTTTGAGCTTTCTTATCCAATGATTAAGAGCTAACATCAGAGAATGTTGTTGCTAAGAAACAACACACACACACACACACACACACACACACACACACACACACACACCCCTAGGCCCTAACCCTATCCCCCTCCACAAGAGTGGGCCCGTAAGCCAAGTCCCTGTGCAATTGCAGCAAATGTGTCAGGAAGATCATACTCCAATTTATGAAATCAGGGGATAGAGGTCAGGGAGATGAAGGTCCTTCTGCTAAACAGATGAATGGATGATTGAGTGAATAGAAAGGCAGAAAATTCCAGGCCCCAACTAGAGTCAAGATGTGAAGCAACAGCAGCTAAGCAAATATCCCATGAGTGACAAAGATCCACCATGAACTGGTTGTCCTCAGAGGGGAAAGCCCAATGAGGCAGAAGACACATCAGAGAGGACCGCTGCCCTCAGAAAACACAAATATGTAATGATGCCAGAAAGAAATAATCAGCATCTGAAAATCTAGATTTGCACTGAAATATATGTCTGCTCAAGGGGAAAAAAGAGGTGCACCAGAGTAGATTTTATGAATAAATCTTTATTTATAAATTTTATGTATTTCCTAGAAAACACAAACTATTGCAATGACTATCACAAAGAAAGATGATTTTGTCTCTTTAAGGCAGGAGATGGGGGTGGATAGAGGCCGGCCTCATGGGTAGAAGGAGAGAAAATGGTTGGATTAAGACAGGGAAAGTAAGAGAGGCCCAGATAGGGCCAGGAGCCCCTGATTTCTACGTTATCTTCTTAGGATCAGAATAAAATTTGTATCTGGGAGGAAGGAACTAATCTCTAGTCAGAGGGAATTGAGGAAAATATATTGAGGGGAGAAGAAAGGATGGAGCTGCCCACACCTATTTTCATGAGTATTTGGCATACTGAAGGACCTCGACAGACATGAGAAAGCTTTCCAAGAAAGAACTCCATAGACTGTGGAGTGGACCTGGAAACAGGTGGCTCATACCAGGTAAACACTTCTCCCTTTGATCATTTTAAACATTGCATACAACTGCATTTTTAAAAAACAATACAAGACAAAAAAATCATTTTTAATGTTTTTCCCTGATTATATGAAGAATACATATTCTCATAAAAATGAGAAAATAAAAATCATCTGTGATTCACTAGAAATATCAACTGTTACCATTTTGGGTGTATTTCCTTCCTTCCCATTTTAATGAACACATATAAGCTATATTAGGCTCAGACTGCTTCACAATTTGATACATTGTTTCTTTAATTATATCCTGAACATGTTTCCTATCATATGAATGGACATGTATGTTTATCTTTTCTTGAAACTCTTGTGCTCAGGAAACCTACAATAAGTTAATTACTAAGGGGACTGTTAAGTTCTTCATCTTCCTCATCTTGGTGTTCTGATAGTTGAGGCCATAATATATAGGGCAGGTTTGGGATTATCAGGGTGCCTTGAGTTGTGATAGAAAAAAAAATATAATCTTTCTGCAAATGTAAGAGAATTAGACCTTGGAGTTAGTATCTTGGGGCTTGAATCTCTTAATAGTCTTCCTTTGAGGAGCATACTCTGATTAAATGTGTATTTTCTAATTCCAACAAATGATAAGCAGTTTGCTTGGTTTGGAGAGAAACATTGGCTACTATGTCCAATATGTTGAAGAAAGAAGCAGTTTAACTATTCTTCAGAGTTGGGTGAAAAATCATGGACTCAAATAATAGAAGGTTGGGGTGATCTTTGAGGAGGAAAAAAATTCACAATTGACCTGAATGATAAATTCTCCTATGTGGGCTTGTGTCTTAATGAAAGATCTGTGTTAAGCCATGAAATCTTATTCAATAGCAGTCATTCAATATGCAGACTCAAAGGGTTTTCTTTTTAAACATTTGTGTCCTGTTTTATGGTGCCTGCTCACATTCGGTTGGGGTTCTTTCCATGATTTGTGGATATTTGTGTAGAGTGACTCATGTAGCTATTCTGCAGGAAGGAAGCAAACAGTTGGATGATTTAGCATAAACCAGTGTGGACCGAAAAGATTTGTAGACCTCAAATATTTTTTAAAAATCAGTTTACATTTATCATTTGTTTGAACTTAGATGTCACTGTAGGTGTTAAGATTTGGGATATAAGCAACATAAGACATGCTCTCAGTGAATTCTGTTGTGGTTGTTGAACTGGGGTTAATAATACAAGAATGGTCTTTCATGAATTATAACAAATGTATGACACTGAATATGAGGTGTTAATAATAGGGTGGTATGTGGGGAAAAATATACCTAATGTAAACTATAGACTATAGTTAAGAGTATTATTTCAATATTCTTTCATCAGTGTGAACAAAGATACCACACTAATGCAAAGTGTCAGCAATGGGGGAGGAGGGAGGATATGGAAACACTGTAATTTTTACATGATTTTCTGTAAACATACAATTTCTCTAGTTAAAAATAATAGTAATAATAGGACATATTTAAAAACAAACAAACAAAGCCTATACATCAATGTCCACAGCAGTTTTATTCATGAGAGACCAAAACTGGTAAGAACCCAAATGTCCATCAGAAGGAGAATGGATAAACAAATTTGGTATATTCATTCTGTTGAACACTACACAGTGATAGAAAGGAAGGAAATATGGATATTGTCAACAACATGGATGAATCTCAAAACCATTAAGCTGAGAGAAACAAGCTATACACAAAAGAGAATATACCATAATATGATTCCATTTATATGGAATATTAGGAAAGAGAAATCCAAGCTATAGTGACAGGAAGTAGATCAGTGGTTGCCTGGGGCCAGGAGTGGGGGAAGGGATTGAGTGCAAAAGGGCATGAGGGAATTTTTTTTAGGTGATGGAAATGTTTTAGATTATGATAGTGATGGTGGTTACATGACTTTATACCCTTGTCAAAACTCATCGAATTGTATGCTTAAAATTGGTGGACTGAATGTAAATTATACCTCAATGAAGTTGATTTTTTAACTGGAAAAAAAAGAAGGAGAAGGAGAAGGAGGAGGAGGAAGTCAGTAGAAACCAGAAGGAGGAGGAAAGTAGTCAGTAGAGGTCTGAGAGAGTTTGACATGTAATGGAGGATTGCCATCACCGGATCACTGCAGACTTTGGAAAAAGCTTGGCCTTGGCAACACCATGATTTTGGACTTCTAGCCTCTGAAACCATGAGACAATAAATTTTAGTTGTTTTTGTCGAGGGGGTAGGGCACACAGTGGAACACATTGGTGACATGAATTGGTGGGTAATTGTGCTGTGATAATTTATGCCAGTAACTCCTCTCAGGCTTCCATCAAGTCCAGTTACAATCTGCTAAGGGTCTTGCCCATAAACTAATCTGACTGCTGTTAAAAAAAACAATAGCCAGGATTTTGTCTAGATTAGAAAAAAAAAAAAAAAGTAGAGGAGAATGGGCCGAAGTGCAAACTTCCAGTCAGCCATATTAAATTCTCATTTCACATTAGAAGATTAGGCTAAAAAACAAATTTTGGAAATTTTAGAACTAGAATACTCTCATGCTAAGTTACTTTGCACAGTGGGATATATAATTTTTATTAAGAAAAGCACATACAGGAGCTGGGCAAGATGGCGGCATAGAGAGGAGTGGAAGCTAAGTAGTCCCCCTGGAACAACTACAAAAAACCAGAAGCAACTAGTAAATAATCCAGAATAACTGCGGGGGGACAAATGAGACCATCCACTCATCATACACCAACCTGAATTGGGAGGAATGCCCGAGAACACAGCATAAAATCTGTAAGTAAAACCTGCGGATCCAAGTTGTGAGACCCCCTCCCCCATAGCCCGAGCTGCAAAGCCTCGTGGTGCCAGAGAGAAGCTCTCTCCCAGCAAGCGAATATAGCTCAGCTGAGCTCCAACTGGGGTTTTAGGTAGCGAGTGTGAACTGCTCACTACAGGTACGAATCCCCAAAAAACAGACAGAGGCTTTGGGTGACGACTGACCTAGGAGAGCCAGAGGGTCACCTTGGACTGGGTCTGAAGGGGACTATCTGTTTCTTTTTCGGCTCAGTGGAGAAAGCCCCAGTCATATTCAGTTTCCAGGGCTGTGACTCTGGGAAGGGTGGAGACAGCACAAGCAGAGAGAGAGAACATTGAAATGCTAATGACCTCCACCTGAGGGGTCTGTCTTCTCTAGGAGGAAAGGGGTGGAGCCCTTTCCATTCAGAACCAGACCCCAGAGCCTGGGGGAACACGGCCATACTTCCTCACACCAGTCAAGAATTATAGGCGAACAGGTATCACCTGCTGGGCAGAAAAGCACAGTGACCTGAGGCATCACAGGGTGGAGCAATTTTCTAAGACACACCCGCAGGGAAACCAGATACTGAATATTTCTTCCCTCTGGGCCCTGAGCCTGTTCTGGTCTGGGAAAACCTGATTTGGATAACCAAGGAAACCATGCCTAGTCAACAGAAAATTACAACCTACACTAAGAAAAACAAAGTTGTGGCCCAGTCAAAGGAACAAACGTACACTTCAACTGAGATACAGGAATTTAAACAACTAATGCTAAATCAATTCAAAAAGTTTAGAGAAGATATTGCAAAAGAGATAGAGGCTGTAAAGGAAACACTGGGCATATATAAGGCAGAAATCAAAAGTTCAAAAAAACAGCTAGTATAATCTATGGAAATGAGAGGCACAACATAAGAGATGAAAGACACAATGGAAACATACAACAGAAGATCTCAAGAGGCAGAAGAAAACACTCAGGAACTGGAGAGCAAAACACCTGAAAGCCTACACGCAAAGGAGCAGATGGAGAAAAGAATGAAAAAATATGAGCAACGTCTTCGGGAACTCAAGGATGAAACAAAGTACAATAATGTATGTATCATTGGTGTCCCAGAAGGAGAAGAGAAGGGAAAAGGGGAAGAAGTAATAATAGAGGAAATAATTAATGAAAATTTCCCATCTCTTATGAAAGACATAAAATTACAGATCCAAGAAGTGCACCATGCCCCAATCAGAACAGATCTTAATAGTTCTACGCCAAGACACTTAATAATCAGATTTTCAAATGTCAAAGAGACATCCTGAAAGCAGCAAGAGAAAAGTGATCCATCACATGCAAAGGAAGCTTGATAAGACTATGTGCAGATTTCTCAATAGAAACCATGGAGGCAAGAAGGAAGTGAGGTGATATATTTAAGATACTGAAAGAGAAAAAACCACCAAGCAAGAATCCTATATCCAGCAAAACTGTCCTTCAAATATGAGGGAGAGCTTAAAATATTCTCTGACAAACAGACAATGACAGAGTTTGTGAAAAAGGTACATGCTCTACAAGAAAAACTAAAGGAAGCACTGCAGACAGAAAGGAAAAGACAGGAGTGAGAGGTTTGGAAAACAATTTTGGGAGATAGTAGCACAGCAAAGTAAGTACACTGAACAACGATGACTGTGAGAATGGTTGAAAGAGGAAGGTTAGGAGCACGTGGGACACCAGAATGAAAGATAAAAGATAAAGACTGGGACTGTATAACTCATTGAAACCTAGGGTGCTCAATGATTGTAACAAGAGGTACAAATATGTCTTTACATGAGGTAGAACAAATGAATGTCACATTGCAAGGTGTTAAAAATAGGGTGGGATTGGGGGGAAAATACAATCAATGCAAACTACTGACTATAATTAACAGAAACATTGTATTATGCTTCCTTTAATATAAAAAAGGCAATACACCAAAGCTAAATGCATGTGGGAGGGAGGGTATGGGACTCCTGGCATTGGTGATGTTGTCTGACTCTCTATTCTACGTTAGTTTAATGCTATTTTTCCTTTTGTTGCTTTCTAGCTGTCGTATTTTTTCTCTCTCTCTCTCTTTCTTTTTTCTTTTTCTTTTGTCTCTCTACCTTCTTTGACTCTTCCTCCTTCTTTGTGGAAGAAATGGAGACGTCCTTATATAGATAGTGGCAATGGTGCTGAATACGTAAATATGTGACTATACAGGGAACCAACGATTGTTTACTTAGGATGGAATGTATGGTGTGTGAACAAAACCGTCTTAAAAAAAATGGGTTGATGAAGAAATCTTGAGGACAATATATTGAGTGAATTAAGACAGACACATAAGGACAAATATTGCAGGGTCTCACTGATATGAACTAATTATAATATGTGAACTCATAGACATGACATATAAGTTACCAGGATATAGAATGCGGCTAAAGAATGGGGAGCGGTTGCTTATTATGAGCAGAATGTTCAACTAGGGTGAACTTAAACGTTTGGAAATGGACAGAGATGGTGGTAGCACATTGTGAGAATAACTAACAGTGCTGAATGGTGTGTGAAGGTGGTGGAAAGGGTAACCTCAGAGTCACATATGTCACCACAAGGAAAGTTGGAGGTTAAAAGGTGGGAATGTATGAAACAGTAAATCTTGTGGTGGACAATGTCTGTAATTAACTGTACAAATATTAGAAATCCCTCTCATGAACTAGAACAAATGTATGACACTATAAGTAGAAGGTAATAATGGAGGGTCATATAGGAAAAAAAATACCTATTGCAAACTATATACTACAGTTAGTAGTATTTTAACATTCTTTCATCAACAGAAAAAAATGTACTATACCAAAACTATGAATCAATAATGGAGGGGGGTTGGTTAGGGGTATGGGAGGATTGGAGTTTCCTTTTTTTGTCTTTATTTCTTTTCTGGAGTAATGAAAATGTTCTAAAAATTGAAAAAAATTAATTGTGGTGATGGATGCACAGCTGTATGATGGTACCATGGACAATTGATTGTACACTTTGGATCTTTGGATAGTTGTATGGTATGTGAACAATCTCAATAAAAACCAAAAAAAAAAAAAAATCCTTCAGGGGCTTCCCATCTCAGAGTAGAAGCCTGAAGTCTTAGCAGTGTCCGCTTCCCCCCAACTGCTGACATTTTTTCTGTTGTCTTTGTTTAGTCCTAGTTAGCTGTTCTCCAGATATGCTGAGCACACTCCCACTCCTGAGCCTTTACACTTGTTCTCCTAACTTCCTGGGATTCACTTTCCCCAGATGCCCATCTGTCTCAACCCTCATTTCCTTTAGGTCTCTGCTCAAATATCACCTTATCAGAACTACTTTCCTGATCACTCTATATGAAGCAACACCCCACCCCCACCTGAGGACTCTATTCCCATCTTTTCCTTTCCTATTCCTTTTCCTCTTCCTTTTCCTTTTCCTTTTCTTTCTGCACTCAACACTTTATGACATATACTATATTTTATTTACTTATTGTCTGTCTTTTCCTGTTTTGTTCTCACTGTATTCCAAGGACCTAAAAGTGCATGGCATGGGAAATATGTTTAAGAAATATTTTTTGAATGAATGAATTATACATTTTTCTTTTTTTTGTACCAGTGGTAGCATCTTTTACATAAATATATTACATATGACTTTTTTCATCTAATAGTATATCTTGGAGGACATTCCAAACCAGAATAAATATTAATAGCTGTCAAACTTTTTAACAACTGTGTAGTTTTTCATTTTATGTATAAACACAATTTATATACATTCTCTATTAATGGACATTTATGTTACTTCCAATGCTGCAATGAAAAAATTTGTAATAAGTTATCTTCCATTATGTGAGTATATCTGTAGGAAAAAAAAATCTCTGGAATTAGTAATTTGCTGGGTCAAAGGGTATGTACTTTTTATTGGTAATTTTGATAGATATTGCCAATTTTTTTTCATAAATATTGTACTAATTTGCATTCTCACCAGCAAGATATAAGTATGCCTTTTCAGAATATCCTCACTGACTTTTTGATATTGCCAATGCTATAGGTAAAAATGGTATTTCAATATAGCTTTAATTTTCAATTCTCTTATTATGAATAAGGTTAAACATCTCTTTATATATTTAAAGACAGTTGTGTTCCCCTTCCTATAATCTTTATATTAATATATTTCCTGTAAACTTTTGGGTGAGTTATTGCTCTTTTTCTTGTTGATTTTTAGAAAGTAATGTGATATGAGTTGCCAATACTTTTCTTGGTTTGACATTTATCTTTTAACTTTTTTTATGGCATTTAATTTTTCATATAGACATGGAAATTTTTTTGTAATGTAGTTTATAAATTTTTTTTCTCCTGTAAGTTTCGAATCATACTTTGGCCTTCCTCCCTCTGAGATTGTAAACATTTTCCTTTGTTATTTTCCTCCAGTGCTTTTATGTTTTAACTTTTTACATTTCTATCTTTATTCTTAAGGAATTTATGATGTACATTCTAAAAACATAGGGATATAACTATTCTTTTAACTAAAGATGACCTTTGTGTCCCAATATTATTTATTGAATAAATATCTTTTCCCCACTATGCCATCTTTATTATATTTCTATTTCTAGCTATATATACTATTCCACTTATCTATCTATTCATGTACATTTATTTATATATTATACTTTTTTGTTATTGTTTAATAGCCATTTGATAGGCCTTGTCTCTACCCAGAATCCTAATTAAAAGAAAAATTCTGAAAATAAAGGTATTTTCAAAATTTCCCCAACTTTCTAGCTTATTTTTCCATTTGCTTGTCTAGTAGCAAATAAAATTCTGTTGATGTTTTTATTGGGATTATGTTACATTTACAGAAAAGATTTAAAACAAATACAACCTACAACCAACCACCTATGTTTAAAAAAACATAGAACTTTGCTGGCAACCTGGAAATACCCCATGTACTCTTCTTAGATCACCCTCCCCCTTCTGCCCTTCAGAAGTAACTACCACTCTGACTTTGTGATAGTCAATTCCTTACTTTATAATTTTGCTGCTGATATAGATATCTCTAAATAATATAGTTTATTTTTTCCTGGTTTTGAACTTGAAATAAATAAAAGTATTATATATATATATTCTTTTGTATCTGGCTTATTTTGCTCAAAATGTTTGTAATGTTTATCCATGAATACTGCATTTTTATCAAGTGCTGTTTCTGCATATATTGAGGTCATCATATGATACATTTTTTTCAAACATTAAACTAACTTTGCATTCCTGGAATCAATCCAACTTGGTGATGACATATTATCCTTTTCAGATATTGTTGGATTCATTTTGTGAGAGCAGGTATATATGTGATTTACTCCACCTCCTAGGAGGGACGCTTTAGAGGTCTTCCTTGAAAGTCTGGGTTTTTACCAGGGCTTCTATTCTTTAATGGGACCTAAACTTCAATTTTTTTGCTTCTCCAGGACTGAAGAGTGCTGGAAGTTCAGCTTGCTTCTCAGCCTCTCAGCTCAGCTTGTGAATCTGCAAAGACTTTGAGGAAGAAAATGGTGTCAAATGTCACACCTCTCTGACTTTCCTTTCTCTGTCATATCCTGAGTTTTCCAATCCCTTAGGACAGTAACTCTTCAAATGTGTTCAAACAGATTCTTTTTTATCCATCTTGTCTAGTTGTTTTCTTTGAGATGGTTGGTCTGCAATAAGTGAGTCTCCCATAACCAGAAGTGGGAATCAAGAAATGTTATAAAATGTTAATTTTAGATACTGTTAGAGTGCAATAGTATTATCAGCAATAATGATTATAATTTTATGTACACACCTCTTAGAGGAACAAAGGATACATAGGCTGCCTCAGCCACCAAGGATGCCATTTAGCATCCAAGTAATGTTGTCTCAGTTTCCAGGCTGCTATGACAAGTACCACACAGTGGGCTGGTTTAAACAACTGGAATTTATTGGCTGTCAGTCTTGAGGCTAAGAGAAGTTCAGAATCTAGGTGTGAGCAAGGTGATGTTTTTTCTGCATTAATTGTGGCGTTCTGATGCTGGCTACTAGTGATCCTTGGGTTCCTTGGCTTTGCACATGGCGATGTCCTCTCCTTTCTCTTAGATTCCACCGATTTCTGGCTTCCATTGACTTCTGGCTTTCAGCTCCTCCCTATTGTTTTCTCTCTGCAAGTCTTCCAGTAACAGGATTAAGACCAAGCCTGATTCCATTGGCCATACCTTAACTAAAAATAATACCTTCAAAAGGTTTTATTTATAATGGTCTTATTGTACAAAGGTCTTATTTACAAATTCACACCCACAGGAAAGGAATTAAGATTAAGATCATGTTTTTTTTAGGTGGGGGGAGTACATAACTCAATCTACCATATATGTGAAGATGATTTAGCTATAATACCTGCCCCTCCACTAATCTCAGTTCAGTTTTGCTCACCTCAGTGGCCAGATGGGCATCTCCTTTCTCCCTAGCTACTTTGCATACCTCCTGCCAAATGACTCCTCCTGGGTTAATAAGCTACCTACCAATGCTAGGAAATGAGGATTTACCCATTCTCAACTTCTCTCCTTCTTCACCCACCATATCCAACTGGTTGCTTACTCATGTCCATTATCTCTCCCTAATTTTTCTATAATTTTTTTCACTCTTTTTCATCCCCACTTCATTGCCTAGGTCCAACCATCATCCTTTGTCTTAGTTAACTACTCCAATGTCATTCCCCAATCACAACAAAGAAGGATCCTTCTAAAATACAAATCTCACACAAGCTGCCCCTACTCTGTTTAAAATCCAACAATGGCTCTCTGTAACCCATAGGATGAAATTATATGAAATTATATGCATGTTAAGCATATTTCCCCATGGCAGATGCTGAATGAAAGCAATATGTGCTGCATGATACTCAGGGCCTTCTGTCCTTGTACAGGGGCTGCCCCTTTCTAGCATATGACTGGAGCAAATGACAACCTCTCTGGACCTTGGTTTCCTCCTCTACAATAAGAGGAAATTGAACCAGAAGATTTCTAACTCCAATGACTTAGGATGATGAATCATTGCCTTAAAATGTATCATGCATGCCTTTTAAAATGAAACTTATTGTACAGTGACATTCATATCTAGACTGTAAATACTATTTAAATATATTTTTTAGAGTTAAAATATTTATTTTAAGTGCCAAATATAAAGCATTGATTATGCAATTTTTGTGTAACAGCAATTGATTTTATCTGTGCTGATTCCTGTCTCAAATGGGAAAATAAATCATGACTTAATTGGGTTGTTTTAATTCAAGTCCTCTACCACTCACAGGCCCACAGAAGCCCCTCAGGTTTAAGATGCGCTGCAGGCTGTGATCCTAAGCATCCTCTCCCCTGGGCTGGCCTGAAGTATGAGGGATTGTTTTATTCTCTGGTTCTCTCCCTTGCCTCTCTGCTCACCCCCACCCTTGTTTGTGAGGATCTTCTCATACTGCAATGTTCTCAGCTTCCTCAACAAAAGTTCACTGTACTCTTCTGCTTCCAGATCTTTTTCACATGGTGCTTTTTCTTCCTTAAATGCTTTCCCTTCCACTCCATCTCTGGTTCTCTCCTACTTGATTTTTAGAACTCAGCTTTGCCTCACTTCCTCTAACTGGCTTCGTTGTCTTATTCTGGATTTAGGTGCCCCTCCTTCCTGTTCTCATTGACACCCTCTGTGTCATCTTCAAACCGTATTGTAATTATTTACTTACGTCTATGTGTCAAGATTCTGTGTTTCTTGAAGACAGGGACTGTGTTCTTTTCATTTTTAAAATTCTGAGAGCTGGGTGTAGAGCCTGATACAGAATGGAGATTGAACCAATAAATTAATTTATATTTCAATGAATGAATATATTTTGCAATGAGAGCCATTAAAGAAATAGATTTTCCATTATAGTAATCTTAGAAGAATCTATCTTATAGCTAACTTTGTCAAATGCCTCTAGGTGGATACCATATATATATATAAACTTTTGTTGTGAAACAAACCCATGGCAAATTATGTTTGGATGCTTCTTAAATTCTCTGAGGAATATGTAAATTCTCAAATAGCATAGCTTTCCAGACTGAAGTTAATATTTGATTCTTGTCAGAATACCTTGTCTCAATTTTGTCATCATTCTATTCTTTTGTGCTGGCAAGAGTTGACAGCTATTTAGATGAGAATTTAAAATAGGACACTGTAAAGTACAGGTTCCTTTTTTTCCTGCCAGGATATAACTGACCAAAGAACTGGGCTTATCTCTCTCTCTCTCTAAAAAAAAAAAAAGAAGTTGTTTATGCTACTAAATTCTAGATAAAAACTAGTGAAGAAAAAAATAACTCCTAAGAGAAATTCTAGTGGTGCAAATACTTTCACCACTCCTAGAAGAAAATATGCTTTTTTCTTATTCTTATAAGATCTTCAAAGAATTTGAGGGTTAAAGTGCCAGTAGTTTATAACCACTATAATGTGCACTTAATCCTCTACATTTTGAGTTGGTTTTGATTGCAGGATGTGTCTTCCCTTTCTATATTATCACCACAAATGGAATAGCCTCAACGTTTGGGAAGTTAGCAGTTGGGGTGGTAGAGAAAAGTTAATTGTGCCAGAGAGAGAGAGTTGTGTTCTGGTAAGTGGATTCTTGTGAATGGAACTGACTAACTAGCATTGGTTTAACACTGGAGCTAAGGAACTTACTAAATATTTGACATCTGGATGGTTTAATTATTTGCACCTTCATTCCTCATCAGACATTTTTTGAGTTTTAGAATGTATTTTATAAGGAGGTCTATAAGATATCCAATGTGCCATCTCTGAGCTGCTGGTCTCTCTGGACTAGTGACATCTTAGAAGAGTGGGAGTTGGGTGGGGGTATCTGACCCCAGAAGCAGGCTATATGTGCTACAGTGACTGAGAATCCCAGAATTCATTCATCGACAGCTGCCAAGGGCCTAGCACCATTTTTAACCAGCTGTGCAAAGAAGAGCCTGACATAGCAACTGGCAACTCGAGTTTACTGTTATGGGGAACAAGGAAGAAGGTAGAGAGAGCACTGAGCTATCCTGCGGTGGCAGATCCTGGGAGTGGTGAGGGTGCATTAGCCCAGCCTAGGGAAGACATGAGGCTTCCAGAGAGGGTGACTGCTGAACTGACTGCCAAGAAGCCTTAGAGAGTGGTAACAAAGAAAAGGGAAGCGACTTTCAGGGTTTAGGAAGACCATGGCTAACCTTTCCTAACAGATTTACTTACCCTTTTATTTAAACTTCTTTCAGAGTGAGGTCGGACTAAGTCTTTCTATAAGTAGTTTTCAGCAAATCTCCAACTCAGGAGAATTTTCCTTGTATCTAATTTATATCCACTGGCTCCTGGGAAGTAAAGCTTTCTACTAGAGTTCCTGACGTTTGTGGAAACCATGAGTAGGAATGTTGATGAGGAAGTTGAAACGTTTGTGAATTTATCCTATGTTGCCTGGGGGAGTCAGACAGTTCAGTGCTGGCCTGGAGGATCTCTCTGGTAAGGAGGCACAGTGCAGTTTCCTTCCACTGTTTGTTTTTTGGTTGTTTCTTTCCTAAGATACATGCTTACAAAATGGTCATTTTAAGCCAGTAGGTGGAGTATTTATTAGAAATATCGTGCCTTTATAGATATGTGTTAGTTTGTAGAGAAGAACCGTCATAATTATGAAAAATGTTCAAAGTATTTTTGTATTTATAGCTATCCCTATGAGAATCTAGAAAAGAATGAATAATCTCAATAAGATTCTGGACAGTTAGTTTACTTTTAATGGGGCTTCTTGTGGTATAATACACTATGTGACTGGGTACTATCAGAATTTAAAACTGTTTTTAAATGTTTTACATGCCTCACTTGAATTATTTATTTTCTGATAAACCACTCCTTTAACAAGACTATAACTCCTCTTGGTTTATTCATTATAGGTCTGTGCTTTCTGGGGGTATTAAAAGATAAATTTTGGTGTTTTCCCTCAGCTAAAGTAAAAAACCTATAGTAGTTGGGTGTTTAGGAAAGTCTGCACACAGATTATAAGCGACTCATATGAGCTTCCTATTGTAACCAAGCAACGGCCACATTAGACACCCTTGCCATAAGCTTACATTCTCCGAGAACTTAGGTCAGTGCCTAAAATAACCCTGCTAATTGTGAGGGGCACATGTGGAAAGAGATTCCAGCTAGCAGTCTGGGAGTTAAGTGACTGAGGATTTGGAAGAGTTTACAACAAGCCTCTAGGCAGTTAGGCCCAAAACTGGTAAGTCTTCAGGAGTGGAAAGTAAGTTAAATGTTTTGCTTTAGATTCTCTGTTTGTAAAGCTGGTTAACTGGTGACAGCTGGCTAAAATTCACATCTACTTGAGTTACAAGATCCGGGCTTTCTCTGCCCGGCTTCCAACCTATTGGTCGGTGGTGGAGTAACTGACAGAAGAGGACAGCTTGGCTGAGGGACATGAAATTGTGGCAGCTTGTTTAGGACCCCACGGCATGTTGGATTTCTTCTTTCTTTCAGGTAGGCTATTGTTTACGTGGAATTCTTTATAAGATGGACCGAGGTCATAAAACTGTTCAATTCCTAAGTTGGACATGAGACTCTTTGGTGTCTCTGTTGTACAGAGCTCGCCTATATTTGTGGATGCCATGCTTCACTCCCTACCTAGACGTTATACCAAATGAAAGTATTCGTCTCATCTTTACTCAAGTGCACTCAAATTCTAGGACATAAGAGAGACTGATGGAGTTCACAAAAAGTGTGATTTATCTGGCATGTAATAAAATGCCTCTTTAAAATTTACCTTCCTCTTTTCTATTTTCTTTTCCTTATTCTTGCTCCAAAAGCTTTTATATTTGTGGGAAAAAAATTGGAAAATATTAAGTCTCAGTGTACACCAAAACTTATGACTTTAATCTATTTTTAAACCACTTAACAGGGTCTGGGTTTTGTCTTCAGACTAAGATGAAATCAACACTCTTCCAAATATCCTCATGTGGCCTACCATTTGTGCCTCATGCCAGTGTAATTAACATAACATACTGCAGTATTATTGTCTTTCTTACCCCAACGTTGACCTACCTTTTAAAGTATCAAATTTAGTTTTGGCTTCAAAATACCTGGCACATAAAATAATTATATAAATGCTGTAAATGATGCTTTGGAACTTCTTTCTGAATGGGTTATTAATCCAGTGTTTATTTAAACTTATACCTGATATATGATAGATATGTTCCTGAAACATTGTGTGCAAACTGGGTTTTTGTAATTGGAAGGATTGAACATATACTTGGAAAGCTGATCATTCATAAGCAATCAATGTGTAAAATGAATAGGAAGTCACAGCTTAAATTATACCTTGATGATTCTTTTTAGCACACCACTTCCCTAAATTGATGAACATTGATGTTGCATAGCTTTGATTAAATTTCTCAAGAGAAAGAACTACCTCTTCATTGTCAAGGAATGTATATGTATACAATCACATGAGACCTTTTTGGGAATCCTTAGAAGGATATCTGTGCGGTGGTATTTGGGGTGGCTTATTGGGTACACTGAATACTCAGTTGTGCAGTTGATGGAGAAAGATTTTCTGGAGACAAGGTCATGCATGGTCTGAGACTTAAGAGTTTAAAAATCAAAGTTGAAAATAATGTTAGCCTATTGTTTGTACAGTATATCATTTTAACTTGAAAGGCTGCAATATTGTTGCTCTTCTAATATATTATCTATTGCAGTCTCAGGAATTTTTAGCTTGAATGATATGAAATGGCCAATATTTAATAATTTTGGTCCCACAAAAATGGCAATTTTGTATTATTCAACCTATTTCTTTAATGAATATTAACTTATTTTCATGAAATTTTTATCTTTAAGTCCTGACAATAGTAGCAATAGTCAGATATTCTCATAAAGTATGAGAGCTATCTAGTTAAAAACTTGATCATCAAGGGTTACTTCCTGTTACTAAGTCCTCAGTATATGTGTGTTATGTCCTTATTTCAGCTCTTAATGTCTTTGGTCTTTTAAAAAGATCTTTCTGTTTCTGCCAAGTGCTGCCTGCTATGTTGATCAGATCCGGTGACTGTGGGTGAACATCCTCAATGGCTGAGATTAGATATTTAGCAGGGTTTGGGATGTCTTTGGGAAGGCTCATCCTCTGGGGAGCTTGCCACCAACCAGATGTATGTCACATTTTAGAGTTTCTCTCTGTTTACTAACTCAGAGCTCTTCTTTTTCTAATTTCTTTAGATGTAGTCTAAGGTCATTGATTTGAGGCCATTCTTTTTTAATATAGGTATTTAGTGCTATGATTTTTCTCCTAAGTACTGCTTTCACAGTATCATGCAAATTTTTATTTTTGCATTTTAAATCTTTGTGTTGTGTTTTTAATTTTCATTCATTTGAAAAGGTTTTCTATTTACATTTGGATTTCTTCTTTGACTCATAGGTTATTTAGAAGTGTATTATTTAGTTTCCAAATATCGGGGGATTTTCCAGAGATCTTTCTGTTATCAATTTCTAATTTATTTCCATTGTAATCAGAGAACATGCTTTTATGATTTGAATATTTTAAAATTTATTGTGACTTGTTTTATCACCCAGATTATTGACTATCTTGGTAAATATTTTGTATGCACTTGAAAAGAATGTACATTCTGCTGTTGATGGGGGAAGATTCTAAAATGTCAATTAGGTCAAGTTGGTTGCTGGTGTTGTTCAAATCTTCTGTATGTATGGCCTTACTGATTTCCTGTCTATTTGTGCTATCAATTATTGAGAGAAAGTTATTACAATCTCCAATTATAACTGTGAATTTGTCTATTTCTTCTTGCAGCTCTATCAGTTTTTGCTTTATGTTGAAGCTTTCTCATTAGGTGCATAAATGTTTAGGAGTATGTCCTCTCAATGAATTTATCCATTATCATTATGAAATGACCCTCTTTATCTCTGGTAATATTCTTTGCTCTGAAATCTACTTTCATACTAATATAGCTACTCCAATTTTCTTTTCAAGGCTTTTCTTTTTTTAGGGAAATTCAATCTAAGGTACTTATGTAAAAATAGACTGTGCAACTATTTTATTAATACATTTATTTGATTAATTAAGCAATAATTAAAAGTCACAGGCAGTTTTTGGATGGCCTTCTATAGTTCCATTTTCACAGTGTCAGGGTTTCTACAGCCATCCTTCCTCCACTGTCATGTGATTTCCATTTTACAGTAGTAACCCTCTCTCTATATAGTGCATGATAGGCATTGCGGGGACTGAGCTTGTACCTCGGCTTACCAGGCCTGGGCCAGGGGACCTGATATCACCCCCTGGGGAGGGTAGTAGGTACGGGCGTGAGTGCCCTCTGCAGCCCCCCCGAGCCTGAGGAGCGAGGTCAGGGCAGCTCCCTTTTCCTCACCCAAAATGCCACTGGCAGGGGAGGCTTGCCGGAGGAAACCGCCTTTCTCCCAACTGCCCTTTCCCCACTTCCTTATCTTACCCACATACTCCCTTGTGCCAAGGCCACTCCTGCCACCGCCAGTGCGCATGCACCGTGGCCAAAACAACCCCCGCCCGCTGCAATGGCTCCTGCGTCCTCTCAGAACCAATCCTAGCCCCTCTTCCTTCAGTATTGCCATTTTAGGCTACTTCACCTCCTTTCCAGCCCTGCCCTTCTTACCAGCCTATAGAACCTGTAATCACCCCTGAATAAATCTCTTTGGCGCATACTCCTACTGGATGAAGAGTGTCTTGTCCTTATCGCCGCCCTCCACACCTTGCACGCCTCTCGCCGA
Organism: Choloepus didactylus; assembly: GCF_015220235.1. Lineage (NCBI taxonomy): Eukaryota > Metazoa > Chordata > Mammalia > Pilosa > Megalonychidae > Choloepus > Choloepus didactylus. The sequence continues at coordinate 167,182,689 of NC_051310.1, forward strand.
GGACCCGGCCACGTCCTCCGCCTCGCCCTCGCCTCCGGGAAAGAGCCCCCGCCGCCGGTACCCTTTAAGCAGCCCCGAGAGCTGAGGGCTCGGCTACCGGCCGCCACTCCCCCTAGAAGCAGTAACCCCGACCGCAACTGGTGCCCCGTGTGAGGGACGTCTCCACACGACAGTTTGGCAGGTCACCCGCTCGCCCGGACGCCTCTCCAGCTTCCCGTTTCCTCGCCTGCAAGGTAAGGGCCGCCTCTCCCTCGCCGCTTCCGGAGCCGTGGGAGGTTCCTTGCTCCGAAGCCGCTCCTCCCTTCCCCCACGCTCTCTTCATCCAGTAGGAACTCCTCCCTTCCCCCACGCTCTCTTCGTCCTCTTGTATGCGCACTTCTATGACCCCCGTTCCTCCTAACGCTCTCCCTCTTCCCCTCCATTACTTTGCTGTAGTTCTTTGTATCTTTATTTCCTCATTTGGTGCCGTGTGCCTCTTTGCAACCGCCCCCCCCTGACTGCTCCCGTTGCCAAAGGGCACTGCTTTCCGCTCTCGCCGTCTCCTTCGGCCTTGCGGCCACAGTTTATCTCATTCTCTCTGCTCGGTAAGCAACTCCTCCTCCTCCTCCCCGCCAGCCGGGCTGGCCCGGCTCGGGAAAAACTCCCCCTCCTCTCCCCTCAGCTATGGGTAATCGTATATCTACATGTCAGGCACCTCAAGTTCGTGCTCTAGCGGGTCTCCTAGACACGCATCGCTGTAAAGTGTCTGTCCGGCAGCTGCAGATATACTGGGATCTCCTGCTGCCCTTTAACCCATGGCTCACTACTTGCCATCTTTGGGACCCTGTTACTTATGATCGCCTTATTGATCGAGTCACCAACGCCATGGAACATGAGAGCAAGCGTTTCCCTCCCGGCTTGCTCCCCACCTTAATAACCATCCGCTCCTGCCTTCAAGGCTCCCTCCCCCCTGATAGAGGCCCCGTTAAATCCAAGGAGGCACTATCAACCCAGCCAACAGACTCAGATAGCGATACTAATTCAAATCATGACTCGGACACGGAGTCCTTAGTTGAGCAGATTAACAACGCGCTCGAGGTGACTTCCAAAAAGCAAAATAACACTGCGCCACGCCAAGATGGCGAACTTCCTCCTTCTTCTTCCATCGAGGGGAGGAAATGCTCCGGCGATGACGTCAGCCCTAAGCTGGGCCGGAAACCGCATACGCTTTACCCCGCCCTTCCACAGGGCGGAGCTAGTCCGCCATCTTATGCCTTGGGCCCCGCCCTTTCACAGGGCGGGGCTGATCCACCATCTTGTGTCTTAGCCACGCCTACCGCGCCGCCATCTTGCGACGCTTGGGGCCTCCCACTCCCGCCTCTCCCTCCGGCGAGCTCCCCTTCGGAGCCGCTACCGGCAGCTGCCGCCGTTCCTCCCACCCTGCCGACTAACAACCCCTGGCTGCCTTCTACACCTCAAGGCAACCCTTGGGGCAACGCTCCCCCTACCCCCACTCCCGCGCCAAGCCCTCTACAAGCGCGTCCTCCTTTCTCTCGTGCCTTTCACTGCTTTCCTCTTAACCTTGCCCCCACCCCACAGAGGCCGCATGACTGGTATCCCATTGACTTAGATACTATCAAGCAGCTTCGCAGGGCCGTCAAGGAGGACGGGTTAGGTAGCCCATATGCTTCCCAAATACTACAGGATCTCGCCATGAACTATTGCCTCCCACAAGACTGGGCCTCGCTTGCCCGTTCAATTTTTAACCCCGGCCAGTTTGTTGACTGGCGTGCTCACTTCCAGGCAGAAGCAGCTAAGCAAAGTGAGCAAGACGCAGCCATTGAAGTCTATCATCACCCCGAAGCCTACTTGGGCACGGGAGCGTTTATAAATGCATCTGCCTATATTAATGCACCTGCCACCTTTTGGCCTATCCTTTGGGGAATCGCCTTACGCGCGTTTGCCAACTGCTCTGCCTGTCGGCCTAATAAATTCACCAAGCTCTTCCAGGAGCCGAGTAAGCCTTTCGCCACCTTTGTCTCCAGAGTCGAAGAAACCTGCGCTCAAAAGGTAAGTAATCCCCAGGCCCAATATTACATGTGCCCATCCTCAAATCCTGGAAAATCGTACTGTAATTCCCCCAACGAGTACTACTGTGCATACTGGGGGTGTGAAACACTAACCACTAATTGGAAGCCTCCTGTTCCTAATCATTACCTTACCTTAAAATGGACCCCTACAGGGTGCAAACTCCCTACGGTTAACTGGCTCGGCCAAGAAAGTGAGAGATCCTGCACACATCTTAATCTTACAGTGCAGCTCCCCACTGATCCCTCCTGATTACTCGGTCAAACTTGGGGCTTCAAAATCTATGAGAAAGGAGCCGACCGAGAATCACTTATTCTAATAAAAAAGGAGGCTGTAAGCCAACCATACCAAAATACTGCTTTAAAAACACCCTCTGGCATAGGTCCCAATAACGTCATTAACCCCCTTTTTCCACAGCTCTCCAGCCGCACCTTAGTTCCAACTAAGCGCACTTCAACTACATCTCAAACACCACCACCCCAGCTTCCTCTGCCCCCTTCTCGTTATTCCTCTCCCCTCCTCAGCCTCATCCAAGCCGCCTTTGCCTCAGTGAACTCCTCCAACCCCAATTTTACCTCCTCCTGCTGGCTCTGCCTCTCCACCTCTTCCTCACTGTACGAGCCCGTTGCCTCCAACCTCTCCTTTTCAGAAAGCACAGAAGACAGCCCCTCGGAATGCAATTGGAATACCTCTGCCGTCCTCCTGACCTTTCATTCAGTCTCCTATACGGGAAAGTGCGTCCGCCCTCGCTCCAATAACTCTCCCGACCTCACTGCCTGTGCCAGCTACTCATCTCCCAGCAGCTCGGCAAAATTTCTCATTCCTCATAACTCCTCCCAATGGCTCTGCTCCTCTACAGGACTTACCCCCTGTCTCAGCACGAATATCATCAGCGAATATAAAGAAACTTGCCTCCTAATTGTCCTTATCCCTAGGGTCTTATATCATAGCGAAGAAGACTTCTTCCTCCGTCTGGAAAGAACTGCAGCTCCAGCCCCACTGCAAAAGCGAGAGCCCATCACCGTCCTCACAATTGCCTCCCTCCTAGGTCTTGCCGGCGCTGGCACCGGAATCGCTGCACTAGCCAGTCAAGGCTCCGCCCTAACTCACCTCAGGGCGGCTGTTGACGAGGACATTCGCCACCTACAAAACGCTATTTACCATCTAAAAAATTCTGTCAATTCCCTCTCTGAAGTCGTGCTCCAAAACCGCCGAGGTCTTGACCTTCTCCTCCTCAAAGAAGGAGGCCTCTGCGCCGCCCTAGGAGAAGAGTGCTGAGTATATGCCAATTCCACAGGTCTCGTCGAGGACAGCCTAAAAAGGGTCCGAGAGGGACTGGAAAAGCGTAAAAGAGATCGTGAAGCCACCAGTTATTGGTCCAGTTTTTTCACTCCCATCCTCCCATACATCCTTCCTTTTCTTGGCCCCCTATTAATAATTATTCTAGCTCTCATCTTAGGACCCTGCCTCATCCGCAAAATTGTCCAGCTTGTAAGAAAACAAACGGATGCCATTTTTTCCTCGTTCGTGCAAATCCAGTATCAGCGACTCGCCACCTCTGACGCCCCCCCACTCCAAGATGACAGCCAACCCTCCGCGACCTCAACGCCACCGGTCAACCCGCCGACCGCGAGGCCCTTCTCAATCACCTGAACATCGCTCTCGCCTCGAGTTCCAGCTTCTCTGAACCCCTGAACTTTAAACCCCTCACCTTCGCCCAGCCCGCTGCAGCGAAGCCATTGTCAAGCGCCCAGGCACCACACCAACACTGAGCTCCAGCCTCACCGAGCCACCGTCAACCCCTTTTTCCCTTCCCTGACCTCCCCCTTCCCTCACCCTTAGCGGACCTCTCCGGTAAAGCCTCTTCCTCTAATTAGAAAAGAAAGGGGAATTGCGGGGACTGAGCTTGTACCTCGGCTTACCAGGCCTGGGCCAGGGGACCTGATATCACCCCCTGGGGAGGGTAGTAGGTACGGGCGTGAGTGCCCTCTGCAGCCCCCCCGAGCCTGAGGAGCGAGGTCAGGGCAGCTCCCTTTTCCTCACCCAAAATGCCACTGGCAGGGGAGGCTTGCCGGAGGAAACCGCCTTTCTCCCAACTGCCCTTTCCCCACTTCCTTATCTTACCCACATACTCCCTTGTGCCAAGGCCACTCCTGCCACCGCCAGTGCGCATGCACCGTGGCCAAAACAACCCCCGCCCGCTGCAATGGCTCCTGCGTCCTCTCAGAACCAATCCTAGCCCCTCTTCCTTCAGTATTGCCATTTTAGGCTACTTCACCTCCTTTCCAGCCCTGCCCTTCTTACCAGCCTATAGAACCTGTAATCACCCCTGAATAAATCTCTTTGGCGCATACTCCTACTGGATGAAGAGTGTCTTGTCCTTATCGCCGCCCTCCACACCTTGCACGCCTCTCGCCGAGGACCCGGCCACGTCCTCCGCCTCGCCCTCGCCTCCGGGAAAGAGCCCCCGCCGCCGGTACCCTTTAAGCAGCCCCGAGAGCTGAGGGCTCGGCTACCGGCCGCCACTCCCCCTAGAAGCAGTAACCCCGACCGCAAGGCATATATTTACCATTCAGTATGAAATGAGCAATGATGAATCAGAACAAATGGCTTCTTTCTTTATATTAAATGAAAATTCCATAAGGGTACTCATTTAAAGTTTTTTATTTTTTATTTTGATCGAACTTTCAGATGGCAAATATTTGTTCTTTGATTCACCAGTGATTTATCAAGGTCCTTCCATGGGTGGCCACTGAGAATTTGAAGATGAACAATACTACCTGGTCTCTGACCTTAAGGAACTACTGTAGTCAGGGAGAGAGACCTATTGCCAGTCCTAGCACAGTGAGGAAATTGTGCAGTGGAGATGATTTTGGGCAGTCGAGTACAGGAGGGGATTCGTAGTGACATAAGATCTATCAGGAGAGAGCTTAATCAAAGTAATTGACCTATGTCCAAGAAGGTAACAACTATTTTATAATAAATACCGTTTCATTCTTCCAGAGATTTTCCCCATTTACCCAGCAATCAGCATATTTTCAATGGTTAATATTTTTTTGTTGTTGTTTATGTCTGGGAATTTTACTAGAGTTCAACTCTACTTACCATGCTCCATTTAGTATATACTACTCAGCAGAGTGCTTTACACATGGCACTTAAGAAATATTTATTGAATGAATGATGAATTTCTGCCTCTGTGTACAATGGAGGCTATATGAAGAAACTGGAGCTGTTATTCAGCCTGTTGTGAGCTGAATAGAAGGAAGTGAATATTCTTGTAGCACTCTGGGAAGGCATTCTCAGGAACCTGCCTAATAGGACTGAAATCAGAGCAACAAAATAATTTTATGTGTAGAGCCTTCTGCACTGAAAATGGAATGAGTAGTTCAGAGAAAAGTAGCTTACAGTACTTTAGGTCTCAGATGGGATTTACACATATCCCTGCTTGTCCATGGGAATGAATTAGAATCAGTCACCATCTAGGTCAGAGCAACTCCAAGGGGTTGGTTGGGATTGAAAGGTAAAACTGGTTTGGTCTAACTATCCATAAAGATGTTTAGAGGATCCAAACTATGGAGTCAATAGTAGTTGGTGGTTGTTTTGGTTTGCTAAAACTGATGAAATGCAATATACCAGAAATGGACTGGCTTTTAACAATGGGGATTTATTAGCTTTACAAGTTCATAGTTATAAGGCCATGAAAATGTCCAAATTAAGGCATCAACAGGATGATACCTTCACTGGCTACCAGCGATTTTGGGCTTCTCTCTCAGAAAGCAGGGTACATGGTGATGTGTAGTGGTCCTTCTCTCTCAGGTTTTGTTGCTTTCAGCTTCTGGCTTCAGTGGCTTTCTTCTGAGCTTCTGCATATTTCTCTCTTTTAGCTTCTGTCTTTCTTAGCTTCTGTATGGTACTTTTTCTCCAAACTTCTCTGGGGCTTTTTTCTGTCTTTTAAACTCTTATAAAGGACTCCATTAAGAGGATGAAGACCCATCCTGGGGCACTCCTCAACTGAAATAACCTATGTAGTCATAATAGGACTATACCCATAGAAATGGATTAAAAGTACATGTTCTTTTCTGGGGTACATATACTTTAAACCAACAGAGTGGTTAAAGAGTTCCACATACCTTCCCAGCCTTTTCTCTTTTTCTTCTCAAAACATTTTGGAAACTCTTAGGTAAACCTAGTTTAGAAATGAATGCTCAGTTTATTATTATTTCTCATTATTTATACCTTACATGTAAATTATATATTCTTCTATATATTAGAACATTTTTCATGATAGAAAATACCTAGAATATGAAAGAATCTAAGCAAGACAAAAGCATACAGTATGATTCCATTTATATAAAGATCAGAAACAGGGAAATACTAAGCTGTTTTATTTAGTCATGCATACTAAGTACGTAAAGCTATGACATAAAGCAGGAAGTGATTACCATAAAATAATAGGTGGGATCACCTCTAGGCAAAAAGGCCTGGAGGAGCATCTTGGCTGTTAGCAACATTCAATTTCTTCAGCAGAGCCAAGGTTACAAAAATGTTCACTTTATAATTAGTTGTTAAAATAGTTAAATTTATAATTTATAAACTTATGTCTGTGTAAGACATTTCACAAGTCAAGAGTTTAAAACATATGAGAAAAATTAAAATTAGTGACAGGAAAAATACAAAGAAAGAAGGAATGTTAATTCTTATTGACTCATTTAGGGCTCTCATTCTTTATAAAATTAGGAAAGCTGCTCCTTGCTTTGGTTTTTGGTTGATGTTTGATTTCAGTCCTACATAGACAGGTCTTTGTATATTACGATTTTGTCTGTTCAGAAGATGAATACGATAGATAATACAAAGCATTGACATTGATCCTCAGATAACATTGTTTTGATAAAACATGGTAATATTAAACAAATATCACTATTAATTTGTTGCATGATATTTGATAATATTATTACAGAACATTTATTATCAAGATTATATTATATAACATTTGCTATTGTAAGTATTTATTACAAATTAAAAATGAAATTGAGTATTGTATATTCAGATATTTAATTTTTTCTATCATGAATAACTTAAAAAGAGAGAGAAAGAGACAGATTAGATACAATGCTACATAGTTTTTAAAAGTCTCACAATCACAGATGATGAATCTGTTTTTGTACCAAATACTGATTATATTATTAAAATTAGAACTTGTTGAGTAAGTACATTTGTACCTGGTGAAAATAGAAAACTTTTCAGTAGAATCTGCATTTGTATGAACAGGAACAATATATTTAAATTTAGCTATTACCTGTAAAAGTTTACCTATAACTGTTACGCCCAATAAATAGTTGAGGCTTAGAATTTACTTCTGTTATTTAGCATCTTTATGCTCAAACCATTTAGACAAGACCTTTACTTCCAAGAAAAGAGATATGAGAAGAAAAAGGAAGGAAAACTCACTAACCTATTGTATCAGTTGTTCCATGGGCTGATACAAATATACAGATTATTATTAGCAATGATCTTGCGTGCAAAAGACTTAAATGAGTTTTGTGAAGAAGTAGGCACCCACACCTCCCATGACCTGCTCATTTGGCAGATTGCTATAAAGTAAATACTTGATAAAAATATTTATTGCTATTTCTATGAAAATGACTATTGCAATGTATCTGAGGATTCTTGTTACAAGGGATGAGAGAAAATAATGATCAACCAATGACTAGTTCTTACACTGCTTTTCCTTTATTAGAGAAGTTGTGGGTTTACAGAATCATTCATAAAATGCACGATTCCCATATACCACCCCACCACCAATATCTTGCACTGGTGTGGAACATTCATTACAACTGATGATAGCACATTTTTATAATTGTATTATTAATTAAAGTCCATGGTTTAACTTAGGGTACACTGTGTAGTGTAGTTCCATGAATTTAAAAAGAAAATTTTTCTCTTACCATAGATACAATCCAACATTTCACCTTTTAATCATATGCAGATATATCTCAGTGCTGCTGATTGCATTCACAATGTTGTGCTACCATCACCACCATCCATTACCAAAATGTTTCCATCATTGTAAATGGGAACACTGTACATTTTAAGCCTTAACTTCCCATTCCCATTACCCACCCCACCCCTGTGTTTTGGTTTGCTAAAGCTGCCAGAATGCAATATACCAGAAATAGGTTGGCCTTTACAATGGGAATTTATTAGCATACAAATTTACAGTTCTAAGGCCATGAAAACGTCCAAAGCTGAGCCATCAACAGGATGATATCTGGACTCTGAAGACAGGCTGCCAGCATCTGGAACACCTCTATCACATGGGAAAGCATATAGCCAACGTCTGCTGGTCCTTCTTTCCCAGGTTTCATTGCTTGCCACTTCTGGTTCCAGTGTCTTTCTCTCTGAGCATCTGTGGATTCTCTCTTAGCTTCCCTGGAACTTCCCTCCATGAGCTTCTCTCCCATTCATCTCTTAGCTTCAGTGAACTCTCTGGCGTTTTCTGTCTTTTATCCTCTCATAAAGGACTCTAGTAAAAGGGTTAAGACCCACCTTGAATGGGGTGGGTCATATCTCAATTGAAATAACCTAACCAAAAGTTCCCACCTATAATAGGTCGGCACCCACAGGAATAGATTAAAAGAACATAAACTTTTCTGGGTGTATAATAGCTTCAAACTAACACACCATAGTAACCTATATTCTAGATTCTGGCTCTGTGTGTTTGCTGATTCTAATTGTTTCAAATCAGTGAGATCATACAATGTTTGTCCTTTGGTATCTGGCTTATTTCACTCAACATGATGTCTTCAAGGTTCATCCACATTGTCACATGCATTAGGACTTCATTCTTTTTAATGGCTGAATAATATTCTGTCATATGCATATAGCACATTTTATTCATCAATTCTTTGGTTGATGGACACTTGGGTTGCCTCCATCTTTTGGCAATTGTCAGTAATGCTGCTGTGAACATCAGTATGCAAATATCTGTTTGAGCCCCTGCTTTCAACTATTTGGAGAATATACTTAACAGTGGGATGGCCCGGTCATATGGTAGTTCTATACTTAGCTTTCTGAGGAACCGTGTTTTCAATGGTGGCTGCACCATTTTACATTGCTACCAGCAATGAATGGTGTTCCTATTTCTCTGCATCCTCTCCAACCCTTGTTATTTTCCATTTTTTTTAAAAATAGCAGCCATTCTAATGGGTATGAAATGGTATCCATTGTGGTTTTGATTTGCATTTCCCTGATGGCTAATGATGTTGATCATCTTTTCATGTGCTTTGTGATCATTTGTTTATCTTCTTTGGAGAGATGTCTGTTCTTTTGCCCATTTTTTAATTGGGTTGTTTGTTTTCTTGTTCTTAAGTTGAAGGATTTCTTTATATATCTGGATATTAAACCTTTATCACATATGTGGTTTCCAAATGTTTTTTTCCCGTTATGTAGGTGGTCTTTTTACTTTCATGACAAAGTACTTTGAGGAACAAAAGTTTTTTATTTTGATGAGCTCCCATTTATCTATTTTTTTCTTTGTTGCTGTGTTTTAGGTATAAGTCAGAGAAACCATTGACTAATACAAGGTCGTGAAGCTGTTGCCCTATGTTTTCTTCTAGGAGTTTAATAGTTCAGCTCTTATATTTAGGTCTTTGATCCATTTTTTTAAATGCAATTTTATTGTGATATGTTCACATACATACAGTCATACAAAGTGTATAATTAGTTGTTCACAATATCATCATGTAGTTGTGCATTCATCACCACAATCTCATTTTTGAACATTTTCAGTACTCCAAGAAATAAAAATAAAAATAAAAATAAAAGTAAAAAAGAACACCTAAAACATCTTATACTCCCTTTCCCCCAATATTATTCATTTACCTTTTGTCCCCCTTTTTTCTACTCATCTGTCCATATACCAGATAAGGGAGTGTGGGCCACAAGGTTTTCTCAATCACACAGTCATCCCATACAAGCTATATAGTTATAAAATTGTCTTCCAGAATCAAGGATACTGAATTGTAGCTCAACAGTTTCAGGTATTTCCTTCTAGCTATTCTAATACACTAAAAACTAAAAAGGGATATCTGTGTAATGCATAAGAATAACCTCCAGAATGACCTCTCGACTCCATTTGAAATCTCTCAGCCACTGAAACTTTATTTTGTTTCATTTCTCTTTCCCCTTTTGGTCAAAAAGACTTTCTCAATACCACAATGCAGAGTCCATGAACATCCCCGGGAGTCATGTCCCACGTTGCCAGGGAGATTTACACCCCTGGGATTCATGTCCCACGTAGGGGGAAGGGCAGAAAGTTTACCTGCAGTGTTGGCTTAGAGAAAGAGGCCACATCTGATCAATGAAAGAGATTCTCTGGGGGTGCCTCTTAGGCACAATTATAAGTAGGCTTAGCCTTTCCTTTGCAATAACAAGCTTCATAAGGGCAAGCTCCAAGATCAATGGCTTGGTCTACTACAATGGTAGTCCTCAGTGCTTTCGAGAATATCAGTAATTCCCCAGATGGGGAAGTTTAATATTTCCAATCTTTCCCCAATCCCTGAAGGGGGCTTTGCAAATACTTTTTATTGTCTGCCAGAATTACTCTGGGATGTATCGGGGTTTCATGCTAACCTGTGCAAACCAACCAGATCAAGGTTCTGTGTAATTATGGTGTTTGAGTAAACTGACCATGAAAGTTACATTAAATAGCATGGTACAGAAAATATTGATTTTCCGTCAAATAAATATCTTTTCCTTTGGTCTCAGACAGAAGTGGAAGTTTTAAAACATAGTCAAGATCATCCTTTTCCTTTTAGTCTGGTTTACTTTGGTCCTAACAAATTCTGTTTTGTCCATATCTTTAATTGAAGTCTGACCTCTTTTTTGGCTTCTTTAACATTTGCTGTATAGGGTAATGCTAACATTCATAGCTACCAAACTCTGACTGAGTCTCAGGTGTCACACAGATACCTGAAGTTCAGAGACTGACCACGTTATACACAACAGCTCATCATCTCAGAATTTAGAAATAACCATTACAACTCATGAATAGATGTGGCTGCTGTAAGAGCTTACAAACTAGAAACCTGTAATGTAAGCCTTTCCCTGATAACCTATCCTCTCAGATTCAGTTCTCAAGTTTGTACATTATAGTTAGTCTATATTAGTGAGGCATTATAATGTTTTTCTTTTCAATTCTGGCTTAGTTCACTCAACATACTGTTCTCAAAATCCATTCACCTAGTTGCATACCTCACAACTTCGTTTCTTTTTGCTGCCGCTCAATATTCCATTGTGTGTATATACCACAGTTCACCATTCCATATATCAGTTGATGTACCCTCAGGTCACCTCCATCCATTGCAAATCATGAATACTGTCACCATAAACAATAGTGTGCAATGTCCATTTGTGTCCCTGCTTTCAGTTCTTCCAAGTATATTCCCAATAACAGGGTTCCAACCCCATAGTTAGCTTTCTTTGGAACCACCACACTGCCCTCCAGCTGGACTGCACCATTCTACTTCCCTACCAACAGTGAATAGATACATCCCTTTCTCCACCTTTTCTCCAGCATTTGTATTCCTGTTTATTTTTTAAACAGTTTTATTCACACACCATATAATCCATTCTAAGTGAACAATGATTCCTGGTATAATCACGTAATTATTCATTCACTACCACAATCTATATGAAGACATTTCCATTTCTTCCACAAAGAAAGAAGAAAAGGAGGAAAAAGAAGAATAAAAATATAAAAGATAGAAGAAAAATGAAAATAAAATAAAATACAATGAAAAGGTTAGACAATACCACCAAGAATCCGATATCACTCACTTATATCCCTTTTTTTTACAGACATTTAGCTTTGTTATATTGCCTTTTTTATAATTAATGGAAGCATCTTACAATGTTACCATTAACTATAGACTCTAGTTTGCATTGATTGTATTTTTTCCCCTACACCATCCAATTTACAACACCTTGCAATGTTGACATTCATTTGTTCTCCCATCATTCTTATATTTGTACATTTAATCACCATCATTGACCTCTCTAGGTTTCACTAAGTTGTACAATACCCATCTTTATCTTCTATCTTTCCTTCTGGTGTCATACATGTCCCTAACTTTCCTCTTTCAACCACACTCACAGTCATCTTTCTTTAGAGTACTTACAATATTGTGCTACCATCACAGTATTATGCTATCTGTTTCTGGATCTATACAATCAATCCTGTTTACCCTTATGTACTCCTTCAGCATCAAATGCCCAATTTCTAACCTCTTTCTATCTCCTGATAACCTGTGTTCTCAACATTAACTCTCAAATTTCACTCATCAGTGTTAGTACATATTAGTGAGTCTATAGACCCATCCTTTGGTTCCTGGCTAATTTCACTGTTCTGGTTTGCTAATGCTGCCATTATGCAAAATGCCAGAAATGGATTGGCTTTTATAAAGGGGTTTATTTGGTTACAAATTTACAATCTGAAGGCCATGAAACTGTCCAAATTAAGGCATCAACACAAGTATACCTTCACCGAAGGAAGGCCAATGGCATCTGGAAAACCTCTGCTAGCTGGGAAGACATGTGGCTGTTGTCTACTGATCCCAGTTGTGTTCCAGCTCCTCTCTCAGCTCCTGTGAATTCTTCAAAATGTTGCTCTTGGAGTGTTTTGTCCTCTCTTAGCTTCTCTGGTGCAAAGTGTCAGCAAAAGTCTACTTACAATGGCTGTCCCCAAAATGTCTCTCTTGCCTGCAGGTGCACTGAGCTCCTTCTGTCTGTGAGCTCTTTTATAGGACTCCAGTGATTAAATCAAGACCCACCCTGAATGAGTGGGGTCCATATCTCCATGGAAATAATTTAATCAAATGTTGACCCACAGTTACATCTCCATGGAAACAATCAAGGGATTCCAACCTAATCAACACTAATACAACTACCTCCACAAGACTGCATTAAAGAACATGGCATTTTGGGGGACATAATACATCCAAACCAGCACATTCAGTCAATGTAATGTCTACTGTCTACCATTTTGACTTTTGGATTGTATGTGTCATATCTTATTTCATTTTACTTTATTTTCCCTCTCTCTCTCTTTTTACTCTCACTGATAGTCTTCATTTCTACTCTCTTCTGCAAACCTGTCTCTCCTGTCTTATCCTATCTGCCGGTAGTGCTCCATTTAGTACTTCTTGTAGAGTAGATCTCTTGTTTACAAACTCCCTCAGTGTCTGTTTGTCTGAAAATATTTTAAACTCTCCTTCATTTTTGAAGGACAATTTTTCCAGATATGGAATTCTTGGTTGGCAGTTTTTCTCTTTCAGTATCTTAAATATATCGCACCACTTCCTTCTTTCCTTCATGGTTTCTACTGAGAAATCCACACATAGTCTTATTGAGCTTCCCTTGTATGTTATGGATCGCTTTTCTCTTGCTGCTTTCAGAATTGTCTTTGTCGTTTACATTTGATAGCTGATTATTATTTGTCTTGGAGTAAGTCTATTCAGATCTATTCTGTTTGGGTTATGCTGCACTTCTTGGATCTACAATTTTATGTCTTTCATAAGAGATGGAAATTTTCAGTGATTATTTCCTCCATTATTCTTTCTGACCCTCTTCCCTTCTCTTCTCTTTCTGGGACACCCATGACACTTACATTCATGTACTTCATGTTGTCATTCAATTCTCTGAGTCTCTGCTCATATTTTTCCATTCTTTTCCCTATTTGTTCTTTTATGGGTAGGATTTCAGATGTTCTGTCCTCTACTTCCTGAGTTCTTTCTTTTGCCTTTTCAAATCTGCTGTTGTGTGTCTCCATTGTGTTTTTCATCTCTTCTGTTGTGCCTTTCATTCCCATAAGTTCTACCATTTATTTTTTCAAGCTTATGAATTCTTCTTTATGAAGAAGTCACCCAGTGTCTTCTTCACATCCTTCATCTCTTTTGACATATCTTCCCTCAACTCATTGATTTGATTTTTTAATTGATTTAGCATATTTGTTTGAAGATCTTTAATTAGTTGTTTCAACTCCTGTATCTCATTTAAAGAGTATTGAGTCCTTTGAGTGGGCCATATCTTCATTGTTTCTAGTGTGATTCATAATTTTTTGTTGTCTAGGGATCTGGTTTCCTTGAAGACCCCAAACAGATTTTCCCAGACTAGATGGGCCCAGGTCTCAGGAAGAGGGTGTAATCAGTATCAGATTTCCCTGAAGATGAGACCTAGAAAGTTGCCAGACTTTCCTGTGAGGCCTCTAGCTGCTGCACTTTTCCTATCCAGCCCAGCAAGTGGCACCTGTCAGTCTGCAGCTCACCACCAGTGTAAAGAGTTGGGTTGCCTTTAATTCTCAGTAGACTCTTTCCATGCCAGGAGCTGAGAGTGTCAGAAGCCAAGCTTAAGCTGTTTGTTTTCCCCAAGCCCTGGGGCCTGAGTTTTCTGAGGGAGGGCAGCCACTTGAGCTGGGCCTGCCTACCCCCTTTTTTAGGGAAGATAAATCCTTTAGGGATTTATCTCCTACACTTCTTCCTTTGACTCTCTGATTATCTGAACTCCACCCTTGCCTCTGTCAGTGCTGACAATTGAAAATATCTGAGGCTTTCTCTAGTGAGCTAATTAGAATGAAAGAAAACTAGGAAAAAAGAAAGAAATCCCTTTATCAGAGCCTGTTTCTAGCCCCCCAGTTACCAGTCAAGAACTAAAGTTGGTGCCTGGTTCTGTGTGCCGCTTTTCTTGGGAAACAGCCCTTTCCAGTATTCTGAGTTCAGCCAATTCCAAAAGTCTCTGTTTTTATTAATTTATTTTTTTCCCATCAGCCCCACCTCCTCTCTGCCGAGAGAAACCTCTGGGTTCCTTTCCTACTTGCTCCGGGTTTATCTGTGCTTGTAGCTTGTATTCAGTAGTTCACATTCATTAACTAATGCCACATTTGGAACTTGGTTGAGCTCCCTTCCCTTCCTTCTAGTGGACTGCTTCTTTTTCCCACAGAGAAGTCTTCCATCTCAGCCTATCATGCCAGTTGGGGAGGGGCACCAGCTCCACAGTTTGGGGAGCTGTACTTAACAGTTCTTATGCTGCATTGTCAGCCATTCCACTCATTCCAGACTGGTGTACGATGTGTGTCCAGTCACAGATGTCCCCCAACAGTGGTTCCAGGCTATTTACTAGTTGTTCCTGGCTATATGCTAGTTGTTGCAAAGGACTAAGTAAATTCTACACCTTCCTTTACCACCTTCTTGCCCTGCTTCCCCATTTCTCTTTAAGATACCCCAGTTACATGTAGTGAAGGCAATTTAAAGATATCCTACATCACTCATATTCTCATAATTGTTTAAGTCCTTTTTTCTGATTTTCATTTTGGATACTTTCAAATACAGTGTCTTCAGGTTCATTAGCCTTTCCTTCTGCAATGTCTAATCTAACTCCATTCCATATGTTTTGGTATGTTTTATTTTCATTTTCATTAACTTTAAAATACTTCATAATTTTGCTTCTGATTTCCTCATTAACCTATTGGTTCCTTAAAGTATGTTGTTTAATTCCCATATTTGTGCATTTTCCCTTTCTCCCTCTGTTTTTGATTTCCAGCTTTATTCCCTTTTGGCTGGAGAATATATATTGTATAATTTCAATATTTTTTTAAATTTATTGAGACTTCTTTTGTGACCCAATACATGGTTTATCCTGGAAAATAATCCATGTGCATTCAAGAAGAATGTGTATTTTGTTTTCACTGGGTGCAGTGTTCTATGTATGTCTGTTAGGTCTAGTTAGTTTAGTGTATCATTCAAGTCCTGTACTTCATTATTGATCTTCTGACTAGATGTTCTATCCATTATTGAGAATGGTATGTTAAAACATCATGCTATTAATGTAGAACCATTAATTTCTCTTTTCAAATCTATCAGTATTTGCTTCATATATTTTGGGGCTCTGCTTGAAGTGCATACATATTTACAATTGTTACATCTTCCCGTTGAATTGTCCCCTTTATCAGTATGTAGTAACCTTCTTTGTCTTTAGTACCAGTGTTTGACTTAAAGTCTATTTTACTTTATAGTAATATAGTCTCTTCTGCTTTCTTTTCATTGTTATTTGCATGGCATAAGTTTTCCATCCTTTCACTGTCAACCTACAGCACAGAGTTGGGTCATGCTATTTTATTCATTTTGCCAATCTCTGCCTTTTGACTGGAGAGTTTAATCCATTTACTTTTAAAATCACTACTGATAGTACAGGTCTTCTTCTGCCATTTTACTATTTAGCCTTTGTAAATCTTATACTTTTTTTGTCCCTCACTTCCATTAAAGAATACTTTTATATTTATTTGCTTTCAATATGTGTTGTACCATATTGAGTTCCTTCTGATTTCTATCTTGATATATTTTTCATCTATTTACCTTGTGGTTATAATAGGTTAAAATTTAACATCCTAAATATATAGCAGTCATATTTGGTTTGATACCAACTTAATTCAGTAGCTTGCACATATACTTTTTCTATACCCCACTGTCCCCCACCATTTTTTGTACTTGATACCACTTATATCTTTGTTCATTGTATGTATATAAACTTAGATTTATTGTTACTTTAAGTAAGAAGTGGAGTTACATACCAAATAATACAATACAATAATACTGGCATTTATAGTTATACAAATGGTTACCTTTACTGCAGGTCTTCTTTTCTGTATGCTGCTTTGAACCACTGTCTGATGTCCTTTCCTTTTAGTCTGAAGAACTCCCTTTAGCATTGCTTGTAGGGCAGGTCTCATGGTGATGTACTCCCTCAGCTTTTGTTTATCTGAGAATGTATTAATCTCTCCCTCATTTTTGAAAGAAAGTCTCACTGGATATAAAATAATTGGCTGGCAATTGTTTTCCTTCAGCACTTTAAGTATTTCAGCCCACCGCCTTCTTGCCTCCATGGTTTCTGATGAGAAATCAGTACTCAATCTTATTGGGATTCCACTGTATGTAACATGATGTTTTTCTCTTTCAGAACTCCTTCCTTGTCCTTTGCATTTGACAGTATAATCAATATATGATGGGGCATATTTTTCTTCATGTTTATCCTGTTTCATTTTCTCTGAGCTTCTTGGATGTGCACACTCACATCTTTTGCTAAGTTTGAGAAATTCTCTGTTATTTTTTCTTTGAAATTTCCTTCTGCCCTTTTCTCTCTTTCTTCTCCTTCTGGGACTCCCATAAGGCATTTATGGGTGTGCTTGTTGGTGTCCCACAGCTATCTTATGCTATTTTCACTTTTAATATTTGTTTTTTCTTTTTTCTCCTCAGCCTGATTCATTTCAAGTGTCTTGTCTTCATGTTCGTTGATTTTTTATTTTTTTATTTTTTTGTTCTGCCAGCTCCATTCTGCTCTTGAATGTTGTTACTTTCATTTCAGTTATTGTGGTCTTCAACTCTGGTAGTTCTGGTTGGTTCCTTTTCAAAATTTCTATCTCTTTATTTAGATGCTCATATTGTTCATTTGTTGTTTCACGATATCCTGTAGTTTTTTTCTCTGTAATTTCTTTCATCTCCTTAAGCATTTTAAGAGCATTTTTTTTCAAGACTTTGTTCAGTGTGTTCGCATTCTTGTGTTCTTCAATGGTGTTTTCTGGATTTTTATTCTCTTCCTTTGGATGGGTCATCATTTCCTGTTTTTTTTTTTTTTTATTGTTTCGCTTGTATTCTTTTGTTGCACACTGTGCATTTTAATATTTTAAAATGTTAACTCTGGCATTTACTCCCTGTGATGTCTGTTTCCTGGTTTTGTAATCAGCTAGTGATAAGACAGAGATTTTCTTGAACTTCAGCCCTCCTATCAGGAAGGCTGTCCAAGACGAATGCTCTGTGCAGTGTTTTCCCTGTTTTACTGGGCCTCTGTCTTGTTCCAGGCTTTTTCTTGTAAGTTGTTTTGGAGTTCACCTGTTTACAGGAGTTTGGTTGTCCCCTCTCTCTTTCCCAAGGAACAAACCTTCCTCTCCCAAGTATCTGAAGCTGGCAGGCCTTTGTTCCAGACTGTCTGCCTCTATGGTTTTTAACACTCCTTTCATTGTCTCATGCTGCTTTTGCCTAGAGAGCAAATTCTGAGGGAGGGTCACTCTGAGGAGAACTTTCCCAACTTGGTCTTTCCTGGCCAAAACAGAGCAATGGACTCATGAAGGTAGTGCAGACTGGCTCCAAAGTACCTGATGGAAGGGGTCAGGAAGGGCATCAGTAATAAAGTTGAGCTTTTCTGGCCTGCCAAGCAAATGCAGCCCTTCAGCTAATCTTGCCTTTCAGTTCTGAGAAGGTCCTGCATCTTTTGCCTCTGCCCCTGTTGGGTAGGGTTGAATTACTGGTGGCCACTGCCTTTGTCCCAAGCAGATTGAGACAAAAGCTGCCCTCAGAGCCAGGACCCAGTGGTCCATATTTGCTAATCAAAAGCCATGATCAGTGATCAGCTGTGCAAACCCCCATTCTTGTGGAAGAAGATATTTATGTCTCTTTCTGTCACCAACTGCTAGCCAGGGGCTGGACCCTATGGCAGCCTGCTATGAGAGTGGCGGAAGGGTGCCAGTAACTGCCCCACAGAGAAAGTACAGTTTACAGTTCTTTACCATAATTTATCAGCCTCTTCCTCCCGCTGTTCCTTGAATGCTGTAGTGTTCTTTTGGCCTCTGGAGTTTCAGAATAGTTGTTTCAGACAGCTTCTGCCTGCTTAATAGTTGTTTTGGTGGAAGGAGTGGGTACTGAAGGTCCCTACTCTGCCGTCTTCCCCGGAAGTCTACTTTCCTGCACTTTTGTCCCTCTGTGACACTGAACATACTTCTCCCAGGTCCCTGTTTGGAAGGAGAATACACTGAAATGCCAGGATTCAATGGCGCAATGGTTAAAACTGCATCCATGCAGCATATCTATCCAGGATTGGTTTGGTATTGTCAGGGTAGTTGCCAGTACCAGCTAGAGTACTGATGATTTGGTGGGCTTGCAGCTTCTATACTTTAGTGTTAATCACCATCTATGGAGAAAAGGTTCTATCAGAAAGGCTCAGTACTCTCTGCTGATCTTATTCCCCCAAACTCTTCTCCTTTTCTCTGTCATTTTTGACATGTTTCTAGAGTTTAAAGGTAAGCCCATCATAGCTTCCATGATGTCTGATGATACTCTTCCTCAATTTCCCTTATCTGGTTTGGTGAGGACAAGACCGTTTTTCCTTTATATCAGCTAAGTCAACGAGACATGCAGGTACTTAAGAATGGAACCCTGAAGGAACACAGGTCAAGCCCTGAGGATTCCCCTTGCAAGTGCATTCTGGGCTGTTTATCAAAATAGCAGTGGGAGTTCTCTTCTATGTGGTAATTCAGAGATCAAGGCTCCGTCTATCCTGAGCTGCACTGTCCAAAAATGTGAGTCACATATGTAATTTTTAATTTTCTAGCAACCACATTAAAAAAAATAAAAACAAACAATATTAATTTTATAAAGTTTTATTTAACTCAATGTGTCCACAGTACTATCATTTCAATATGTATTTGGTATAAAAATCATCAATGAGCTATTATAAATTCTTGTTTTTCATACTAAGTTTTCTAAATCTAGTGTGTATTTTACACTTACAATACATCTCAGTTTGCATGAGCCACATTTCGAGTGCTACCATATTAGACAGTGCAAATCTACAGACTCTGCCATTTTTCTGGGACCTCATAATCCTCCATTGCATCTTCTGAATCCAGCCAGCAGACAAGGAAAAGAGAGTGCATAGAGGATCCCAAAGAAGGTATTAGTAATTTAGACCTGGTATCAAAGAGTAGCACTTCTACCCACATTCTTTTGCCCAGTACTCTGTCACATGACTTCACCTCACTGTTGGGGACAGCTGAGAAATGTAGTCTAGCTCTGCACCCCGAAGGAAAAAGAAAGGAATTTATTGTGGTAGAGTCTCTACCACAGCAAATAAGATATTATCCATATTTGACAGATCAGGAATCTGATGCTCGTGCAGATTAAATGATGGGCATAGAATGATCTGCTGCTCCCTAGAGTGATGTCTCTTCCATCAGACTGCTTTGTTGCCTCCCCTTTATTTGTCCCTTGGCCTCCCCTTTAACTCTGTCCATGTAGACACAGTTCTTGCAGTAAATCTGGTGTCTTCAATATTTCTCTCATTAGCTCTCTGAGGCTACTCTATCACTAATGACAGTATCCTTTCACTGCTGTTTTGGAAAGTGACAGGCATCCCAGTATATTGACGCAAACATGCCTTATTATTGAATGGTTCAAATAATAGTACTATTTTGAGCACTGCATTATCATTTTGAGTGGGACTTTTCTTTCCATGCACTGAAGCTCCTCATTCAAAGAAAAGGATTATTAAGGTCCTCATCAAGCTGTTTCAATCAATGTATAAATGCACTGTATGTTATAATGAGCTGTCTGTTCAGTAGAAGTTTTCAGCTTTCTAAAGTGCTTAGAAGAATAGTAACAGAAGTGCTCTTAATGGTGATATTATTGAACTGAAGTGCTTGGATATGCTGCTTTATTTCTTAGATGGAAGGGGATATTTTAGGTGGAGAAACAAGATAGTATTCCTCAAATCAGACTAGCAGCAAAGAGTGATGGCTCTCCGTGGACTAGTGATTATAACACAAGTGTCCATCAGGGACAGGTTTTATTGAAGACAATATAATAAGATCATTTCCCTTTAGAATTAAATTACCCACAGATAGCAAACTGTTTGGGGTTTTTTGTTATTGTTTTAAGTTTTGAATAGGAGATATTTTTGCAGGGTTCAAAAATTTTTAAATATTAAAAGGTACATAGTGAAGTTTTCCCTCCCACATTCTA
Organism: Choloepus didactylus; assembly: GCF_015220235.1. NCBI lineage: Eukaryota > Metazoa > Chordata > Mammalia > Pilosa > Megalonychidae > Choloepus > Choloepus didactylus. Next base: position 167,203,595 of record NC_051310.1, read on the forward strand.
ATTCAGAGGGTCAGCCCTCCTGCAGTTTCTTCCATCCTTACCCCAGCCATTCTTATTCCTTGCTTGCATAGTCTTCTAGAATTTGTATATATAGTTATAAGCAAATTTAAATACATATTCTTATTTTCCTTCCTTTTATTCCACACAAACTGCTCCACACTTGCTTTTTTTTTAACTTAATATATCATGGAGATCTTTCTATGATGGAATGTACAGAATCTTCTTATCTTCATCATTCTTTACTGCAGCTGTTAGTTACTGAATGTACCATATTGAACTAATCCTTTATTGATGGAAATTTGGTCTGTGTCCAATCTTTAGATATTAAAAATACTGCAATAAATATCCTTGAGCATAAGTCATTTCAAGAAAGTATAAATATATGTGAGGTACAAATTCTCAGATGTGGAATTGCTGATCAATGTGTATATGCATTTGGAATTTGATAGAAATGGTCAAATTGCTCTCCACAGTGGTTGAACTAATTTACCCCCTAACCAGCAATGCATGAGAGTACCTATTTCCAACTCTTTTGCCAATAGTATCTGTTACCAAATTTAGAAGTTTTGCCTTATTGCTAAAAATTGATATTTTGTAGTACTTTAAGTTTGCATTTCTCTTACTATGTGAAAAGTTGAGCATCTTCTCACATGTGTTCAGGAACATTTGTATTGTCTTGTCTATGAACTGTGTTCATGTTTTTTCTTGTTTTTCCACTGTGTTCTTGGTCTTTCCTTTATTGATTTGTAGGAGCCCTCTGTTTACTTGGAAGATAAGCCCTGGAATGTGAACTGCAGTAATTTTTCCTGGTTTGTTATTTGTTGACTTTGCTTATGGCGTAGTTTTCATTGCTATGCAGAAGTTTCCTTTTCTTTCCTTTTTGTTTTCATTGTAGTCAAATTTAGTTTTCTTTTTTTTTTTTACATTTAGTTTTTTTTTTAATCATTAGAGAAGTTGTAAATTTACATAAAAATAATGCAGAAAATACGGAGTTCCTACATACCCCTCCCCACCCCCACAGTTTTCCCCATTATTAACACTTTGCATTTGAGTGGTGACTTTGGTACAATTGATAAAACTGTATTATTATAATTATACTATTATCTATAGTCCATGGTTTACATTAGGGTTCACTGTTTGTGTTGTACAATCTCATGGTTTTTTAAAAAAGTTTATTCTAGTAACATATATACAACTTAAAATCTCTCCTTTTCACATATTCAAATATATAATTCAGTGGTGTTAATTACATTCACAATGTTGTGCTACCATCACCACCACCCTGACCAAGATTTTTCCATCACTTTGAACAGAAACTCTGTACCAATTAAACATTAATTCCACATTTCCCTCTCCCACCCTGGCCAATGGTAACCTGTATTCTACTTTCTGACCATATGAATTTGCTTATTTTAATTATTTCATTTGGTGAGATCATGCAATATTTTTATTTTATATTTGGCTTATTTCACTCAATATAAAGTCTCAAGAATCATCCATGTTGTCACATGGATCAAAACTTCATTCCTTTCTACAGCTGAATAATATTCCATTGTATGTATATATCACATATTTTATCCATTTATCAGTTGATGGACACTTGGATTGCTTCTACCGTTTGGCAATTGTGAATAATGCCACTGTGACCACTGGTGTGCAGATATCTATTCCAGTCTCTACTTTCAATTCTTTTGGGTATATACCTAGAAGAGGGATTACTGAATCATATGGTAATTCTATACTTAACTTTCTGAGGAACTGTTAAACTGTTTTTCACAGCAGCTGCACCATTTAACATTCCTACCAACAATGTACAATGGTTCTGATTTCTCTACATCCTCTCTAACACTTGTTATGTTTTTAAAGAGTAACCAATCTAGTGGGTGTAAAATGGTATCTCATTATGGTTTTGATTTGCATTTCCCTCATGATGTTGAGCATATTTTCATGTGCTTTTTGACCATTTGTATATCTTCTTTGGAGAAATATCTATTTAAGTCTTTGGCCCATTTTTGTTGTTATTCTTGAGTTGTAGGATTTCTTTCTATGTTTTTGGTTTTTAAACCATTATTGGATGTATGGTTTCCAAATATTTTCTCCCATTCTGTAGGTTGTCTTTTTACTTTCAAGATGAAATCTTTTTGTGTGTAAAGCTATTTAATTTTGAAGTTCAATTTATTTATTTTTTCTTTTGTTGCCTGTGCTTTTGGTGTAAAGTCTAAGAAACCATTGCCTAACACAAGGTCTTGAAGGTGCTTCCCTATGTTTTTTTTTCCTAGGAGTATTATAGATTTGATTCTTATATTTAGATCTTTGATCCATTTTGAGTTGATTTTTGTATCTGTGTATCTTCATTCTTTGCATATGGATATTCAGATTTCCCAGTAATATTTGTTGAAGAGCTGATTATTTTCCCATTGAGTGGACTTTACACCCTCATAAAAAATTAGACATAAATGTGTGCTTTGATTTCTGAACTCGCAATTCAGTTCCATTGTCTATATATCTGTTCTTATGCCAGTACCATGCTATTTTGATTACTGTAGCTTTGTAATAAGTTTTAAAATTGGGAAATGTGAGTCATCCAACTACATTTTTCTTTCTCATGATGTTTTTGGCTATTTGGGTCTCCTTCCTTTCCCATATAAATTTAATCATTGGCTTTTCCAATCCTGCAAATAAAGCTGTTTGAATTTTTATTGGGATTGTGTTGAATCTATTAATTGCTTTGGGTAGAATTGACATCTTACCAATATTTAGTCTTTAATCCATGAATTCAGAATGTCCTTCCATTTATTTAGGACTCTATGATTTATTTATCAATGTTTTGTGGTTTTCTGTGTATGAGTCCTTTACATCCTTGGTTAAATTTATACTGAAATATTTGATTTTCTTAGTTGCTATTGTAAACGGATTTTTTTCTTGATTTCCTCTTCACATTGTTTATTACTAGCATATAGAAAAACTAATGATTTTTGGGTGTTGATCTTATGCCCTGCCACTTTGTCAAATTTGTTTATCAGTTCTGGTAGCTTTGTTGTGGATTTTTCAGGATTTTCTATATATGAGAACATGTCATCTGCAAATAAGGAAAGTTTTACTTCTTGCTTTCCAATTTAGATGATTTTTATTTATTTTCTTTCCTAATGGCTTTGGTTAAAATTTCTAGTACAATGTTGAGTAACAGAGGTGACATTGGGCATACTTGTCTTGTTTCAGATCTTAGAGGGGAAAACTTTAAGTCTTTCCCCATTGCATATGATGTTAGCTGTAGGTTTTTTCATATCATGAAAATCTGTTGTGTTGAGGAAGTTTCATTCTATTTCTAGATTTTTTAAGTGTTTTTATCAAGAAAAGTGCTGGATTTTGTTAAATGCCATTTCTCTGTCATTTATGATAATCATGTGTTTACTGGTTTATATATTTTATGTCCCCCAGCAAAAGCCATATTCTTTAATTCATTCTTGTGGGGGCAGACGTATTAGCGTGGATTGGGTTGGAACCTATTGGTTCAGTGTCCTTGGAAATGTGCTCCACCCAACTGTAGGTGGTAACTCTGATTGGATAATTTCCATGGAGGTGTGGCCCTGCCCATTCAGCGTGGGCCTTGTTTAGTTTACTGGAGTACTATGTAAGACAGAAGGAGCGAGCTTGCTACAGCCAAGCGGGACGCTTTGAAGAATGCACAGAAGCAGAGAGAGTAGCTGCAGATGAGAGACAGTTTGAAGACAGCCATTGAAAGCAGACTTGTGCTCCAGAGAAGCTAAGAAAGGAAAAACGCCCCAAGAGCAACTAAGAGTGACATATTTGAGGAACTGCAGTTTAGAGAGGAACGTCCTGGGAGAAAGCCATTTTGAAACCAGAACTTGGAGCAGACACCAGCTACATGCCTTCCGGCTAACAAAGGTTTTCCGGACGCCATTGGCCCATCCTCCAGTGAAGGTACCTGATTGTTGATGTGTCACCTTGGTCACTTATAGCCTTAAGACTGTAACTGTGTAATCAAATAAACCCCTTTATAAAAGCCAGTCCATTTCTGGTGTTTTGCACTCTGGCAGCATTAGCAAACTGGAAAAATGTGGTTTTCCCCTTTGTTCTATTAATGTGGTGTATTACATTAATTGATTTTCTTACATTGAACCACTTTTGTATATCTGGGATAAATCCCACTTCATCATGGTGCATAATTATTTTAGTGTACTGTTGGATTCTGTTTGTCAGTATTTTCTTGAGGATTTTTGCATCTATGTTCGTAAGAAAACTAGTCTGTCATTTTCTTTTCTTGCAGTATCTTTATCTGGCTTTGGTAGGAGGGTGATGTTGCCTCACAGAATGAGTTCGGGAGTATTCCCGTTTCTTCAGTTTTTTTGGAAGAGTTTGAACAGGATCAGTGTTAATTCTTCTTGGAATGTTTGATGGTTAGGTTTCTTGGTAGTATTTACCAGTGAGGCCATATGATCCTGGGCTTTTCTTTGTTGGGAAGTTTTTGATGACTAATTTGTTCTCTTTACTTGTTATTGGTCTGTTGCAATCTTCTGTTTCTTGTAGAGTCAGTGTAGGTAGTTTGTCTGTTTCTAGGGATTTGTCCATTTCACGTAAATTATCTAATTTTTTGTTGTAGAGTTTATCATAGTATCCTATGATCCTTTTTATTTCTGGGGGGTTGATAGTAATGTCACCCTTTTCATTTCATTTCTGATTTTATTTATTAGCATCCTCTTTCATTTTATCTTTGTCAGTCTAGCTAAAGGTTGGTTGATTTTATTGATCATTTCAAAGAACCAACTTGGTTTCATTGATTCTATTGTTTTTTATTCTCTATTTCATTTATCTCTGCTCTAATATTCATTATTTCCTCCCTTCTCAGTTTGGGATTAGGGTGCTTTTCTTTTTCTAGATCCTTCAGTTGTGAGGTTAGGCCTCTGATTTGAGATGTTTTTCTTTTTCAATGTCAGCATTTAGAGCTATAAATTACTATCTCAGCCTTACCTTTGCTGCATCTGATTTTTCATATGTTGTGTTCCTAATTAGGAAATTTCATAATTTCCCTTGTAATTTCCTTTTTGACCTATTTGCTGTTTGAGTACATGTTTAATTTCCACATATTTGTGAATTTTCCATTTCTCCCTCTGTTATTGGTTTCTGGCTTCATTCCATTGTGATCAGCTAAGATACATTGTATGATTTCAATGTTTTAAAATTTATTGAGACTTTTTTTGTGACCTAACATGTGGTCTATCCTGGAGAATGGTTCATGCACACTAGAGCATGATGTGTATTCTGATGCTGTTAGTGAAGTGTTCTATATATGTCTGTTAGGTCTAGTTGGTTTAGAGTGTTGTTCAAGTCTTCTATTTCCTTATTGGTCTTCTGTCTAGATAGTCTATCCATTATTGAAACTGTTGTATTGAGGTCTCCTACAATTAATTCAGACTATCTATTTTCCCTTCAAATCTGTCAATATTTGCTTCATGTATTTTGTGGTTCTGCTGTTATGTGCAAATATATTTATAATTGTTGTGTGTTCTTGTTGAACTGATCCATTTATCAGTATATAGTGACCTTCTTTGTCACTTTTAACATTTTTTTTCCTTAGTCTGTTTTATCTGATATTAGTATAGCTATCCTATCTCTCTTCTGGTTACTCATTGCATGATATATATTTTTCCATACTTTCAATTTCAACTTACTTGTGTCTTTGAATTTAAGGTGAGTCTCTTGTAAAAAAACAATAATTGGGTCATGGTTTTGGATCCATTCTGCCAATCTCTACCTTTTGACTAGACAGTTGTATCTATTTACATTTAAAGTAACTAGTGATAATGTAGGAGTTTTCTTCTGCCATTTTGCTATTTGGTCTTTGGAAGTCATGTACCTTTTTAGTCCTTCAATTCTTATGTTAATTCTTACTTTCATGTTTATTTGATTTTCTGTAATGTACCATTTTGAGTCCCTTCTCATTTCCTTCTGTATATATTTTTTAGATATTTTCTTTGAAGTTATTATGGGGTTTAAATTTAACATCCTAAGTCTACAGCTGTCATGTTTTATCTGATCCCAACTTAATTTGAATAGCATACCCAAACACTATTTCTATGCCCCTCCACCCTCCCACATTTTTGTTGTTTGTGTTACAATTTATATCTTTATACATTGTACACTAAAACCATAGACTTACCATTACTTTTTATGCATTTGCATTTTAGAACCTGTAATAAGTAAAAAGAAGAGTTATATACCCCAAAATACAATATGATAGTACTGGCACTTATAATTACCTATACAATTACCTTTATTGGAAGTCTTTGTTTCTTTTTGCAGATTTGATCCTCTGACTTGTGTCCTTTCCTTTTAGTGTGAAGAATTCCCTTTAGCATTGCTTGTAGGGAAGGTCTAGTGGTGACTAACTCCCTCAGCTTTTTTTATTTATCCGGTAATGTCTTAATCTTTCCCTCATTTTTGAAGACATTCTCTCAAGATATTAAATTCTTGGTTGGCAATTGTTTTCTTTCAACACTTTAAATATTTCATCCCACTGCCTTCTTGCATCCATGGTTTTTGATGAGAATCTGCACTTAATCTTACTGGGGCTCCCTTATACACGACATGTTGCTTTTATCTTACACCTTCAAAACTGTCTCCTTGTCCTAGGCATTTGACAGATTGACTGCTATATGTCTGGTGTGGTTCTGTTCAAGTTTATCCTGTTTAGGCTCCCTTGGGATTCTTTAATGTTTATATCCATAATTTTTGTTTAATTTGGGGAGTTTTCTGTTATTATTTCTTTGCATGTTCCTTTTGCCCCTTACTCTCTTTCTTCTCCCTCTGGAACTTCCATAATGCATCATTGGTACACTTGATGGTGTTCCACAAGTCTTTTAGGCTCTGTTCACTTATATGATTCTTCTTCCTTTCTGCTTCTCAGCCTGAATGATTTTAATTGTCTTATATTCAGGTTCATAGATTCTTTCTTCTGAAACCTCTAATCTGTTGCTGAAACCCTTGAGGGAATTCTTCATTTTGATTATTGTGGTCCTCAATTCTAGTATTTCTGTTTGGTTCATTTTTAAATTTCTGTCTCCTGACTGAGATGCTCATATTCTTCATTTACTGTTTTCCTGATATCTTTTAGTTCTTTTTTCATGTTTTTCTGTATCTCCTTGAGCATATTGAAGATTACTTTTAAAAAAAAACAAAACTTTGTCTAATTTTTATTGATAATTTCCAAATTTTTATCTTACACCCTTTGGGTGGGCCATTATTTCCTGTTTTTGTTGTTGTTGTTGTCTGGTACCCTTTTATTGCACACTACACATTTTAACATTTTAATGTATTAACTCTGGGATTTTGTTTCTGAACTGCCTGTTCCTTAAATTTGTATCCAGCTAGATATATGACAGAGATTTCCTTTAGTGCTAGAAGCTAACAACAACAACAACAACAACAACAACAACCACCAATGTAAAAAACACCTTTCACAGCCTTTGCAAAATTGGCTCTGCACTGGCTAGTGCCCTCCTATCAAGATTAGCTCAAGGTGCAAGTGAAGTTCAGAGTCCTCACTGTCTTTTCTGGGCCTGCACCTTGTCCAAGGCTTTTGCTCACTCTATCCTTAGGAATTCATCTGTTTGCAGGAATTTAAATGTCCCCTCTACCCACTATGAAATAGAATCCCCATCCCCTAGGTGCTCTATTGTACGTTTTTAAACAGGTAATCCTTTTCCCAGGTGGCTTCAACTTGTTTCTTACACTTCTTTTGCTGTCTGAAAGCTGCTTCTGCCTTCAAGGCAAGTTTTGGGAAGGAAAGCCAGATAAACTTTCCTGGTTTACAGTTTCAGGCTGCCATATGATAGATTAGTACTAACGTATAGGTACCCCAGTGTGTGTATAGGGGTTACTCTGCTCCCTCTGGAACAGGGCCAGAGACCAACAATGGTTGTACAGGCTGGTTCCACACTGTGCCAGGAAGGAGACAGGGGAGGAGATAGGGGAGGAGATAGGGGAGGGATCAGCAAGGGTACCATGAGTTTTTCCTACTAATTTTTAAAATTGCATTTTCTTGGCTTGGTACTCTCCCAGTTACTGAAATCCCTTAATTGTTTTCTGGAGTTTTGAGGAAGATGACTCTGTCAGTTTTTGAGAGTTTTTCAAAGATTCTGTGGGGGAATGGCACACTGAAGCGTCTTAATGCCACCATCTTGGTCAATTAGAAGTCAAATCTAGTTTTCTTTTAATAGCTCTGAATTTTGAATTATATCATAAATTAATATATAGATTATAAATACTTTAATTTTTCTAGTATATTTTATATTTTCATTTTTGCATTTAATTCTTTGTGTTTTTTTTTGGAATTTATCCAGGTGTATGGTGTATATGACTTATTTTTTCCTGCAGATGTTTATCTAATTAATAATTGTATTAGTTAGGGCTCTCTAGGGAAACAGAATCAACAAGAGATATCTATAAATATAAGATTTTATAAAAGTGTCTCATGCAATGGTGGGGATGCATGATTCCAAATTCCATAGGGAAGGATGAACGAGTCCAATTCCATAGGGCAGGCAGCAAACTGGTAACTCTGATGAAGGTGTTCGATGAACTTCTCAGGAAGCACTTTGCTGGCTAGCTGAAGAAGTGAAGGTCCTCTATCTTTATCGCTTAAAAGTCTTCTACTGATTGGATAAAATCCAGCTGATTGAATTCTCTCATTGCGGAAGACACACCCTTCGTTGATGTAATCAGTCACAACTGCAGTCAGTTGACTGATGATTTAATAAACCAGCCGTCTCGTTTACTAACCAGCCACAGATGTCCTTGCAGAAACAGTTAGGCCAGTGCTTGGTTGACCAGACACCTGAACACCATCACCTGACCAAGCTGACACATGAACCTAACCATCACAATGAATTTCTCTCTACTTACTTGAGATGTCTCCTTTATCACATTCTCAAATACCCATGTATATTTAGATCTACTTCTGGACTTACTATTCTGTTCACTTGTCTATTTATGTGCCAGTGTCATCATTTTAATTACTGAGACTTTATAATGTGTTTTAATATTTGATAGGCAAATCTACCCTCATTGCTCCTTTTTTCCCAGAGTTTTCTCTAGCTATTCTGATTCTAGAATCAGACTAGTTCGCATCCCATTCAAAGTTCCCTCCCCCTAAAAAAGACAAAAATGCAAACCTGTTGTTATTTGTATTAGGAATAGTATTAGTTTTTAAAAATAACTTAGGGAGAACTTTTATTAATTATGCAGAGTCATCCTATCCAAGGATATATTTTGTGCTTCCATTTGTTCATCTGTTTTTAGTGTTTTAAAGTTTTCTTCATATAAGTCTTCCATGTTTTTCTTATTAAGTTTATTCCAAGGTATTTTATATTTGCTGTTGTTCTTATAAATGGGATCTTCAGTTATAGCTTCCAACAGCTTGTTATTTGTATATATGACAATCAATTTTTTTTTTAAGTTGATTCTTTGGTTTTCCACACATACATGTCATATCATGTGTGACTAGTGATAGATTTACTTTCTCTTTTACATTAGTTCTTCCTCTGTTTCAGTTAGCTTCCGTTAAGTTATGTTGTGGCAACAAATGACTGTTTCCAAATCTTCATTCTCACAACACAGTGTATTTCTTGCTCATATTACATGCCCATCATCTGTCTTTATTGTGCTGGGACCAGGCTGAAAGAGTGGCTCCTTCTGAGATATGCTCGTCTCCTGAAAGAAAGAAAAGAATTATAGCTGGCTCTTAAAATTCCAGCTACTTTGTTTCAGCTAACATTTCACTGTACAAAGCAAGTCACATGGCCACGCCCAATATCAATGAGGTGAGGAAGTACAATCCTTTCATAGGGAGGAACATTAAATGCTAGAGATCAAGCATACAATCCTTTATAACAAACTTTGAATAACAGAATCATAAGTCTTAGAGTCTTTATTTAACCCCACATATTTAATTTGTATAGATCTATAATTATCTTTGCTGTATCCGTTAACTTTTGTTTATGACACACCACTCCATAATCCAGGAACATACAGGAACAAGCATCTATTTAGCTCACATATCTGCTCATTGATTGGAGTGGCTAATGTAAGCTGAGCTTAGTAGTGGCAGTTCTGCTTCATGTGTTGCTCATCTTCATTGCACCAGTGGATTGGCCAAGGCAGGACCAGGACTAGGGTGAGGTTAGTGAAGGACTTGCCTCAGGCACCTAATTTAAGGGGGTGACAAAAACTTAGTAACCAAGATAAATAATATTTTAATGCAATATTTAAAAAGTAATGCAATATGAGTGAAATATCAAAATTTTAAGTAAGGCAGGATCAATAGAAATGTTATTCCGAGCTACATTGGAGCCTGAGACGAAAGGAAAAATTGGTATTACTGATCTTGTCCTTGTGAACAATTTTTGAAAAGATATGTTTATTGACTGTGTTATGTACAAGGCATTATTCTGTATGTATAATGTATATATTTTACATAGCATTGTGCGGTATAAATAAATAATATGAATGGGTCCATTTAGTCAACGAGCCATAAGGTATTTATATAAAGTAAGTATAGTCATCTTCACAATCATAGTCCAATAATACACGCAGTAGTTCGAGAATTCATTTTTTGTAATGCTCTTTATAGACTTATGTATACTTCTTTGAAAGCCCTCAGTTGTGCCTAATTTTCATCCTTTATATGGTAGGTTTGATAATTGAAAATAGGCAAAAATCATTTGGTGTCAAGTCTTGGGTAAGTAAGCAGGTTATTGATCTAAGTATTAATCTTTGACTCAAAAATAAGAAATGAATATAAAGCTGTGATATTCATTTTATTGTGGGACTTGTGAACTTGCTTTCAAGGAAGTTCAAAAAGTAGAATTCTAGAAATTTCTGTTTTAACTGTCCACAGAGTGACAACTTTTGGATATAAAAAGTCTAGCATTAATGTAGCTCCTCCCTGCTATCAATGCCTTTAATTAATGTCTTAAAGTCCTTGTAGATGGGGGGGGGTGTCTCTAAATGTCATAAACTTGATGAAACTATGATATGAACATTCAATCAGCATTATAGATTGTAAAACAAAAGCCATAGTTCTATTTATTCTGCCGGGTACAGAAACTGCCAATGAAAAGAGACAGCAAAGACTTTGGTAAAAGCTCTATTATAGAGTGACCTACCCCTACCATACCTACAATTTTAGTCATGCCATGGCCATAAGATATGGCTTTGATTGTGTGTGTGTATGTGAGTAGACACACATAAACTTGTTGGTCAATAGGTGGAGATGGTCCATTTGCCATAAATAAATCTGTGAGTGGGTCAATTATTCAATCCCTGGGTCAGAAACATATAAAGTAATATTCAAACCCAAACCTTTGTGTGAATATACCAATAATAAATGTCATATGGCATTTATAGTTTGCAAACTGTCTTTTTTCTTTTTTTGAATGAAGTTTTTATAGAGTCTCAGATAGGGACCTAGGTATTTCAGGGCTACTGTTGGTTAGGTAGGGTGTGGCATACTGTGGCCATTTGGGATATCTAGCTGGAGCTTTCATAAGAGTAACCTCTAGGATAGCCTCTCAACTCTGTGAAATCTCTTAGCCACTATAACCTTATTTTTTTTATCTTTCTTTTCCCTCTTTTGGTCAAGAAGGCATTTTCAATCCCTTGATACCAGGGCTAGGCTCATTCCTGAGAGCTGTGTCCCACATTGCCATGGAGATTCATTCCCCTGGGAGTCATGTCACAAGTAGTGGGGGAGGTTACTGAATTTATTTGCCTGAGTTGGGCTTAGAGAGAGAAAGACCACATCTGAGCAACAAAAGAGGTTCTCTGGATGTGCCTCTTAGGCATAATTATAAGAAGGCTTAACCTCCCTTTTACAGCCATAAGTTTCACATGAGCAAGCCTCAAGATAGAGGACTTGACTTATTAAGTAGGGGGTTCCTAATTTCACATAGCATATATTCTGTCCAAGGTAAACAATCAGTATCTAACATTATCTTCACTTAGTTGTACAATCATCATCTGCAGTGAGGTGAGTGAAGACAGGCAAACTGTCTTTTTGCCTAATTTAAGGAAAATGTCCCTCTTTCTATGTGTGCATATACAATACACACCCATATGTACACATACACACTTAGGAAGACCTTGAGGAAAAGAAAAAACTATCTAGGAAAATGCCTAAAAACCAGTGCTTTCCCTGAGTTATTCAACAAGAAGAGATACTGGTAACTAACATAAGATAAGTTAAATATATTAAAGGGTGTTTTTGTTTGCTTTTTGACAAAGTTATTAAGTAAAATTCTCGACCATTTTCTTTTTGACTTGGTTAGTTATATGTGTATTATTTCTATCCATCCAACAATTGCTTGTTATTTGTCAGCAATATCAGCTAGGAATTCATAGCATAGCAAACCACAGTTTGGGCATTTGTCGATTACTTATAGAAAAGTAATCAGACTTGTTTGAAAATTTGTAGTCTAATGCTAAGATAAGTAAGGCACAATCCTCTACCTCAAAAGTCTTAACATCCAGTGCTTCAAACTGCAAGACATAATCTTGCTTTTAAGGTAGAAGGCTTTAGAGTTAGAAAACCAGAAATAGTGGCCTCAAATTAAGTATTACATTCAAAATAAGAAAGGGTAATAGGAAACATCAAAATGCAAAGCTTGGATGGTTGTGCCTATTAAGCAATCTCTTCTAGGATCAGAATGTGTTTGGCTGGGTCAGCACATTGTGGTGATGTTTTTCCCTTTTCCATCCTTCTTTCCCTTTCTACACAGGCAGCAAGCCCATGACTGAGCCACGAAATAGTTACCATAGCAAGGCAATGTATATTTGCTGTTAACCATAGCAAGGAATGAGTGGTACAGGCAAGTGCTGCTGGAGATCAGAGGACAAAGAATTCAGTTTGGCCTGAGAAAGGCATTGTAGAGAAGGTAGGGCTTGAACTGGATCTTGAAAAAGACTTAATCAGCCTCAGAGGAGGGATGGGAAAACAATCTAGGCAACAGTAAAGCTGTGAGCAAAAAGGCAGAAGCCAGAATGAGTCAGGCTTACTTGAAGGATAGTCTGAAAACTGTCTCCTCTGGAATGAGGATCTGGGTAGGAGATGAAGCTGGAAACATAGACTGGGTGGCAGTTGGTGAGGCATGAGGTCCAGAGACCTGGAATTCTGCTACCAGCCAGCATGTGCCCTTGGCAAGTCATTGAACCTTTTGAGCTTCAATTTCCTCAGATGTAAAATGAGGCTGTCCAACTAACAAATCCCCAAGGTAGCTTTCTGCTTTAAATTATTCTGTGGTTCTTTTATGGTGGACTTTGATAAACTAGAATAGGGACTTTTGCATCTATCCTGACATTGCAGAGCCTTTAAAGTTGTTTTGAGCAAGGGAATCACCTGATGAAAGGGAGAATTTCAGGAAGATTTTTTGGTATTAAATTCAGTGAAGGATGATGGATGTGAGAAAAGGGTTAAACATACTAAAGGAAGGAAACCAGTTAGAAGACTATGCCACTCGTTTAGAGAGGAATGGGATAGTTTGAATAGGACAGACCCAGAGTCAATGTTTATTCATTCTTTATTGTTCTTTTTTGTACAATGGAAACTGTAGTAAGTGCTGCGGATCCCATGGTAAGCAAGACAGAAAAGATCTTGTTTTCACTAGGTTGCGTTTTAACAAAAGAAAATTCAGCTTCAAGAGACTGACATGTAATCCAAATATATAAATTCTCAACTCCAACTGCAAAGGATTGGTTAAATAAATACTGTGTGTGTTCATAAAGTGGAATACTATGCAGCCATAAAGTATTATGAAATATGTTTATTGACATGAATGAATATTCATGATATGCCACAGAGCATAAATTATGCTTCATTTTGTGTGAAGAGTAGGATTTTGGTATTTATCTAATTACTCTTCATTCAATGATTATTTATCAGGTGCCTGCTGTAAGCCAGGCATTGTGTTGGGCTTTGGGGTGATCAAGACAGATACAGTCTCTGATTAATTTTTTTAACTTATCTTTCCTAACTCTTTTGCAATGAACTTATATTACTTCTGTTGAAAGAAAAAAAATTTTCAAAGTTTTTAAAAATCCTCCCATTGGCCATTTGTGTAGTATGTAAGTATGTTTTATGAATCCTCCTGGACTGTGCAAGTGATAGGGGATGCACTGCCATAAATTGCACCGCACTAGCCTGCTTCTCATCCAGGTGCTTATACAAGATGGGAGGTGGTTCTAGGACACCAGCCTCCTGCCTGGGATGGATCAGGGCATTGCCTGCTCTTTGGCAGCCACAGTAGTCAGAACTCCTACACTCTGACTCCAAGGCAAATAGAGTCCTCCTGATGAGACATGGGACTGCCGGCTTTTTATAGCTCTTCCGAGCAGCCAGCCATTCCAGCCTCGGTGTCAGTTTACATTTGACACTCCTTTATTCCTGTTGAAGATGCCTCTCCCGGAAATCTCTGTCATTCCGTAAACGCTGGCAACTGCCCTGAAGAGCAGCTGACTACCCACAGTTTGGAAAACAAAATATATTCTGGCTGCATTTAAAGGAAGTTTTGGGGTGAGTTGATGGGCAAGGACTTGGTTGAAATATCTTTGAGGGCATAGCAGTTAAAAGGGGATCTGGTGTTGGCTATCACCAGGTTCCAGGGCCCTTGTGTAATTGTATTATTTTTCCCTCACCCTGTTCAGCTTTTCTCCTATGACACCAGCAATGTGTCTCTGCTATAATGCATTCATCATTGCCTCCTATTTGTAAAATGCAGGATTTTTGTGGATACGCTGAAGAATAAATAAGCAAGCAAAAAGCCACCAAATTAATAGTTAAAAAACAATTTTCCCTGTTTCTTATAATAACATAACTGTAATATGTAATATAATTATGTAATATATTAGTAAGCATATGAATATATATATATATATATGACGAAAGTAAAAATATTACTTAAGATCCTATTCCCCAGAGATAATATATTGGTATATTGTCTTCATGTACTTCTTTTACTTTCTATTCACATAGTTGTTTTCAGCTTTTCTCTAACACTTATATAGCTTACGTATAGATCTTAAGTTGTGTCTTTACCAATATTTTCCACCCAGATAGGCCTATTCTTTCTATAGAGAATGATGTTATTAAAATTAGATACTTTACTTTTTCCAACATTAAGATGGTCTTTTGAGCCTTTCATATAATGGCAGAATGTTTGTCCATTCAAAAATCTGTCCATTTATTTTCCCATGTCAGCCCCAACTGAGGGAAATCACTGGAGTCAAGCTCATCAATCAAACTCTTCCTCTTTGGGGTCATGTGATGAAACCACAGTTGCGTTTTAAAACAGAGGGCTTCTCCAGTCACTGATGGTCTTGAACTTCATACCAACCTGAGGGAAAAAAGAGGGAAAGAGGGACCAAATCATCCTAAACATAATCTTCCACCACTTGCTTAGAGGGTGAAATCTTCTCAACTCTTGAATGAGCAATCCCAGAGCACAAATCATCCATATAGTGTTAATGGACAAACAACATGAACAAAGTATAATTACAGAGTCCATCTTTCACTAGCTTCAGAGAGTAATTTTCCTTAGGGATTTTCCTTGTGTGCATGCTCTCTGATTACAGAGTTTAGCCCTTTCCAGACCAGGCTTCTCTCTACCTGGCTTCTCAGTTGAACCTTGCTTCTGCCTTCCAGTCAAAGCCCAAATTACTGTGCTGAGGATGCCATGGGTGTTCCAGGTCCTTCCTTAGTTCTGTCTCATCACAGAAATCATCTACTGCTATCCTCTTGTATTAACCATCAATGATCCCTTTATGCCTCTAATTATCCACATCAACTCTTTTTTTGTTCAGGCAACTACTTCTGTTCACACATTTTCTCTGAGTTCCACAGAGCTAAACTGAGTACCTGATTGTAATAACTATCTCATTTTTAATGTCTTGTACATCTTTCTCTCCCCTGATTATTTTTTTTTTTCTTTTAGAGTGTGCTTTAGTATTGTAAGACACTTGAAATCCCTCCCTTTTTTTGTGTGGAAATAGGCAAGGTCTAAATCATAGACCTTGTCTTATCCTTGTAAATCATTTGTCTTTTAGTTTTTTCTGACTCTTAATTTTTGTATCTCCAGCTTGTTTGCCCCTTTTATTTTGTTTCTTTAATTTCATTACTCATTATTAATTTACTTGCACATGTCCTGGATTTTCATTAAACATTCATAAGATGGTTTCTGTCTGCAGTTAAATAGGGGTGGAGGGAAGGAATATGATTTAGGAATACTGAGGGAAGCAGCTTGTTAATCACCAGTTAAATGTTGAAAGGAATGATCCGAGATTGAGGGTTGATGTTTATGCTTGCTCTTACCTGAAAGGTTTACTTTTGAGGAAAGTCCTGCTTTTCCTTTAGCAGGCTTTCTGAAATGCCACTCATTATTTGGTATGCATAGAATTCTGTGTGTACAAACAGAGAGAAGAAAGTTCTTCACTAAATGTGTAGTCTAAGTAAGCAAAGAATTTAAAAATGACTTTATAGGTAAAATTCATCTGGAAGTTTGGAAAGTGCAGTGAAATTGAAGTTTCTTCTTAGCTGGTAGCTGATTTCAAAAGTAAAGTACAATGCCCTTTGAGGAGCCTGAATCAGTGCTATAGGATTATTTGAATGGACCCTTTGTCTTCCATTTTGGTGAGTATTTGGGACATTAATAATGGATGGTCATTGCACTTGGTGGTTAGATATGTTATTTTGATCCATTTTTATTTCCCATGGGGGCCTCTGGAAAAGGGCAATGAAGGTAGGTTAAAAACCATATTATTGGAATTCAATAACATTTGTCTTGCTTTGTATATCTATGCTTGCTGAAGTATAGCTCTAATATGGAGAGTCAGTCAAGCATGTAGCACCAAAAATGGATTTTCTTAACTAAGACATTAGCTTGGATTCTATGTTTTAATTTAGGCTCTGAGGCTCAGCATTAAATCTTCCATAAAATGTTCTAGAAGTTTACAATTTGCTCCTTTTGACTCTTGTAGATGTAAGGATGAGCATAGGAACAAAACAAATCCACCAATACAAATTATTTGGGTTGATGAAAGTAAACATAAGCTTATATAAATCAATTAGCAAAAATTTTGTATTGCAATAATTCCTTAACAAATTGTGAAAGACTGAAATTTTAGTCATGTATAGTGTACCCCAAAGGGAACACTGTATTCTCTGTGGATATTTTCACTTCCCCGGGAATTACTCAAAGGTTCTAGTAACTTGAAAATGGGAGACTCTCAGTCCTAGGGTGTCGGGGCCACCCCTGCAGGTAATCAAGGTCTCTCTTCTTCAAGTGATAGGGATCTGCCCTCAGAATATGTCCTTCCTTGTGGGCTTGTATGAAAATGTAGAAGAGAGTTGATGTTCTGTCCAGCCACACTCTGGGATGAATCAATCAATCAAATTAAAAGGCAGAGAAGATGAGTAATGTTTACATTCCCAACTCTCATTTCAGATAAATAAAGTCTTTCCCTTAACGTCTTTATTTCAAGCCTGCTAAATTTAAAAAATTAAGGCAAAAACAAAGCCAAAGTCTCAATAACCAGTGATTCCTGAAGTGTTATTTATTAGTTGGTACCTGACTAATAGTACTTGACCACCTGACATAGATCCCTAAGAGAACGAGGGTGGGCAGGACAGCCCTTATTAATAAGGTGACAGATCCCTACCTACACAAAAAGAATCCTGGGAGTCTGAGGATCCTGTTGCTTTGACATTAATCTTCTTCCATCACCTCAATATTGTACTTTAGGTTACTTGTTATGCATAGTTTGACCCACATGGCTTGACCCTTGTTTTGTCGTGGAAAGTGTTGTTGGTGTTGTTTTTAACTTTCCCTTTCTTAAAAAAAAAAATCTTTTTCAAAGGAAATGAATCTCTAGTGGAGAAAATTTTAAATATACGTATAAACAATATCATAAAATCATTTTAGTGCTGCCACCTAGAGAATATACTATGAACAACTTTGACATCTGAGTTCAGAGTCTATATAGCTATAGACTTTTTATACAACTTTTATAATTTACTTTTTCTCAGTTAACAATATGTCTTGAACATATCCCAATGCCATTAAATATATTTTTCAACATCATTTTTAGCATATGTGTATTATTTCATTATGTGGAATACTACATCATGTTAAACCAATCTCCTCTCTTTTGACATTTTGATTGCTATAAAATTTCACCATTATAAACAACTCTGTGATAGCTTTCAGTAGGTAAATCCATTATTGTCTTAAGACAAATTCATGGGAATGAAATTATTGGGTCAATGGGAAGAATAACTAAGAGCTTTCCTGAAAGGTTCATTGACAGCCTGAATTCCCACCTGCCCTGTGTGAGGGGGTGGCACTGGCTTCAGAATCTGACTTGGTTGTTATTTCATTTATTGGGTCTTAACCATGGTCCCTAAAATTAGTTCTTCACAGAACTCTGATCCTATGAGGTTTAATTTCCTGTTCTGAACTCTCAGATCTATGATTTAAAAACTTGCATCTGCAGTGTTAGCTCCCAACAAGCATGTCGTAGGTGTTTAAATACAAATCAACAACTAAGCTAGTTGCTGTGGATATTTATGTGTGGGTGGAAGACAAAGAAACCCATCTTTAGAAGTTGTGCCATGGTCTTAATGATCTAAATATATAAAGAGAGCATCTAAGAAAAAGCTTTGACCTGCCCAAGGTCACAACATGAGTCAGCAATGAAATACCAAATAGAACTATCATCTTCTTAACTTCCTTTCTCCCAGTTTAAAGAGAATATTTATGAATAGGTCAAGAGAAAGCATTTGCAAATGAAATTATAAGGCCCCTTCTACCCTGAAATACTCCAAAATTCCAACAAAGTACTAGCAAAATTTCCATCTCCAGTAAGTTAAATCTTACTTGCTAATAGATCTTGATAGAGTTTTAGAAATAGTATCTTACATGATGGCAATGAAAATGAGTAGTGGTTAGTTTAGGTAAATGGAAAGGAGGCTCAGAGGAATATGTGGTGTGAGGGTGATAGGGAGTGGAGAAATAATGACCTGAAACCCACCAGGGTAACTAAGGAAGATATGATCCAAAAGACTCTTCAGGAGTCCTCCTTAACCCTGGGGTGAAGGGAAATGGAGGTCTTGGCCCCCATTCTGAGTGACCTGTAGATTTTTCCTCTTCATCCTAGTGGTGAGTGTCTATGCTGTTATTTCAGAGCCTGTCAGGATCATTTGCAGGAGCCAGAGATACCTTTCAGTGTTCCTAGGAGTGAAATTCGGGTGTGTCTCTGAGTAAAGTGCTCATTCTACTACTAGCAGAAAATAGCAGCCATTTTACAAAGATCTTCAGGAATAAGCAAAAGCTTCTGGGTTACTAAAGCTTAGGCTATGCATTATGGCAAGGGTACACAAGATAAAGAGAAAGAAGACAAAAAAAAAATATTAGAGCTTAAAAGTAGAGATCAACCACCCAGCACTGTCTTTATAGATGAGGAAACCAAGGCTCAGTGACCTATTGGGGCACAGAAAACCAGTGACACACCAGAGTTAAAAATTCAGGCTTTCTTTCACCTAGCCTAGTGCAAAGTGATCTAGGTATGTTTTGTGATTAATTTATTCTTCCTTGTAATCATTTTCATAGTTTGTGAATTCAATATTACTAACAATTCAATATGTATTAGACTCTATTTGCATGGGGTACTATACTCTCTAAGGCAAAATAGACAAATGCATTTCTTGTCCTACAGGAATTTCCCAAGGCAGACAGACCTCATGGAAATAGACAGAAATGACATATAGACCACTAAACAAGCAAAGTAAATAGGCATGTCCGTTGCCGAGTGAGAAGGTGATGAAGAGATACTCACAGTACACTGCTTGAAGTGAAGACCCATCTTCATCATTGGATATCTCTAAACTAATAATAATGAGGATAGCTCCATGTGCTGTTATTGCTGTCTTGGAAAGAAAAAAGAGTGTTCTACCTGGCACACCCAGCATTAGAGGGCAGGAAATGGTGCAGTTTCTTTGGTATATGATTGATCATTGCCTTCATTGATTTTTGTCCTTTTTGTATGCTGAGATGATCTGCAAAGGCTAGAAGGGTCTACTGAGGCAGGACATATCTTTTAAAACCAAAGGGCATGCCTTTTAAAACCAAAGGGATGTTCTCTGCCTCGAGGAGAACTAGACACCATGTGGTTCTAGAAGGATCTTGAAGATGGGAAAGGAGCTTACAAACTCCAAAACTTTTTTTTAACTAGAGATTTTTACAGAAAAATCATGCATAAAGTACAGAGTTCCCATATACTACCCTATTATTTAACACCTTGCAATAGTGTGCTACATTTGTTACAATTCATGAAAGAACACTTTTATCATTTACTGTTAACTATAGGCCATTATGGGTTCACTCTTTGTGTTGTTAGACAAATGCCTTTTAAAATTTTTTTATTCTAGTAATACATACATACAACCTAAAATTTCTCCTTTTTACCACATTCAAAAAATAATTCAGTGCTGTTAATTGCATTCACAATGTTGTGCCACCGTCACCACCATTACCAAAACTTTATAATCATCCCAAATAGAAACTCTGTACAATTTAAGCAATAAATCCCTATTCGCTATCCCCACCCTGGTCCTGTTAACTTACTTTCTAGATTTTGACTCTGTGAGTTTACTTGTTTAATAATTTTGTATCAGTAAGATCATACAATATTTGTCCTTTTATGTCTGGCACAATTATGTCAACATAATGTCTTTAAGATTCATTCATGTTGTCATATGTATTAGAACTTCATTCCTTATTATGGCTCAATAATTTTCCATTGTATGTCTATACCACATTTTGTTTATCCATTCATTGGTTGATGGATAATTGGCTTGCTTCTACCATTTGGCAATTGTGAATAATGCTACTATGAACATTGGTGTCCAAATATCTGTTCTAGTCCCTGTATTCAAATCTTCTGGGTACATACCTAGAAGTGGGATTGCTGGGTCATATGGTAATTCTATATCTCACTTTCTGAGGAATCACTAAACTGTCTTCCACAGTTGTTGCACCATTTTAAATTGCCACCAATGATGAATGAGTGTTCCTGTTTCGCCACATCCTCTTCAACACTTGTAATTTTCTGTTTTTATTTTTTAAACAGTAGACATTCTAATGGTATGAAATGATATCTCATTGTGGGTTTGATTTGCATTTCCCTAATAGTTAATGATGTTGAGCATCTTTTCAGGTGCTTTTTGGCCATTTGTATATCCTCCTTGGAGAAATGTCAAGTCTTTTGCCCATTTTTAAAATGGATTTTATTGTTGAGTTGTAGGATTTCTTTATATATTTTGGACACTAAACCCTTATCGAATATGTGGCTTCCAAATATTTTCTCCCATTAAGTAGGTTGTCCTTTCAATTTCATGATAGAGTCCTTTGAGCACAAAATTTTAAATTTTTATGAAGTCCCATTTTTCTATTTTTTCTTTTATTGCTTGCACTTTGGGTATAAAAGTCTAATAAGCCATTGCTTAACACAGGATTCTGAAGATGCTTCTCTGTGTTTTCTTATAGGAGTTTTATAGTGTTGGTTCTTTTATTTAGGTCCTGGGTCCATTTTGAGTTAATTTTTGTATAGGATGTGAGATAAACCACCCACCCACCCCTTTCATTCTTTTGCATATGGCTATCCAGTTCTCCCAGCACCATTTATTGAAAAGATATTGTTTCCCAATTGAGTGGGCTTGGCAACCTTGTCAAAAATCACCTCGCCAAAGATGTCAGAGTCTATTGCTGAACTCTCAAGTTGATTCCATTGGTCTGTATATCTGTCCTTGTGCCAGTATCATTTTGACCACTGTAGCTTTTTAGTAAGTTTTAAGGTCAGGAAGTGTGAGTCCTCTAAATTTGTTCTTCTTTTTCAAGATGGTTTTGGGCTATTCAGGGCCTCCTACCCTTCCAAATGAATTTGATTATTCACTTTTCCATTTCTACAAAGAAGGCTGTTGGACTTTTTATTGGGATTGCATTGAATCTGTAAATTGCTTTGGGTAGAATTGATATCTTGACAATATTTAGTCTTCCAGCCCATGAACATGGAATGTCTTTCCATTTGTTTAGGTCTTATTTGACATTTTTAGCAGTTTTATAGTTTTTCATGTACAAATCTTTTACATTCTTTGTTAAATTTATTCCTATTTATTTCTATTAGTTGGTATTGTAAAAGGATTTTTTTTCTTGATTTCCTCCTCAAATTGCTTTTTGCCTGTGTATAGAAACAGTACTGATTTTGGGGTGTTGATCTTTTACCCTGCTACTTGGTTGAATTTGTTTATTAGGTCTAGTAGCCTTGTTGTAGATTTTTCAGGATTTTCTGTAAATAGGATCATGTCATCTGCAAATAGTGAAAGTTTTACTTCTTCCTTTACAATTTGGATACATTTTATTTATTTTTCTTGTCTAATTGTTCTGTCTAGAACTTCCAGTACAATGTTGAATAACAGTGGTGACACTGGGCATCTTTGTCTTATTCCAGATCTTAGAGGGAAACTTTATGTCTTTCACAACTGAGTATGATGTTGGCAGTGAAAGCCTCAAAAGTTTTAACCTGTGTAATACAAATTGGTGAATGGTGAGGCTAGAGTATAAGTTCAATGATCTGAAAGACCAGTTAAAGGTAAACCATACGTGATCCTGCTCTCTTCTTGGTGACAAAAGGCACTTTGATCAGACATCTTATAAATGTTGGTCCTAGTCATTTGCATTAGGGCCAGTATTAGTATTATTAGGGTAATATTTTAGTATGGTTATTCTGAAACCATTTTAAGTGTATGTGAGATAAATAAATGAGTAATTATGGGCTTTTTTCATTCCATCACCCCCTATGTCCTTGAGAATGGATTCTTGGTGTGGAGGAAAGGAGAGACAGAAGTAGTATGGAAGATATCAGGTGTCAAACCTGTAGTCCTCCAATTGAATTAGAAATGTGAACTCACAAGGTGTTTGTAAATATACATATTTCCTAGCTCTATAATTTCAAAAGCCTAGAAACAATGACCAACCCATTAGCAATTAGCATCACTAACACCCAGGCGGTAGGCTAGAAATACTTTCCCTGTTGAAGGAAACCAAGGTATCTTTAAACAATGGCTGTTTTTTTAAGTCTGGAAATAAACAAACTGAGCAAGGAAGCTTCCAAAGGCTATTAAAGAGCCATCTTGAAGCCAAATTGAAGGATATTCCATTGGCCAAAGATAGACAACTTGAACTTCAAGGTTATGAATTACAGTGGGTCAAAACCCAACATACATGTTTAAATCCATGAGTACATAATGATATTAAGAAAACGAACTAATTGGTTACCTTCTGAAAATGACAGAAAATCTTTATTATCTTGAAAATTAAATAGATGAAAGGAAAAATTCAAGCTTTTATCCTAACTTTCCAAGTAGTAGATAAAGGGAAGCCATCTTCTAATAAAGTTATTCCAGCTAATAAATGAAAACAAATGGATACAATTAGAATATCATCATTTTGCAACCTACAATGAGTTAACAGATCTAGACACTGAGCATCAAGTACTACTGACATCAAAAAAGAGCAAAAGCCAAAGTTAAGTGCCTCTTGATGAAAGTATACATTACCTACCATTTTGTCAAAGGAATTAAAACTGAGACTAATCAGGCCTCAGGATCCAGTTATCAATTTGTAGGGTATTAAGAGGATATACAAGTGACTGTAATCAACAAGTTTAAATTGTGGGAAACTCTGAAGGTTAAATGCCCCAGATTCTTCAACAGATAAATTGTAAGAAAAAGGGATATAGGTGGAATGTAGATTTAAAGAAACTTAAAAGAAATATCATGTTAAAACCAGGCAGAAGTAAATTTTAGTATCCAGTCATGCATACTTGGGTGCTAAAACCCAAATGAGAGGTAAGGAAGTGAATAGTTTGTAAGTCAGGACAGGGGACACTTTTAGAGAAATGTCTATTCTGTGTTGAGGAAGGGGCGGCTGGTGGCACTTTTGGAGTGGCTGGTGAAGTTCTATTTTTTGACCTATGTGGTGGTTACAAGGGTGTTTGTCTTATAATAATTTACCAAACTCTATATTTGTTTTGTGTGATTTTTTGGTATCTTTTTTATTCTACAAGAAAAGTGTGAGGAAAAAAAAAACAGAAAAAAAAAAAAAAAAAAAGGAAAGCATGTTAGAGAAACCCACAAACCTGATTATCACAACCCTCTCAGCACTAGGTAAATAAAGTTCTGGGGGCACAAATAATGTAAATTCTTCTGTAGATATATCAGTGTAATGTCAGTAGTGGGCTACCTTTCAGGTTGTTGTGAAGTTTTATTTTTACAGTTGCATAGCAGCAGGCTTGCATACAGCTCTGGCTTCTGTGTCAGGCAGCCTAAACAGATGAGCCATCTCTGGCTCAGTGTTTTTCAGCGTGTGGTGCATAGAACACCAGCATCATGGCCACTGGCCTGTTAAAGAAAACTCAGGTTTTTTGGTCCCACCTCTTGAATTAGATTCTTCTAAAGGAGTGGCCCAGGAATCTGCATATCAAGCACACTGTAGTGTAAGAACCACCACAGACTTCTCTGTGAACTTCTGCCTGAAACATTGCTAAGAAAACAGTCCTATAAAGATGTCTCGGGGAAAGAACAGATCTCCTGAACAATTTCCAGATGAGATGTGAGAGTCATGGCCATCGCTGTGATTTTTATGATAAGTAAATGAACTCAAATTTTGGCTCTTTGTTTAGTTGAGTCATGTAAAACACTGCATGTGAGTGTGACTAAGCGATAGCTCCAATAGGAAAAAAACAATCTCCAATGTGCATTGGCAATTTTCAGTTTTCCTCTAAACTTTTTGCTCATTCTTTCCCCCCCTCAGAAATACATCAAAACCTAGGATTATGAATTTAAAGTGACCTTTCAGTCATGAATCCCTGAAGCTTTTTAGTAACAATTGTAAACAAAAGCTTTTTAAATCATGGAAAGCAGAACAACCCTCATTTGGATATGACTGAGTATGGCCAGACAGACCTTCTAATTGGTCCTTTCTCAGTTAAAGCAAAGGAGGCTTTCAGAGAGTGATATTCAAGTTGTATTCAGCATCTAAATCCTTTTCTTTCTACCATCTCTCTCACTCTCACAGATCCATATGCTTTTTCAGCATCTCTCCTAATCAAAACAGGAAACAATGCAATATCAATTATTTACATTGATGGTGTGCCAATTAGTGTAGATGCACTCCAGAGAGGACATTAAACAACTACTTGCTTTTAAAGGCTTTTCCCTTCATTTGTGAAATACAATATTTTATCCTGTTGAATTGAATTCACAAACAATCTTTGAACACTGTCTCAGTGGTGCAGCATCACTGATACAAAGGTAAGTAAGCTATGTTTCCTGCCTCCAGAATGGCCATGTCTAGTTAAGGAAAGAGATGGCTAATGATAACAGCAAAACAATTTCCACATAAATTATTTCATTTTTGTCCTCACTCTTTCAGAGATTTATCAATAAAAAAGAATACATACTCTTTACAAACCACTGAGTTCTTCAAACTTTGGAGAGAAGTACTATGATGAACACAAAACTTCTCAGGCTTTTCTCCATTGCTCTCCGTCACAGCCATTCTCAATGTGACAAAAAACCTAAGGTCATTAGATAAAAGTATTTGTTAGAAAAAGGAAGAAAAAGGGTATTCTAGTTTTGAGGAAATAAAAAATATCTTGCTATAGGAACATTTGTTTTTCTTTTGGAGAAAGCACAATTTTGATAGTCAGCTGAAGATGACACTAATATTCTGCAATAGGAAGTTTTTTTATATAAAGTTGCACAGTTTTAGTTCAAATGGTTTACTTTTTAAAAATAAATAGCTGTAGTGTTTCCTTAATCTGTATTTTAAAATAAAGTACATGTTTTGGTAAGAATCTCTTCTCAGTTTTTTCTAATGAACACACACACATATAGTGTCCACATGGATAAGGACTCTTCTACAGTTACCTGCCAGCAAAATGAGCCATCAGGGTGACATGGCATTTTTTAGTAAGAAAAAAATATGTACACAAAATCCATCTTATATTTACTTCTTTCTTGATTACTGACTTTATAACATGAACACTTTTGCTTCTAAATATAATAGGATACCCTGGATAAGATTAGGGTCCAAGATTTTTTTTTTTTAATTTTTAATTTTTTATTTCAAAATAAATTCAAACTTACAGGAATAGTTGCAAAAATAATACAAACCCTGGAGAACCTAAGATGGCAGCTAGGTGAGACAGGGCAAAAAGAACACCTCTGTGAAAAATACTAGATAAAAGCCAGAAAGTGACCCAGAACACCAGTTCCAGCGATGCACCAGCCGGACAAGGTCTGCTAAATCCACAGGGACTGTGCATTTGGTGAAACTGGGAGTCTGTGTTCTGAAATGAGTGAGTGAGCCGGCTGAAAGTCCGGTGGCCATGCTGTGGTGTGGGGAAACCGTGGGTTGGCATTTGGAGACAGACTAGTTCTTTTAAAAAAAACCCGGGAGTGGCTGTGGATATGGCAGCAAGAACCACACAGTGAAGAGCAGCAGGAACGGGCTTTGCCAATGTCTCTTGGAGACAGGAGGGCAGAGGGGAGCCAAAAGGAGAAAGAAACCACGCCCTTGCGGCCACCTTCCCGGTAGGCTGGGGACGCTCCTGCCCAGGGCTGGAGCCACAGCCCAGAGCCACACCAAGGGTCCCAGTGTGACGGGAGTGTTTCCTGCAGCACTGCGCAAATGCCCCAATATCGGCCGTGGACAGTGGCCTTTAGTGCACCCACAGCTAATTGTCCCGGAGCTGGGCAGGCGTTGCTGTGCAAAAAGGGGGAAATTAACACACTCCATTCAACCATCTTTACAGCAGGTGGGAATGACCCTGCATGGCCTGGCGGCCCAGGGCTTCCCTGGAGGGCTGGTGTGCACTTGTGACGTGGCACAGCCTTCCCTCAGCAGAGGTCCTCGAAGAGCATGGCTGAGAAGGGGGACCTGCTTGGAAATCCCAGGGACCCTACACCAATACCAAGGACTTGTGGGTCAGCGGCAGAGACAATCTGTGGCAAGACTGAAATGAAGGCTTAGACTCTTGCAACAGCCTTAAATCTCTGGGAACACCTGGGAGGTTTGATTATTAAAGCTGCCCTGCCTCCCTAGCCGCTCAGACACACACCCCTCATTCAGGGCGGACAGCACCAACAACACACCCAAACTTGGTGCACCAATTGAACCCCACAAGAATCAGACCCCAACACACCAGAAAGATGAAGTTGGGGAGAACTGACTTGAGGGAAATAGGTGACTCGTGGACGCCATCTGCTGGTTAGTTAGAGAAAGTGTATGCCAACAAGCTGTAGATCTGACAAATTAGAGATTGGTGTTTTTCATATTCTGAAAGAACCCTGTCAAGTAAAGCAAATGCCAAGAGGCCAAAAACAACAGAAAATTTTAAAGCATATGATAAAACCAGACAATATGGAGAACCCAAACCCAAATACCCAAATCAAAAGATCACAGGAGACATAGTACTTGGAACGATTAATCAAAGAACTAAAGACAAACAATGAAAGCATGGCACAGAATATAAAGGACATGAAGAAGAGCATGGCACAGGATATAAAGGACATGAAGAAGACCCTAGAAGAGCATAAAGAAGAACTTGCAAGAGTAAATAAAAAAATAGACAATCTTATGGAAATAAAAGAAACTGTTGACTAAATAAAAAAGATTCTGGATACTCATAGTACAAGACTAGAGGAAGCTGAACAATGACTTAGCATCCTTGAGGACCACAGAATGGAAAATGAAAGAACAAAAGAAAGAATGGGGAAAAAAATCGAAATGAATCTCAGGGATATGATAGATAAAATAAAATGTCCAAATTGAAGACTCATTGGTGTCCCAGAAGGGGAAGAGAAGGGTAAAGGTCTAGAAAGAATATTCAAAGAAATTGTTTGGGAAAACTTCCAAAACTTTCTACACAATATAAATACACAAAGCATAAATGCCCAGCAAAATCCAAATAGAATAAATCCAAATAAACCCACTCCAAGACATATTCTGATCAGACTGTCAAATACCGAAGAGAAGGAGCAAGTTCTGAAAGCAGCAAGAGAAAAGCAATTCACCACATACAAAGGAAACAACATAAGACTAAGTAGTGACTACTCAGTGGCCACCATGGAGGCGAGAAGGCAGTGGCATGACATATTCAAAATTCTGAGAGAGAAAAATTTCCAACCAAGAATACTTTATCCAGCAAAACTCTCCTTCAAAATTGAGGGAGACTCTCTCTGGCTAAGCCAACTTGAAAGGTGAAATCACTGCCCTCCCCCCTACGTGGGATCAGACACCCAGGGGAGTGAATCTCCCTGGCAACGTGGAATATGACTCCCGGGGAGGAATGTAGACCTGGCATCGTGGGACGGAGAACATCTTCTTGACCAAAAGGGGGATGTGAAAGGAAATTAAATAAGCTTCAGTGGCAGAGAGATTCCAAAAGGAGCCGAGAGGTCACTCTGGTGGGCACTCTTACACACACTTTAGACAACCCTTTTTAGGTTCTAAAGAATTGGGGTAGCTGGTGGTGGATACCTGAAACTATCAAACTACAACCCAGAACCCATGAATCTCAAAGACAGTTGTATAAACATGTAGCTTATGAGGGGTGACAATGGTATTGGGAAAGCCATAAGGACCACACTCCACATTGTCTAGTTTATGGATGGATGAGTAGAAAAATAGGGGAAGGAAACAAACAGACAAAGGTACCCAGTGTTCTTTTTTACTTCAATTGCTCTTTTTCACTCTAATTATTATTCTTGTTATTTTTGTGTGCGTGCTAATGAAGGTGTTAGGGATTGATTTAGGTGATGAATGTACAACTATGTAATGGTACTGTAAACAATCGAAAGTACGATTTGTTTTGTATGACTGCGTGGTATGTGAATATATCTCAATAAAATGAAGATTAAAAAAAATTGAGGGAGAGCTTAAATTTTTCACAGACAAATAAATGGTGAGAGATTTTGCTAATAAAAGACCTGCCCGGCTTTGGATACTAAAGGGAGCCCTATTGACAGAGAAACAAAGAAAGGAGAGATAGATATAGAGAAATTTAACAGACATATGTAGAACATTACATCCAAAATCACCAGGACACACAGTCTTCTCTAGTGATCACGGAACTTTCTCCAGAATAGACCATAGGCTGGGACATAAAACAAGCCTTAATAAATTTAAAAAAATTGAAATTATTCAAAGCACATTCTCTGATCACAGTGGAATACAAATAGAAGTCAATAACCATCAGAGACTTAGAAAATTCATAAACACCTGGAGGTTAAAAATGAGGGGGAGATGAAAACATTCCCAGATAATCAAAAGCTGAGGGACTTCATCACCAGTAGATCAGTCCTATAAGAAATGCAAAAAGGTATTGTTCAGGCTGAAAGGAAGGGACACTAAACAGTTGACTGAAACCACATAAAGAAATAAAGATTTCCAGTAAAGATCACATCGTAAATATAAATACCAATACTACTGTATTTTTGATTTGTAACTCCACTATTTTCTTCCTACAGGATCTAAAATATGTAAAGTGTAATAATAAATCAGTGGTTTGGGACTCAATGTAAAATATGTAATTTTTGACAAGAACTATATAAAGGTGGGGGAATGGAGGATTATAGGAACATAGTTTATGTGTCCTATTGAAGTTAAGTTGGTATCAAAGAAAAACAAGATTGTTACAGATTTAAGATGTTAAATTTAAGCCCCACAGTAAACACAAAGAAAATATCAGAGAATATGACTATAGAGATGAAAAGTAGAGTATGGGTTATGAGAAGTGGGGGAAGGGGCAATGGGGAGTTAAGAAATGAGCATAGGGTTTCTGTTTTGGGTGAAGGGAAATTTCTAGTAACAGATGGTGGGAAGGTGATGGCATTGCAACATTCTAAATGTGATTAATCCCACTAATGGAATGCTAGGGAGGGGTTGGAATGGGAAAATTTAGGCTATATGTATGTTTCCACAATTGAAAAAAAAAAAGACAGTCTAAATAGGTAATGACAATTAAATGCCAAGGATGATCCTGGATGGGATCTGAGGATGGAGGACAGGAGGCTCAAAGGGACACAGTTGGGACATAAGAAAAAAAAAAAAAGGAAATACAGAATGTAAACTTTGTATCAATGTTGAATTTCTTGAACTTCTTAGCTGCGCTTAATGGGATTGCATAAAAGAATGTTCCTGTTCATGGGGAATGTATATGTGAATTATATTGTCTGTTCAAGGATGTGTGCAGCTTGCTCTCATATGTTCAGAAGACAGAGCAATAGATGGATGATAGATAGGGAGGGAGGGAGGGAGAGAAAGAAATAAATGGTGGTGTGACCGGATGCTAAAGTTGG
The DNA here is from genome assembly GCF_015220235.1 of Choloepus didactylus. Taxonomy (NCBI): domain Eukaryota; kingdom Metazoa; phylum Chordata; class Mammalia; order Pilosa; family Megalonychidae; genus Choloepus; species Choloepus didactylus. Next base: position 167,234,079 of record NC_051310.1, read on the forward strand.
TGGATCGGGGTATCAGGGGGGTCAGGATATACTGGTATTGTCGGTATTTTTTTATTTTATTTTAGTCATTCTAATATCTGTATAATAGTATCTTATTGTGGTTTTAATTTGTATTTCCCTATGCCTAATGAGGCTGAATCTATTTTTCATGTGCTTATTTGCCATCATTATATCTTCTTTGGTAAAGTGTTTGTTCAAGTCTTTTGCCCATTTTATAATTGGGTGGGTTGGTCTCTTACTGCTGAATTTTGAGATTTCTTTATATTTTCTGGATATATGTCCTCAGTTGGATATGTGATTTGCAAAGATTTTCTCAGTCTGTAGCTTGTGTTTTGCTTCTCTTAAAAATGTCTTACAGTGCAAAAGTTTTTAATTTTGATGAAGTCCAATTTATTTATCTATCTATCTATCTATCTATCTATCTATCTATCTCTCCATCTTTCCCTCTCTCTCTCTATGGGATTGTGCATTTGGTGATGTGTCTTACAAATCATCACCAAACTCTGGTCCCCAATTATGGAGACTACGTTGACCTTGCTGCTCCCATGACTACTCTTCTCTGCCTCATCCTTTTGGTTGTCTCCGTCAGAGTCTACCTGAACTCTACTTCCTTTGTGAAGCTTTCTCACACCTTTCCTCTTTGTCCCCATGGGCACAGTCATTTCCTCCACATCTATGTTCCCTCCATGAATACTTTTGTTCCTGGCAGCAATTTCTGTTTGCATGCCCCCTCCCACCAGGCAGGGATCTCCTCAGGGGCAAGCTTGGTCTTACTCACCTTGGTATCTACAGAACATTGGTTAGCATGTAGTAGGTGCTCAACACATTTGCTGAAAATGCAGAGGTAATTAATTTTGAAAGGCATTACCCCTCTGTCTTTAATAAATATTGGTTGGGCTGGGGACAATTTGAGTATCTGTAAAATTGGTTATTGTTTGAAGGATATGTAAAAACTATCTTCAATTTAAAATTAAAAGTTTGTTTTTCTTTGGGACAGCCATTGATCTAGTCATTGAAATGAGCTTGCTGGAGAACATGGCTGCTCAGAAGAAAAGCTGTAAGGAAATGAATTAAATCCACAAAGAATCCTGGGAGATTTTAAGTAACTGAAGCAACTAATACCTATTGATAAATACTTAACATAAAACTAAACTCCTGAAATTGTTTTCTTGTTCATTGTCAATCTGTTAAGGTGAGATCCACGTCATCAAAATTATTGAGTGCCTAAGTCACTAGTTGCCACTAATTATGTAAAGAGGCCCTGGAGAGCCTTTCCTCAGGAAATAAATAAATCCTCTGGGGATGAAGCTACCTTCTGATGATGGAAAAATCATCATAAATTATATGAAACAGAATTCTGTTGCCAAATGATAATATTCGTAGGAAGTAAGTTATGTTAGATTTCATTTGTCCTTGAACAGGACAAGATTGACACCAATCAACAGCAGTCGGTTCTCTGCCCAGTGCACTCAAATGACCAATTCTTGAGACACCAGGGTTTCAAAGAGAGAAAGAGTTTATTTCTATGTGCAAAGCAGGAGATCAGATGACCTATGGGCCTAAAAATCTGTCTCCCCAAACTCCAGTAATTCTGATTGTTTTATGGTATCAAAAGATGGGCAAGTTGTAGGATAATGAGAACAATGGCTGGAGATGAGAAGGTTAGAGATGATCTGATTACTGAGCAGATAGATTACTTGCTTAGTCACAGAATGTATACAAGAAGATGATGGCCTTAATATGATGATGGTTGTGACTTTTAGTATTATAATAAGGTATAGTTCACCTACAGGTTCAAGTTTGAGCTACTACATATGTCAAGCAGGTCCATTTTGGTTAAATCCAGCTTTGTCTATAAAGATAACCTTGGAATTGGGGTGGATTAGTTCTGAGCTGACTCAAGGCCCTTCATTAATAAACATTAGGGGCTGTCTTTAGTGATCATAAGGCTCTAAAGTTGAAAAACAGGATACAGAAGTATAACTGAGGGTCAGTCACAAGGTTTTTACAATCACAAGATAAAAGGTTGTATCATTATACAATCATTATCAGAGATCAAGGCTGCTGGATTATAGTTCAGAGATTTCAGGTATTTCCCTCTGTCTATTCTAATATAACAGAAAGTAAAAAGAAACATTTATATAATGATTCAGTAATCATAATCATCCCTTAAACCCTAACTTCTCGGGTCAGGAAAACAGGGCAAGGTCCAAGAAGGCTTGTCTTGGTGTCCTTGGCTGCCTCTGTCTAGATCTGCCATTCTCTACCTTCAAATTCTCAGTCCACCAGCTCTCTGTTCCAGGATATGGCTTATGAGGAGTTGGAAGCAGCTTTAAGGACGGTAGAGTGAACTGGGGGCTTCTGAGTGAGAGATCTGTCCATGGTCACGTTGTCCCAGGTGAGATGTACTCAGGAATCAGGAAAGGAATCTGAAGGTCAAGAAGATGACTCTGGCAAAGACATTGGCAAGAATGGCTGGAACTGATAGGAATGTGGGTCAGAATTAGGTGTGAGCATTGACTAAGGCTATGAGAGTTTCCATGGATAACCTGTTTTGATATAAGATGCCCTGGTGGACCTAACTACCTCCCACATTGACACTGGAAAGGGTTCAACAGCTGTCATTTACACATATAATCTTCAGCATCCTCATCTTTCTATTGACCTTACCCCTTCTATAGACACCCGTTTTTCTGCCTGCTAACACCCTCGCCTCTATCGAAGTAGGAAAGAATCTGAAATCAAACATTAACATTTGTTGGGTGATTACACTTCACTATATAAATTTTTGTCACTATATTCAGCTCAAGCAGCATTGTCATTTTTAGTCTTAAAAAAATATCTGACTGTAGAATGAAAGATTTCATCTCCTGTTAATACACTCAATAAGTAGATAGGGAGAAATTTTTTGTTAATTAGGTCCTTAAGATTAAAAAAAAATACATATACATATAACAGGAGTTCTGAAGGGGTGGCATCTTTTTATGTTCCTGAAAAGACTGTTAATCTCTTCTGAAATGACTACTTAGTTTCCACCAAATGTCACTGAGGTACTCACATGCCTGTTATCCAGCAAACAGTTCAGCGGTATGAACTGATCCAGGCACCGTCTGCTCCAGTCACATGTCCAGTCTAGTCTGAACGCCAGCACTTCCTTACATGTGTCTGCCAGGCTCTTATCCAACCCCCCTCCCAACCCCCTTCCCACCATGCTTCCACTTCACAATTTCAATCAAGTGCCCACAGGGGCTTCTCAGAGCCTTTTAATTCCTAATAGTCCTTGCTGTGAGGAAGCCATTCAGCAAATTGTTTTTAAAAGTCTCTAATACCTAGTTAACTGGCTGCATTAAAGTAAACAGTATAAAGATTATGGAGATAATCTTCTGTAGCTTCTTTAATACTCATGTCCAACAAACTGGCAATAGTTAAGGGCCTAAGCATGCAGAAGCACCAGACTGATTAGTCTTTAAATATTTGTTCAACACATATATAGAAGGGCAGGGAGGAGCGGATTTTTCTAATATTTCAAAATATGTATAGATTCAGAATCACTCACGTAACTGTCTCTAAACAAAGCCTCTTCAAAGTCCATGTTTGGGGGAGGGAGAATACATGTGTTTGTGCATATGTGTGTATATATGTATATATACACATACATACACACATACATACACTGTGTTTTCTGTTCTGCAGTTTGTATGTGCATGTGATTTTTGTCAAACCAAGCAACTGGTGACATAATAGAGGGCTTAAAAATAATTAAATAAGTTAATAAGCTCCAGAAAATTGCAGCATGCTATGCATTATTTAGTTTCAGAATTTCAGCTGAGACTGCATGTGCACAATGCCAAAATACTTAACAGTCAGTGCTGGTAGGAATGGGGTTTATTTCCCTCTTGGGTCTCATCCACTTCTGTGGGAAAGGACCAATTCACATTTTCCAGTTACAAAAGAAATAGGTACGGAAACCTAAGTTAACTGGCACTACCAAGGCTTTAGTGCCCCTTATAGATTGTTTTCCTCAATAGTTGCCTGGCAATCTTGACCCATGGCCTGGTTCTGACTACATTCCTACATCTTTTATGAAGGAGCCAAATCATGTAAATGAGGAACAGATGGCACATGCTTTGGCATGAACTTTTCATGATGCCACGGCTCTACATAATCTTTTGTATTTGAGGATGGTAGTAGAGTGGGTAAGAGATACCTATTCAGTTTATTCTAAGGAAATGACATAAAGGTTACCCAAGCCTTTTCTTCTCTGTTGTGGTTTGCTAATGCTGCCATTATGCAAAATACCAGAAATGGTTTGGTTTTTATAAAGGGAGTATGCCGGTTTGAATGTATTATGTCCCCCCAAATGCCATTATCTTTGATGTAATCTTGTGTGGGCAGATGTATCAGTTTTGATTAGATTGTGATTCTTTGAGTGTTTCCATGGAGATGTGTCCCACCCAACTGTGGGTGATGACTCTAGTTGGATAATTTCCATGGAGGTGTTGCCCCACCCATTCAGGTTGGGTGTAAATTAAATCACTGGAGCCATGTGAATGAGCTGACAAATAGAAGGAACTCAGTGCAGCTGAGAGTGACATTTTGAAGAGGAGCTAGAGCCAAGAGGGACACTTGGAAGAAAGCACAGGAGCTGCAGATGGGAGACAGTTTGAAGACGGCCGTTGAAAGCAGACTCTTGCTTCAGAGAAGCTAAGAGAGGACAAATACCCCAAGTGCAACTAAGAGTGACATTTTTGAGGAACTGCAGCCTAGAGAGAAATGTCCTGGGAGAAAGCCATTTTGAAACCAGAACTTTGGAGCAGACACCAGCCACGTGCCTTCCCAGCTAACAGAGGTTTTCTGGACACCATTGGCCATCCTCCAGTGAAGGTACCCGATTGCTGATATGTTACCTTGGACACTTTATGGCCTTAAGGCTGTAACTGTGTAACCAAATAAACCCCCTTTTATAAAAGCCAATCCGTCTCTGGTGTTTTGCATTCCGGCAGCATTAGCAAACTAGAACAGGGGGCTTATTTGGTTACAAATCTACAGTCATAAGGCCATTAAAGTGCCCAAAGTAAGGCATCAACAAGGGGATACTTTCACTGAAGAACGGCAGATGGCATCCGGAACACCTCTGTCAGCTGGAAAGGCACATGGCTAGTGTCTGATGGTCCTTTGCTCCCAAATTCTGGGTTTTATCTCTTAGCTCAGCATCTCCAAACATCCTTCTGTCTGTATCTCCAAGCATCTCCAAGCGTCTCCAGGCATCTCCAAGCATCAGCAAGCATCTGGGTCTGTGTTGGCTCTTTTTAAAGGACTCCAGTAAACTAACAAAGACCCACCCTGAATGGGCAGGGCCATACCTCCATGAAAATAATCTAATCAAAGTATCACCCACAGTTGGGTGAGTCACATCTCTGTGTAAAAAGTTCCACCCTAATCAGAAGACTAATAAATCTGCCCCTGCAAGATTGCATTAAAGAACGTGATTTTCTGGGGGACATAATATATCCGAACCAGCACACTCTCCTAGGTTTGTAAGTTATTCTGCATCTGTGGGATCAAAGTGGGATCCAGAAGACAGAGGCTGACAGCTCAGAGTTTTGAAATCAAGAGTGTGAGGGGCTGAGACTACTGCCAAGGGAGTGGTTGAAGTGATCCAATGGATGCTATATATAAAAAAAAATAAAGGTGGTAAGTTGGTGGCCTGGATGAGCTTGAAGAGCACCTGTTATGGGAGAAGAGAAGTGAAAAGGCTGGACAAAGAAGAGTTGTGACTTAGGGGACTCTCTTATATTGTTACACAGATAGAGTGATGACAAGGTCCTTAGTAGAACTACAGCAGAGACAGTGGAATGGGTGTGACGATCCTGAGTTGTGGAATAAAGGAAATTTGAGGCCAAGGTGTTCATTGGTTCATTGGTATGAATATTGAAATTACCTAGGATGATGGTATGCTTGGGTGGAGAGGAAAATTGTTAAGGGGAGGCATTCTTCATGTAGGGGATTTATGGGGAAGAAAGCAGGTAACAGCAATGAGGGAGGAAGACAGGGAGGTATAGCAGGCAGTAGACATGGAGATGAACAGCCCAAGAGAGCAAAGGATACAGGGCATTTGCTTTGGGGTGTTGGTTGAAAGTTCCATAGTTAAAAGGTGTAGGAGATAAACAGAACATAAGTTCCAAGCAGGCATAGGCTTGAGACAGCAGATAATACAAAATATCTGACAATAATAATTAAAAGCCTGCTCAGGTTGGCTGAGACTTGGGGAATATCAGAGGTGAGGCAACCTGCCCATGGCTGGTTTCCATGTACTGGTTAAAAGGGTAATGTAATTTTTGCCCCAAATCTCTTTTTGAACAGTTCATGGGCCACATTTGGGAGAACTTGACCTAATATGACTCCAAAGTCTATCTGAAACTTTTAATCTGTTTAAAATTATTATCAGTGACTTGTATTACTATCACCAATTAGTTCTTGGATTTCAAGAACTAATATTGGAGCATTTATTGAAATTGTACACTAATTTTTATTCAACATTCAGCACTACAACTTTCCATCATTCTTCAATAGACTATTTTTGCCTATTGTTATTCCACATTGTTAAATATGGATGATATTTTAGTTTCTAGTTTCTCTTTTAAAAATAGTAACTGAATTACATATAAATAGAAGATTTTGTTTCCAGTGTAGAATGACTGTTAGACTCTCTTGATAAGGCTCAAAATTCAAATGCTATCTTAGTATTTTAGACTTAACAAAAATCATAAATAAAAGCCCTGTTAAAAAAAAATCACTGATGCACAACTGGAAATGGATAACTGAACACTTTTAGCTGACAACCACATCATTTTGATGCTTAATGGACTCAAATTGCCTAAGTAAATACAACTATTGAAGCTACCCATTTCATGCTGCTGGCCTCTGGCAGCACAGTAGAAATTTGGGAACTCGTAGCAACAAGTGACATGTCAGATACCCAATCTGCCTGCCTAATATTATGTGTGAAGGGGATTGAAAATTTAATTTAGGAATGTCTTTATTTAAACTATCCAGGTCTTAAAAATCAAAACAAAACTGTGTTTTGTCTGTCTTCATCCTTGGGATTTTTATGACTTTGCCTCTTAAGAGTGCTTTTCCTTGCAAACTATGGGTTGCAGAATTAGACATCTGTTTTGAATCTAAATATTAAATTGTGCCCCCATGGGAGAGTGACAGTTGCCCCTTACGCTGAAGACCCCACAGCTCACTGAGAATGGGCTGGAGTTCCTATGAACCTCACATTCTAGCCTGCCTTTCTTCGTGCTAGGTGTCTGGAGTATGCCTATAACCTGAAATATTGTGTGCTCAGGGAAGCATACTCTAGCAAATAGAACAGCTGTTGACTCTCTTGCCAGAATCCCAATCAAGGAGTAAAATAAAAAGAACAGAGAATGGGTTTGTAAGATGAACCTCTCACCTTGGCTGAACTTTCCATTTGTGCATCTGGAAAAAAGAGCAGGATTTTTGTGGTTTAGAAAAAGATTGATTTACCTGTAGGCAACCAAAGGCCCAGTGCCCAGGAATATGGCCTGCAACTGTGTATCTAAACTAAGACAAAGGCCAAGTATCTACCATGCACTAACCTGAGCTGTTGGTGATTTAAGCCCTGATAATTGGTGTCAGGTGAAGGAGTGAACTTTTTTTAACCCTCCGAGATAAGGCAAGGTAGTACTCACCTATTTCCCTCTTCTTAATTGCAGGACATCTGTGAAGATATTTCTGATCATGTTGAGCAAATCCACGCCCTCCTCGAAACGGAGTTCTCCCTAAAGCTGCTGTCGTACTCCGTCAACGTGATCGTGGACATCCACGCGGTGCAGCTCCTCTGGCACCAGCTCCGGGTCTCCGTACTGGTTCTACGGGAGCGCATTCTGCAGGGTCTGCAGGACGCCAATGGGAACTACACCAGGCAGACAGACATTCTGCAAGCTTTCTCTGAAGAGACAAAGGAGGTGGGGGTTTTTCTTTGAAGCCAAGAGATTCCTTACAAACTGTCACCATTTGAGAATGTTTTCAGTTCAGAGGTGTGGGATGGGCTTCTCTGCAGGTAAACAGGCAGCCTGATCCAGGCCTCAAATCTAGATGTAGTGACCAGGGCCAGGGTGCTTGTCCAAGGAATGGGGCCTTAAGCCCAAGTTGACTCACACCTGATAATTTGCATGATATCATAGCTGTTGGTGCTCACCTGGCTTCCTATTCCCCATTCAGTTATTTAAAAGATATTTATTGAGCACTTGCTATGTGCCAGGCACTAGGTGCTAAGAATGTAATAGGGACCAAAATATGGTTTCTGCCTTCAAAGAGCTTAGAGTCTAGTGGTGGATAGCAACAAGTGAACAGACATCAAGGCCAGACTGTGATAACTCTACATGTACTATTGCAGGACAGGGAAGGGGCACTTAGTTCAGACAGGGAAGGTTTTCCAGAATTGAGTCTAACCTGAGATCTGAAGTCTTAGACTAATGAAGGGAGGTAAAAATGTTCTAGGCAGAGGGAGTGGCATGGTCAGAGACCCAGAGGTAAGAGAGGGAATGGCAGGCTCAGAGAGCTATAGGTAGGACAGAGCATTAAGTTCTAGGGACCAGGAGGCTGGGATTGGGCTAATAGGTAAGCAGGGGTCAGATCATGAAGATGAAGAGCTTTAAAAACCATCTTAGGAAAATTAGACTTTATTTTGAGAAACAACAGAGAATCATTGAACTGCCATGATTAGATTCATGCTTTAGGGAAATCATTCTGGATACAGTGAGTCAAATGGACATTGGAATGTCACAGAATCAATTTATTTAGATTTTTGTACTTATATTAGGAATAAAGAGTTTGCTGTTATTCTTGGTGGACGACTTCAGAAAGGACACTGTAAATTTGAATTCAAGTGAATTCTCCCATTCACAAATAAAATATACATATATTTATAGAGCAAAGCACTTTTTTAGCTAAGCAGGGGCTATATATATGGATAATATATATAGATAAATTGTGTGTATGTGTCTCTGTATCTATATCTATATCTTCTCTCTATTAATCATCTATCACCTATCTGTGTGTGTATATTCTACTATCTATTAATCATCTATCTGTCTATCTGTGTGTGTGTATATATGTATGTGTGTGTGTATAATCCCTTGGCTCTTGATACTCAGTTCATTGCTCTACTAATATATATTCCACAAGTTTATTAGGCACTCATATATGTATGTAAGTCTAAAAGGCACTTATAATGAGTGTTGCACAATTCATTAATTTATTAATTTGTTAATGTTTCAGTGGTTCCAATATTGTCAACAGCATAAAACAAATCTGTACCTATTCTCAAAAGTATAATGTACCTTGACTGATGCTTGTTGATTATTGTTTTCAAGATAAGGATGCTATTGCCATGGCAAACTCCTTGCAGAGCCTGAAAGTCTATGGAAATCAAAATCTGCTAGACTCACTTCTAACTTTAGGGCACACAGTCTTTGCTTTCTTAGTTAGCTCTCCCCTGTAATTGTGTCAGTGAGGGAGATTGATGTAGACTTTGGTAGAGTCCTTTCTTTAACCCTAGGATGAATATTTGGTTATGTATGTTAGTCCCAGATGCTGTCCCTCCCAAGATGGATCCCTAAAGTGTCCTTGATTGGGACTCCGGTGGATATAGGACACTACAAGGAATCCCAAGCTGGTTGACTCTGCTCTAAATCTGGTATCCATGAAGGTGTGTGCTAATGAGGTGGAGATCAGAGATGAGGGAGGTTTGTAGAAATTCTAAAGATACGTTTCATTAGATATCTGCCTGTCATCCCCAAGTCTTTAGATTCTTTTATTTACCCCCTACCCCTTCCCTCCCACCTGCAATGTGTTCTGGTAGTTCTATCCAACATCAAGTAGTGGTCAACATCATTGATTAGACCTGCCCACTTACCACTTCTAGAGGAGGCATTAGAAATTATTGAGTCAAACACATTCTACTTACTTCCTTTATTTATTTATTTATTCAAAAACAATATTGAGTACCAACTCTTTGTTGTAGGAGCTAGGGATACAGCAGTGCTCTAGAGTTTATAATCATGGCTGTTGTTTGTGGAATATGTTTATCATGTGCTTATTTGAACTTGTGTCATCAAGAAATGATGAAAAGCCATTGAAGCTGACTAATTTTTACTGGCCACTATTTTTATAGCTATGTTGTGAGTTTACATTAAGTAGCATCCATTGTGATTCTTACAGTGTGAGTTCAGCAATTATTTATGGATTTGATTGGAAGCAATTTAGTGCATTTTCATATTTGAGATCCGTCTTTAATCCTGCTGTAGTGATGCAAGGATATGTTGTATGAAGGGTAAATGAATAGTAGATTCTCAATAATCTGCTTTGTGGATTTTTTCCCCATGGATTGAAGCTCTGCTTCCATTATCTTTCCTTCAAACTGGATTTCTGATCTTGTTTATGTTTCTGGTGTGACTCCATGAAAGCATTTAAGACTGTTTCGTTTAATTGGTTTCTGCCAGCACACTGAAAGTGTGGAAAAATGGGAAGGGAATTGGATACGATTCTCAACTTTATCAAAATAATTTCAGCTATAAAAGATTTGTAGCATGAAGAAGGAAATGGCATAAAATGTGCTGATAAACTAGAATAGTAGATGTCAGCCTTCCAGTAAAGGGGAATTGATTTTTCTCTTCTCAGAAGTTAGTTGAGTTTCAGAGCTACATTAATGAATAAGTTTAGAAGTTGGGAGAGTGGCTAGTTCTCCTTCTTTCTCTCCTTGAAATAAAAAATATATGTTTTATTCTTTTATTTAAACAGACTATATCTATAAAACAAATTGACAAATGCCTTACTAAAAAAAAGGCAACACAAACAAACAAATAAAAAATACTTTAAGGCATACCTCAACATGTGTAAAAACCATGTGTTGTATTGAGATTTTCTATATGCCAGACACTGTGCTAATCACTTTATATTGATTATTTTATTTAGTAAGGAGGGTAAGGAATATTCATAATTGTTCCATTTTATAGATAGGAAAACTGAAACTCTGAGAGGTTAAGTGAATGCTTAAAGACATAAATCAAGGAATAATTAAAACAAGACAAAACAAAATCAAATCAACTGATTTTTATTTGTAACAATTCCTTTCTCCTTCCCTTCCTCCCATCTTCCCTCCCTCCCTAAATATGTAATTGAATTCCTACTATGTATAAAGCAGAAGTCATTCAAAGATAAATACAATATATTAGGAATCAATTCCATAACCTAGTTTGGCCCTCAAACAGTTCTGGTACTTAGGACAGGAACTCTCATCTGCATTTTACAATGATATTATTGTCTCCATGTTAGAGACAGACTGAAGTCAAGAGAGGTAATTATTCTATTAATAATTTTAATACAACAGCAAACACTGATTAAGAGCTTACCAAGTTCTGGATAATATGGTAAGCACTTTACCTAAATGATACTCTCCCCATGGGAACACAGTGGTCCTTCCAGGGCACTCTTACCCCAGCTCTCTGGGTGTTCTCCACTAGTACTTACGACAGCCCAGTTTATATTATGATAAATTAGTGCTAGATTTTTATCTGCAGGAGGGTTGGCACCAGACCATATTAATCTCTGTATCTCCCACAGCACCCAGGTAATATCACTATCTAAAAGTCTGACGAGTGGAACTGAGTTAAATAATGCAGATAGTCACTGCTCTTGATGTAGAAGAGAGAGATATCACAGTAGGTTGGTGGACTGGGAATTAATCATGGAGATTAATTAATTGACTCATAATTTCAGCCTGTAGAAAATGGAAATTCTTAAGAATTATTACTATGGTATATTTGAAAATATTGAAAGATTTTTTGGTATTTTCCCCTTGCCCATCAGAAACTAAGCCCCATTTTACTTCCTATTTCCCTACTTGCTCCTCTCTGTCCACCATGATTTAGAATCCTGGAGACTCAACATGGCAAAGCTGAAAGGAATCTGAAAATCTAGTCTGAGGGCTCTGGGGTTCCCGTGGACTTCTGTCATAAGGTTCATGAATTTATATGTTAAGAATTAAAGTACCATAAGAACCATATAGTGAGATAAGGGTAAGAAGAGAAGAGAGGGACAAGCAAATTTTTTATGGTAGCCACAATTAAAACTATAATTAAACTTCGTAATTAAAACTGAAATTCTATTTCCAACTGTATTCTCAGTACAAACATCAGTCAGGACAGAAAACTGACCCTGAAGTAGCAATGGGCACTGCTATACCCTTGGGGCATTTCAATAGGTAGCTCTCCACATTTCTGAATTATGGGTATTCAGTGTCATGTTCAGTTGATGATAAACGTAGTGTTCATAAAAGAAAGATCTAAGAAGGCATTTGGAGCTAGAGTTTCAGCTATGGATGAGGAACAAATCAAAATTTCTTGCTTTATATTAGGAATAAAAAGATTTTCCTTGATGTCTAAATGAAGCCAGCAATAAAGTGAATCAATTAACCATCAATAACGTGAATAAATTACCACCTCCATAAAATAAATTACCACCTCCATAGAATGTAACTTTCATGTGAAAAGCTGCTTCATAACATATTAAGTGGGTGGAGGTATGTCTGAATGGAGATATTGCTAGGCAGCCCCCACATGGCTGTAAATGCTACACAACTAAATGTGATATTTCTGAAAGGGAAGTTAAAAAACTTCACCTACCTCCATGCCCACCTGGACTTTATTACTTACATGCATTAGGAAACTATCTGGAAAGGTAGCCTAGAAGAAAGCAATAGGACTAAAAATGTCAGTATCACCAAGCAATATTTTAAGAAATGAAACTCATTGGTCATCTGTTCTGAGAGACTTCAGAGAACTTTCTTTTAAAAAAATTCTTTTTGGTGTGTGGTGAAATCTAGAATACATTTGAATAATATTCCTAAATAATGATATAATGATAACCAGATATGTTAAAAAATACATGGGTAGATGTTTATCACATGGTCTTTAAGAATTGGAATGAATAGACTGTGCACTATTTTTTTTAAGGGAGGGATTTTTTTTTTTTTTCAGTTTAAAAAATGAAGTATGAATAAAAAATACAGTTATCCCTGAGTGGCAGTCAGTCATGCACAGAGCTTGCTGGAGTGGCTAGGAACAGGATGGGACATTAAGTGTGTTTGAGTATGGTATTTGCTTCTCCAAACCAGGACTGGTTAGGAATTGCTGGGGACTTAGGAAAAGGCACCCATATTCTCTGAGAATTAGTCTCACCCCATCTACATATCTATCTATTCATCTAACATCATTTATTGAGTATATGTTATTCTTGAGCAAGACAGCATCCGCAAGAATGTCATGACCATCAAAATGGAGGCCAAATGCATTCCCAGGGCCACCGCATTACCTGCTTGTCCAGTAGCATGCAGCTGACACTTTCAGGGATCTACTTTTTACCTAAACTCTCAAATTTCTTTTACTCTATACATCACTGAATACTTTTCCCTCTTTAATCTCATATCTGTAGCTGAAGTGCAGTACCTTTATAATGAAAATAATAGAAAATAATGTTGTAAATTTCAAGTAGCTGGTAGTTTAAGGAGGTCTTAGTGGGATAGCTTTGGAAATTAACCATTCTTTATAATTTTATTTTTGTACTAGAGTGAGTTCTGAGTACAGAACAACCATAGTTTTTAAAAAATGAAATGCAACCTGCTTTTAAGTTGGAAATTTCCAATATTACTCTTTAAAAAAAAAAAAAATGCATCATGTGACTTTTGATTTGCTGACCCATTCTTTGGTGTTTTTTGGCTTCTGACTTTATTTAAAGAGCCTGGTTCAAATATGAAGCACAAGAGTTACACAATTTCATTTAGATCATTTTGTTGACATTGGCAGTTAATTTTGATTTCTCACTTTGTACAGTGTAATTTAGTACAGGGATACCTCTGGTCTTGATGAAACTTTCCCCCTTAACATACTTTATTACTACTGCTGATACTACAGTAAGTAATAAGAGTGAACATTCGTTGAACACCCAACCCTGTGCCAGACTTGTGACTTACACATAGTATCCCCTCTAAGCCTCACAAAACCCCTGTTGTATGATGGATTATTTCCTTTTTACAGACAAAGGAAATGAGGCTTGGTGACGTCAAACTGCTGGCTCACAGTCATTACAAATTAGAGCTAGAGCCAGAATTTGATTTTGAAGCTTGAGATTTTAATCACTACAGTCAACTAAAATTACATAATCAAAGGAAGAAATTACATGAAAGCATCAAGATACATTCCAATATGCCATTCATTTATTTATTCAATGGATGTGTCTTGAATGCCTACTATATGCGGAACACTATATGCTATGTGCTGCAGGTCACATGGTGAGTCTACTATTTTCTGTGTGATATATGATCTCATGGAATTTACAAACTAGTGGGAGAAACATATTAATAAAATAATTTTAATAGTGTTTATTTACATATTGAGATAAATGCTTAAAGGGAAAACAGCATATAGTTTTATGAGAGCTTACAATAAAAGATTCTGATTTAGGTGGGAATTAGAGAAGACTGAGTGAAGCTGGAGCTGAAATCTGAGGGATGTATAAGAGTCAACTAGTTAAAGTGGTACAGGTGGGAGGCTTTCTAGACTGGAGAAGAGCATGTGCAAAGGCCCTGGGGCAAGAAGGAACAGAGTGTGTTCAAGAACTGAAAAGAAGCTACTGTAGCTGGGGATAGCCAAGGAGGGGAGAACAGTGTGAGAGAGGTCACTTCATGCCTGGCCTTGGAAGTGTTTGAGTTTTTAACCTAAAAACAACAGGAATCCACTAAAGAACTTTAAGCAGAGAAATAATAGGATCCGATTAGCAATTTGTAAAGAATATTCTGGCAGCAATGTGGAGAACAAATTTGAGGAAGGAACATATAAGTTTAAAATAATCTCCAATGAATCAGAGAAAATTCTAGCACAGAGGGCCTCTGGGTAGACAGCCTGGGTCTCAGGCCAAGCTTGGCTCTTTAGTGATGAGGCCGTAGGCTCTTTAGTGATGAGCCGTAGAGGCTCAGGTTCCTCCTCTGTAAAACATGGACAATAGTACAGACCCCAGAAGAAAGTTTTGAGAATTAAATGAAAACAGTAATGGTAGGTACCAACCATTTCCATTTATAGATGAGGAAACAGGTTCAGAAAAGCTAAATGAGGCTTTTTATCATTATTATTTATCTGGATGTTGTGGACTCAGAGTGAGGTAACTAGGAGATAAGGGCAAAGTGAAGGTCTGAAGGGAGAGAACTTTCCAAAATAAAACAAATGAACAATGAAACCCAATGGAGGCATCTGGAGAGACCAGGTCTTGGGATGATCTACTCAAAAGGGACATGGACTCCAGCAGCCACATGGGGGCTGGCTTCAGTGCACTCATCCCGTTCTTCCTCCAGAAGGGCCAGGAGAATGGAGGTCTCCAGATAGAATGACCCTCCACTTGCCAGTTTTCTTCCCTCATCTCCCAAGGGGACTAGATTAGACTGTCCTTCAGCCTGGTAGGCATGACAGGATTCCAGAGCCCTTCCACCTCAAACAAATCATCAATCAAAAATCTCATTGGTTGTTGATATTAGACATTGTGTGAGTAATAAGGCAAAATCCTTAATCCCATAATTAAAGATTTATAAATTAAAAATACTTAGTTGTAATTATACTTTTTAGTATAGGGGAGTTTCAAATCAAATTGGCCCACCTTGAATTATAAATAACAAGGGAAATTGGCAGTTGGTATCTGAAAAACACAAACGGACGTGGGGGTGGGAGTGGAGTGCAGCGGGGCAGAAGTTCCGGGGTTGGGGAGGAATGCCGGGGCTACGATGATAAGTTTTGACACAAATTAATTTTCTCCAGAATTACCTGTGTTTACCTTCAAAAGGGAGGCAACAGAGAGAATTATGAACTGTTACATATTTTCAAATTATGTATTTTTTAATTCAGTAGTTCAGTTTTCTGTGATTTATGAATACCTACATAACATTACTGGCATAGTATAAATAATCACTACACTTAAAAATATTTTTGGAGCATCTAGTCTAAGCTAGCCACTGTTTGATGCTGGAGAACTATTGATAAGCAAAAAAAAGCATCATTAATGGAGATTTTACTCTTGCATTACTTTGTTCCTAGACATTTTATTACTTATGGCATCCCTTAAGAAATGCTTACTAAATGAACAATACACTATTGTTCAATAGAAAATTAAAGCAAGAAGAGGTATTTTTGTTTTGACCTTGACTATTTCTCTCAAAGCTCTTCAGATTAAAGAAAAATCTTTAAATGTTTTAGCTCTGGATACTATATAAAGCAATGTGGTAATTGATTTATATGCCTTTCCATATATGTCAAACCAGAAGCAATTGAGACTGATGCATTTTTTACCTTTTCAGCAGCCTGTGCTGAGACCTCATTTAAACAGAGACTGAAAGTACTTGATGTTGCATTTGCTGAAATCATTGCCGTTGTCTGTTTCAGGGTCGGCTTGATTCTCTAACGGAAGTGGATGACTCAGGACAGTTAACTATCAAATGCTCTCAAAATTACTTGTCTCTGGATTGTGGTATTACTGCTTTTGAACTGTCTGACTACAGTCCAAGTGAGGATTTGCTCAGTGGCCTGGGTGACATGACCTCTAGCCAGGTCAAAACCAAACCATTTGACTCTTGGAGCTACAGTGAGATGGAAAAAGAATTCCCTGAGCTTATCCGAAGTGTTGGGTTACTTACGGTGGCTACTGACCCCATCCCTTCCAACTGCAGCGAAACAGTTAGTGAAAAAGAGTCTCAAGTATCTATTTCAGCAGATCACAAAGGTAGATGTAAGGAAAAGAACACTTCCACGGCTGATGAGCTCCCAAGCTTAACCCCAGGCACGTCATCTTCAGAGGAAGCTCAGACAAACGCTGTTGAACTTCCTTCTGAGACCACGAAGCAAGAATCCAATTCCTCCTCCCACCTTGGCTCAAAGAACCAACAGCCTCTTCCTTGTGAAAATACAATCCCCAAGCGAACCATCAGAGACTGCTTTAATTATAATGAGGACTCTCCCACGCAGCCCACCGTGCCAAAAAGAGGGCTTTTCCTTAATGAGGAAACTTTTAAGAATGATCTGAAAGGCAAGGATGGAAAGAAGCAGATGGTTGATCTGAAGCCCGAGATGAGTAGAAGCACCCCTTCCCTGGTGGATCCTCCAGACAGATCCAAGCTTTGCCTGGTGTTGCAGTCTTCCTACCCAAACAGCCCTTCTGCTGCCAGTCAGTCATATGAATGTTTGCACAAGGTGGGTGATGGGAATCTTGAAAACACAGTCGAAAGTCACATTAAGGAAATCTCTTCCAGCCTGGGAAGGCTTATCGACTGCCGTAAAGAGAAACCTCGACTTAAAAAGCCACAGGAGACCCCAGAAGAGGTACCTCCTTGCCGAACACCTAAACGGGGAACTGGTTCAGGCAAGCAAGCTGAAAATACAGGGAACTCAGTAGCACAGAATGGAATTCCTTCTTGTACTTCCAAGGCCGTAGAGGGGCCAGAAACAGATTCAGCTTCCACGTCCTCCCGTGAGCTCTGTAATCAGAGAAGTTGGAATGCCAAATTGCCAGTGAAGACAGAAACATCCAGTTCACCACCTTTGAGTGAGTCATCTATTGGCTCAGACCCCATCATGTCTCCATTACCCCTTCTTTCAAAACACAAAAGCCAAAAAGGTTACTCCTCCTCCCCAAGTCACGTCACCAGAAATGGTCAGGTCGTGGAGGCCTGGTATGGCTCTGATGAATACCTAGCGCTGCCCTCTCACCTTAAGCAGACAGAAGTATTAGCATTGAAGTTGGAAAACTTAACAAAGCTTCTGCCTCAGAAACCCAGAGGAGAAACCATTCAGAATATCGATGACTGGGAACTGTCTGAAATGAATTCAGATTCTGAGATCTATCCAACTTACCACGTCAAAAAGAAGCACTCCAGGCTAGGCAGGGTGTCTCCAAGCTCATCCAGTGACATAGCCTCTTCGCTGGGGGAGAGCATTGAATCTGGGCCCCTGAGTGACATTCTTTCTGATGAGGAGTTGTGCATGCCTCTCTTTGGTATGAAAAAATACATTGATGAGAAGTCAGAGCGGGCTTCATCCTCAGAAAAAAATGAGAGCCATTCTGTTACGAAATCAGCTTTAATTCAGAAACTGATGCAAGATATCCAACACCAAGATAACTATGAAGCCATATGGGAAAAAATAGAGGTAAGGTGGTCTTAACCTGAATGATTTCTTACCTGATTTTTAAAAGTAATGTTGGGAAAAGATTCCACCCCTTCCTGTCCCTTTGAAATGTGTCACTATTTTTAATCCATTTGATTCCCTGAAGAAAGGAAAAAAGCACAATGATCACTGCACTGTGATAGAGTACACATCGCTAGGAACTGTCCTCATTGATGCTTTAGCTTGATGTGTCCCTGCCTGGTATAGAATTCTCTGTCAATATTGCTCAAACCTGACATGGCTCCCGACGAAAGGTGGGCCCTCCCTTGGATGTAACTCAACATAAAATAGAACAGTAGCTATGAGGAACACATGGATAGAATCTTTCCAGCTATCCTCACTGCTCCTTGATTCATTTGTTCTGAAATTGGAATAACTTCCACATCTCCTATATTAATTTTTGGTAGAAATTATTTCCAATTTATTGGGAATCTGTTTTTCTCTACTTTCTCCTCTTTGGGACCTCTGGCTAGTAACCATACTACCTGTACCATGTACCACTCTCAACTTCTGGGATGGGGAATTGACATTTTCTGTAAACTGTGTTTTCAGAACAGACTCTTATATGATGAAATCCTTGAGGGCAGATGTATAAAAATTCTCAGGACTGAGCTCTGTAGCGTAAGTTGGGATTCTGTCCTTCAGGAGGCATCTGGACCAAAAAGATTTACTATGATTACTGTGCTAATGGTCTTTTCCTTGGAAGGCCATCGGAAATAGATTCAGTTAATTGGATAATTTTAATGGCTTCTTGTTTGAGAACAGATAAATGACCATGCCTTGCATTTGTATTGCACTTTACAATGTGTAAAGCTCCTTCCATATGTATTTTTTGTGGATCTCCAAAGCCACCCTGTGAAGAAAAAAGGGCTAAGAGTAGTAATACAATGGATAATAACTAACAATTATTGAGTTCTTATTTTGTAGTTGGCTCTGTGCTGCATCTTTACATGCATGCTTCTAATCAAGTCCAAGGAAGTAGGAACTTTTCATATGAGGAAGCTAAGGCAGAACATGGTTAGGTAACTTGCTGAAGATCTCACAGCTGGTAAGTGTACAGTTAGGATTTGAACCCAGAGTCAATACATATTAGCAGTGTGTAGGCCATGGCTCCAGTTCCAGTGGATCTTC
Organism: Choloepus didactylus; assembly: GCF_015220235.1. Lineage (NCBI taxonomy): Eukaryota > Metazoa > Chordata > Mammalia > Pilosa > Megalonychidae > Choloepus > Choloepus didactylus. The sequence goes on from NC_051310.1 coordinate 167,253,497, forward strand.
TGGGAGGTTTAACTGGCAATAACGAGTAGGACAGTGACAGCAGCTGTGGTGGTGACCAGGGGGGATGCAGCCTGTGGCAGTGAGAATGGGAACACCTAAGGGAGGGCTGCGATGTGGGCAGGGGCTAGAAAACTGGTTCCAGGCTTCACTCAGTCATTAAGGCATGGTGTGGCCCACAGTTAGTCATGCTCTATTCTGGGCTTCATTTCTTCTTTTGTAAAAAGAGATATTTTAAACAGATATGATGGCTATTTGATACCAACTTCCAATAGTAGCATTCTTTGATTCCATAATTTTATCAAAGATGAAGTCAAGTTTTCTGCATCTGGGGACTGGGGACTAGTCTGTTATTATTAGAAGGAAACGTTTGGAGGGATAGCTGGTTTGAGGTGAAGGTAGGGAAGTAATTAAAAAATATATATAATTTTTTTTTTGCAATTTTTACACATTTCTCTCAAACATTTATTTTTTTAACTTTATCAAAAAATTAAAAAAAAAACATTTTAAGCAAAACAAAACAAAGCAATAAGAAAAAACAGACATCCTGAAAAAACTACATTGTTTCCATTGTTTGTTGATATTGAGCTTATGGTAACTCTTTCATGAGGAAATGTCTTATGGGCAGTTGGAAATACTGTACTGGAGTTGGGGTAGGAGGTGAAGGCTAAAAAAAAAAGTTAAGCCCCTTCCTCGGCCCAGACTCCCTCAGCTGATTCAGATGAGGGCAGCTGCCAACCTCCAGGTCAGTCTACCATGGATTATCATACCCTAGCTTCAGCCTTCTCCATATAGTAACCTGGAGGATCTATTCCACCTGCAAAATATAATAAGAGAGGGTATTATTTAACATCTTTCTTGTAGCAGCCATCTCCTAGGCACTTTACATACAATTATTCTTTCACAGGAGTCTCATATCAACCTGAAAGGTAGTTTTCATGATCATGAATTGACCACTTCTCCCCCTCCAGTGTTACCATGCAGGTCCCAGCCAGCATGACCTCCTGCCTCAATTGCGGCAGTAGCCTCCAAATGGCCTCTCTGTTTCCATCTCTCTCCCATTTTAGTCTACTCCCCAAACACAGCCAGAGTGATCCTTTTAAAACATAAATCAGATCATGTCACTCCTCTGCTTACAACCCTGAAATGGCTCCCATCTCACTCAGAGGCCCTACAGGGACTGACACCCCCAATTCCTCTCTTGACCTTATTTCCAACTGTTCTTCCCAGTGCTTACTTTGCTCCCTCCCCATTGGCCTCTTTGCTATTCCTAAAACATGCTGGGCACCTCTCTACCTTAGGACTGGTTGTCAGTTCCCTATGCCTGCACCCTCTCCAGCAGATACTGTAATTTCTAATTCCTTCATCATTTCTGAGCCTTTGGCATAACTTTCTCAGAGATGCCTGCCCTGATCACTTTTTTAAAAAGTTGTAACCTATCACCTTTTTATTTTTTGCTATAGATCTCATCACATTATGTTATTTTATATAATTTTAAAATTTAGTATGTTTTGTTTTGGGCCTGTCTCCCCCTGCTAGACTGGTAGCTCCATTAGGGCAGGGATATCTGTTTAGTTTGCTAAATGAATCCCATGACCAGAGAGATGAACTCACTTTTCCTAAGCTGCACAGCTAATGAGTCACAGAACCAGGCTTCAAGCCTCCAACTGCTTTTCTCTCCCACTGGATAAAATCTTGAAAATACATATGTTCCCTAACGGAATGAGGATAGGTGGTGAGCAGATGAGGGGTGATGACTGAGATTCAGGTTGTAGCCCAGTTACTAGGCTGGAATAAGGAAGAGGCACAGTTGGGAGACCTGGAAGGAACAGAGAGGATTCTCAGGTATTCAATAAAAGGAGGGAGAAGAGACGTTTGCTAAGATGTATTGTCTGCAAAAGGGAGACCAAGAAGAATAAAGACAAAGAAAAACAAACGGACTTTAGATTTGTTTGAAGAGTCAGTGAGGACCTTAGAGAAAAACGTACTTAATGAAGGAATGGAGGTAGAAGCCAGCTTATAGATGATTAAGAAGCAAGAGTCATTCTAATGGCTCAAGAAATTGGGTTGCAAGAGCAATGAGACAAACGATGATAGTTAAAAGGAAGGTAAAGGCAAAAAAAGATTTCTTTAAAACATATTAATGCTTACTTGAAGATATAAAGGAAAGAATCAATGGCAAAAGAGCGTGAGATAGCTAGAAAGAGAGTGGATGAATGTCGCACACCCTGAGGCAGGAAGGAGGGTTTGTGCAACTCTATGGGAGAGTTAGGCCCAATATATATGTCCTCCTTCTGATTCCACCCTTCTAAATGGAGAGCGGTGCGTTTCCTCTTCCCATCACCTCCTCAGTTCTCTACCTTGTTTTTGCCTCTGAATCGCACAAAGCACAAGGCAGAAGCCACGCAGAAGCCCACTAACAGACAAGGGACTTTATGGGCTGTGGCAGAGTCCTCGAGATAACACCTGAGTGACCAGAATATTTGGGATGCTTATTAGACTCATGCCGCTCCCCATCCCTCACATTTGTGTCTTTCTTATAGTAGGCTGGCTTTGTTAATTCGAAAGACCTCCTTTCAATGTGTATTATTTTTCCTTTTGAAAAATTAATTTTTAGCATATAAAGCATTCATATAAAAAAACATAAAAAATTTAAAATATTCATGGAAAACTCCCTTGTGTCTTTAGTTCCCATCTTAAGGTTCCCACTCCACCATAGGTGATCACTATTGGTTTAATTCTTGTGTCCCTTAAGAAGTTCTTTATGCTGTGAGGAAATGCAAGCATATTTAATAGGCAGTATTTTTTAAAATTGGGGAACAAGTTGCAACCTATCCTTTCCCACAAATAAAAGCTCACAGTTCACTCAGTGAGTTTGAGGTGGATGGTCCCTTTCTCTTCTGTGAGGTTTTAGAGGATTCCTCTCAAGCATGGCTGATTTCCCTAGAACCTATTGTGTGGATAAATTAATTGAGCATCCTAAGGCTAAGCACTCACCTCCCATGAGCATGTCTCAAAATTAAAAGGGAAAAAATGAGGTCGATGAACCAGACTCATTTGTTCTGATGCACTCAAGAAATAGAATTAAAAATTATGAGGAGAAAGGAAGGAAGGACATTTCTGGACCAGATGGAATGAGACAGCATGGTGAAAAATTAGCTTAGCTTATTATCTGGACATATGTGTTATAAGTAATAGGGGTTGGCAAACTAAGGCCTATGGGCCAAATCCAGCCCAATGCCTGTTTTTATAAATAACTTTCTAATGGAACATAGCCATGCTCATTTCCATGACTGCTTTTGCACTATGACAGAGTAGTTGAGACAGACCATCTGGCCTGCAAAGACTAAAATATTTACTATCTTGCCCTTTACAGAAAAAGTTAGCCAACCCCTGGTCTAGAGTGAGGAAGAGGGAAGGCAAATAATTTCTGATGAGCATCTACTGTATGTCAGGGACTGAAGTAGTTTCTTTCAATTAATTCCTATAATAAAACTAAGGAAAAGCTATTACTGTTCCCATTTTACAGATGAGGAATTTCAGCCTCATATGCTAATGTCTTCTCCCATGTCACACTGCTGCTATGTGTGAGAGCTGGGATTCCAGCTGGATCTGCTTTATGCCACAGCTGACTTGGGGTCTATGCATGGTTTTCTCCTTGAGATGTATTCAGACGCCAGGGTATTTAGACAATAGTCACATATGCAGATAAACTCTATTTAGAAAATCCACAGACCACTACTAAATGAATGAAGGAACAGTGTGAGTTCCTCCTTATAACCTGGAAAGAAATGAACTGCCTGTTCAGTAGCCACTTGTCTAAGGTGGGTATTTACTGAATCCAGGTTAAGAGCTGTGTGATTCTTAGGGGGGCTGGCAGAATGCAGTGCAATCTCACTGAAGCATTTCAGGAGAGCTGTCCTTTGGGATCTAGCTCAGAGCCCACTGCTTACATCATGGACTTCTCATTCACACTAAATTCTTAAAACCCACCCTGGAAGAAATGATTCCATTAAGTTGCATTCAGCAGTACCAAGCAGATGAATGCATGGCATAGCTCAGAGATACAAATGTCTCCAAATGCCAGATTAGGGCATATTAACTATAGTTCAGTGAGTCAACGGATGTTGGTATTTTGTCCCAGAGACATCTATAACCAGATTTTAAAGATTTTTTTTGTGCTAAGGCTGTCCTTGCACATAAGTTATTTCCGTTTCATTGCAGCAAATAACATAATGTTTACTCTTTATAACTAGGCTGTGTAAAATTGCAATCCCAATGTTGTAGTAGCAGCACAAAGGCAGCCACAGTTGGTGCTTCCTGGAGAGGGAACTAATACCAGTGACCTTGAGTGTAGAAGAGTTTTGATCCTGAGATTAACTTGGCACTGACTTTTACATAGCCCTCTTTCCAGATGGGACCCTTCCTATCTTTTCACTCTCATTTTGGCTGCATGTGGACCTATCAAGGACACCACACTGATGGGGTCTGTCATTAAAGGGTGAAAATATGTTGTTTTTCTGAGTTCTCTTTTAATTTTTCTTTGAATGGTTACCTCTCATGTTTTAAGGATTTAACCCCATGCTTTCCTGCAGGATATAACAGCTCATCAAGGCTGAAGACAAAGTACCTTTTGGGATTTGCCTCTAAACAGAACATTGGGAGGCACTCTTTTCTAAAAGTTCTGATGGGCCATTATTTTCTTGATTTGAGATTCAATTGAGTCTCATTTGAAGCACAGCTATATCTTTCTTTTTTTACAACTCCCTACCCCCCACCCCCAGGGTAATTTACAGTCAAGTTTCTGCCATAAAAACATTTCTCACTTGCCTTCTTTTATACCTATACCAATTTTATTATAGATGGAGGGGTAGTTTGCCCTGAGGCATGGAGAACAATCTCTTCTGAGGACCTTATCAGATAGGAAGCCATTTGAGGCTGTTGGAGTCCATTGTTCACTTGGCAGTTGATTTTTCCTTCACGCTAACTTTTTCCGTCACAGTTCTAGTCCTCCTCTTGTCTCTGTAATCTCTCTCTTCTTTACATCTTTTCTCCCATTCCAGTTTCTTTCAGACTATAACTTTCCTTGTCTGATGCCTATTTTCTTTGTCATTTCCTTCCCCAAGATTTTCCTCTACTTCCACCCTTTGCTGTTGTTCTAGAGACTTGGTGCTATGTGCTTGAGAACTATGAATTGGCTCTCCATCACCATTGAAGCTTGAACCTTGGTCTTTTCAGTGCATTTCTTAGTCTCAGAAATATGTATCCAGAAAGCTAAAAAAAATTGCATAGGTGAAAGAAGGAATGGAACAATAATTTAGTTTAAATATCAAGGAAAAAACCAGATTCTCAAAGGATTTGGCAGGATCAGCTTTGTAATTAAAATTGGGTGAGATTTAAGGATCCTGACATCACAAACCGAATGTGAGTTGACATTGCAGACAATTATACAAGAGGAATGGTAATGGAATGTTGTAGGAACTCTCGATTATTTAATACTATGCACAATCTAAAATTTTGGTTTGAATTCTGGGCTTAGAATCTGAGAGAGATATGACAATGTAATTCAAGGCTCTGTGCTTATTACAAAGACAATATTTGCTGAGTGCAAATCGAAAGTCATATAGTGGGAGAGCAGAGGAAGGAAGATGATAAAAAGCCTAGCCAGACAAAAACACAGAAAAGGGACTATTTGAGCTGAGCCTTAAAGATGAGTAGAATTTATGTAGCAGAGGAGGCAAAATATTAGTGACAGAAACTTTGGCACAAGCCAGGGTTGAGGGCAAGAATATTCAAAGTATGTTTGGGAAGTAGTAAAGAGAGATGCTTTGGTGTGTTTTGGGGTATAGGCTAAGTGCAATAACAAAGAACCCCCAAAACACAAGAGGTAGGCACACTCTCCAGGGAAGATAGAGGCTATTTAGAGATCCAGGTTCTTTCTCCCTTACTTCTTATTGATGGCTCACCAATACAATGTCTGTGTTCCAACTCACTGGAAAGTGGAGAGCAACTAGCCTTCTTCTTACAGATTGACTTGGAAGTAGCACACATCACTTCTGTTCACATTCCAATGGTCCAGATTTTGTCACATGACATCATCTTACTGCAGAGGAGTCTGGGAAATGAGCCTCGAGGCTGCAAAAATTCGGGGTGGGGAGATGACTCTTAAACTAACTGTTACTTAGAATAGAGTTTGTCAAAGGGAAGGAGAATATAAAGTCGGAAAAAAATAATAGGGCCAAAATAATGAGGGACGTTGAATTCCAAGTGTTTATATATATATAGCACAAACACAAAATAAGTACTTGTCTAATGAATGCATGAATAAATGAGTGAGTAAGTAAAAGTATCACTGAGTTTGAACTTCATCCTTTAGACTAGGGGTTACAAACTAAAATGACCCTAAGAGGCTAGGCAGATAACAGAAATGAGTCATGCAGCCAGGTGTAAAATGGGGATTGATGGGAACTGAGGCAAATGAGAGGTAGGTGCTGAGTTTAAAGGGCAGTCACTGCTCACCCAGGTGATTGTTGCACAGGAATGTGGACCCTGTGTGGCCAGATCTTGCAAGTTTTAAAAGGGAAGCAGGAGATTCGGGTTTTATGTGGCATCTTCCAATTTTTAATGTTGAATCTAAACAATTTTAAAACAGGCCAAAACAAAACAAAAAAATCTATGGGATATATTTGGCCTCTAAGTCACTAATTTATATTCCTTGTGAAGATGGAAACTATTTACAATTTTTGGCCCAGAGAGTTGGTAGTTTAAGCAGGCTAATCTGGCCATTGTATACCCGCTGCATCTCTACTACAGTGTTTCTCAATTGTGGCTGCTCATTAAAATCACCTGGGGAGTTAAAAAAAAAAAATCTCAATCTCAAACTCCACCCCAGTCCACCCCAGACCAATTAAATCAGAATCTCTGGGGTATTTTAAAAAAAATTCTCAAGCAATTCCAATGTGCAGCCAAGGTTAGGAGCTGGTGCTCTAAGGTAATTTTCAAGGTTATTGCCATAGCCTGGACATGTGATAAAAGGGCCTGACTTGTGGTTTTGGATGCAGACTGAGGAAAGAGATAGAGGTAGGAGACCTTATGAAGAATGCATAGATAAGATTTTGTGGTTGTTTTAAAAGAAGAGAATGGACGTGGAAAGGGGTTAAAAAATGAGATTTCAAGCTGAGATTTAGGGGCTGAGAGATACAGGGAATTTAACAGATGTCTCCAAGGTGCCCATGAAGAAATTAAGATACACATTAAATGAATAGGGAAAAGGTAAATGTTATTTTATATGTAAACACTGAGACCCAAAACCAGTTGAGAATTCTAAATCAACATAGCATTTTTAAAGATAAGACTATGAAATTATTTTTAAAGATAATGATAATCCTTTGCATTTATTTTATTTGGTGCCATGCAAGAAAAAAACTTGTGGATTAAGACTGCGAATCAATTTGTTGAGACAGCACATCCAGCCCATTGCTCAAGGTTGGTGCAGAAGAACCACAGGGATCCAAAGCCGGTTTCTTCCTGGTTAAACGTTTCAGTTCTGCATCCATTTGGTTTCTGCAGGGCAGGGTCTTGGCTTCATCATTGATGATTTAGCACCACCGTGAGGCTAAATCCAGTTACTGCATCTGATTTATGGTCTGAAATATATAAAGGTGATCTACTCTCTTTTATTTGTAGTTTTAAAAACCCAAGATTAAAATAATTCTTCGTTGTTTTCAGCTATGGAAAATATATTATTAAATAAAATCTTTTCGTATCAGTATGATGACAGAACCCAACTGCATTTGATAATAAATATTTCTATGATGATGAAAGTCAAGAGGAATAAACTGTTGCAATTTTTAATTCAACTAAGATAACTCTTAGAACATTAATGAATTCTTCTTTAACCTTAAGCCTGAAGTAACGACTTTACATTGCTAGTAGGATGTTAGATAAATGATAAGACAAACAAATAAATAAAAATCCCTGACTTTTATTGCCCACTTAAAACATGTCAGGTAAGGTGATAAGGGGTTCATTCATTTAATATAGCATCATATTTAATTCTCAAAAAAACATGCTCTTTGATGCAGACTCTGTTACATTATATCCCCATTTTATCAATGAGGAAACAGAGACTGAGAAATTAGTAATTTACCCAAGGGTATAGGACTTGAAGGCAGAAACTTTGGGATCAATTTGTAGCCCCCTTCTTTTGAATTATGAGACCTTGAATAAGTCACTTAAAGTGTACTGTTTAAGTCTCATAGTTTTTAAAATTGGAAATTAATTATATTTATCATGCCATTGCACAGATTATTGTATGAAATGAAATAACTTATGCAAAGGCTCTTTGTGAACTCTAAAGAGTTACAAAAATGTTAGGCTTCTCATTACTGTGTCTTTTCCTGTGACTCCAGGGAAGTTGCATCATCTATAGGAGAAAGGACTAGAATTAGAATAATAATTCTGTCCCTTAGTATGCTATGACCTTGGACACTTTACCTGCCAAGCCTCAGTTTTGAAAAATACATGTGAATAAACAAATTGATTTGGATGACCTCTAAGATACTTATCAGTTCTGAAATTTTGTGGAAAACTGTGCGTCGTAACTAAGAGAAGCAGTGATTCCTCTGTAAAGTATTCACTGGAGCACATCACTTCCACATGGCTGGCTTCTGTTCTGTGGGATTCTGGGTGAATTCCTTTTAGAAGATCCAAATGGTGAGTGAATATGAGGCTGTGATTTTTTTAATGCATTTTTTATTCTGAACTTTAACATGTATACATAACAGTGATAACTTTCGAAGTATGATTTAACAAGTAGTTAGAGAGTAAATTTCGAAGAATGTCATGGGCCACAGTCCCACAACTGCAGCTATTTCCATTATTATAAAATATAGCATGCATACAGGTAGGTGTTATTTTTTGATGTAAAGCTTAACAAACAGTTATATAGGTAATTTAAAAAATTGTTACGGATTATAGTTCTGCAGTTTCAGTTCTTTTCGTATTATGAAATATAGGGTATGTATGGAAAGGTGGAGATTTTCAAAGCACAATTCAACTAGTAGCTATAGAGCAAATTTCGAAGAATGGTATAGGTTACAGTTCCACCATGTCGTTTATCTCCTTCAAGTATTCCAACACCCCAGCATCTAAATATATATATATATATATATATATTTATGTAAAGTTGCCGTATTTATAGACCTTTGCTAAATCTAATCTTCTTTTTGCTGCCCCTTCCTTTCTCCATCTTCAGGGATGTCTAGGCAGTGACCACCCTAACTTGTTCATATTGAAAGAGGGTGTCAACTGTATGGGGAAGGGGGCTGCATCTGATTGTTGTTCTTAAAGGCACTGTTGTGTCTGGGTTTTAGGACTTATCTGGCATAGGAACACTCTGGTGGATTTAAGTTTCTTAGTGAGTGAATTATGGAATCTCAGGTAGGGAACTAGGTATTAGGGTACTGCTTTTGGTAAAGGCATGGGATATGGTGGCCATTTGAGATGTCTAGCTGGAGCTTGCATAAGAGAAACCTCCAGGATAGCCTCCTGACTGTATTTGGGATCTCTCAGCCACTGTGACCTCAGCTTGTTACCTTTCTTTTCCTCCCTTTTGTCAAGTAGGCAATTTCAATCCCTCGCTGCCAGGGCCATGCTCATTCCTGGGAGTCATGTCCCACGTCTCCAGGGAGATTCATTCCCCTGGGAGTCATGTCCCTCATGGCTTATTTCACTCAGCATTATATCTTCAAGGTTCATCTATGTTGTCATATGTTTCATGACCTCATTCCTTCTTACTGCTGCATAGTATTGCATCGTATGTGTATACCACATTTTGTTAATCCACTCATCTGTTGAAGGACATTTGGATTGGTTCCATCTCTTGGCAATTGTGAACAATGCTGCTATGAACATCAGTGTGCAAATATCTCTTCATGTAACTGCTTTCAGATCTTCTGGGTATACACTGAGAAGTGATATTGCCAGATCGTAGGGTAACTCGATATCTAGTTTTCTGAGGAGCCACCAAACTGTCTTCCAGAGTGGCTGTGCCATTATACATTCCCACCAGCAAAGAATAAGAATTCTAATTTCTCCAAATCCTCTCTAACATTTGTAGATTCCTGTTCATTTAATGATGACCAACCTAATTGGTGTGAGATGGTATCTCATTGTGGTCTTAATTTGCATTTCCCAATTAGCTAGTGAAGATGAACATTTTTTTTCATGTGTTTTTTACCCATTTGTATTTCTTCTTTGGAGAAATGTCTTTTCATGTCTTTTGCCCATTTTATAATTGGGCTGTTTGTACTATTGTCATGGAGTTGTAGGATTTCTTTGTATATGCAAGTTATCAGTCTCTTACCAGATATATGGTTTCCAAATATTTTTTCCCATTGTGTTGGCTGCCTCTTCATCTTTTTGACAAACTCCTTTGAGGTATGGAAGCTTTTGGTTTTGAGGAGTTCCCATTTATCTATTTTTTTCTTTCATTGTTTGTGCTTTGGGTGTAAGGTCTAAAAAATGACCTCCTAATACTAGGTCTTGAAGATGTTTCCCTATATTATCTTCTAGGAGTTTTATGATACTGTATCTTATGTTGAGTTCTTTGATCCACTTTGAGTTAGTTTTTGTATAGGGTTTGAGGTAGGGGTCCTCTTTCATTCGTTTGGATATGGATATCCAGTTCTCCCAGCCCCGTTTGTTGAAGAGACTATTGTGTCCCAGCTCAGTGGATTTGGGAGCCTTATAAAAAATCAGTTGACTGTAGATCTGGGAGTCTATTTCCGAATTCTCAATTCGATTCCATTGATCAATATGTCTATCTTTGTGCCAATAACATGCTGTTTTGACTACTGTGGCTTTATTGTAGGCTTCAAAGTTAGGCCAGTGTAAGTCCTCCCACTTTGTTTTTCTTTTTTAAAATGTGTTTTAGGAATTTGAGGCCCCTTTCCCTTCCAAATAAACTTGATAACTAGCTTTTCCAAGTCCGCAAAGTAGGTTGTTGGATGACTGGAATTGCACTGTATCTGTAGACCAGTATGGGTAGGATTGACATCTTAATGACATTTAGCCTTCCTATCATGAGCATGGAATATCTTTGCATCTCTTTAGGTCCCCTTTTATTTCTTTTAGTAAAGTTATATAATTTTCTGTGTAGAGGTCTTTTATATCCTTTGTTGAGTTTATTCCTAGGTACTTGATTTTTTTAGTTGCTATTGTGAATGGAATCTCTTTCTTGAGTGTCTCTTCAGTTAGGCCATTTCTAATGCATAGGAACATTACTGACTTACGTGCATTAATCTTGTATCCTGCCACATTGCTGAATTTGTTTATTAGCTCAATTAGCTGTTATTGATTTCTCAGGATTTTCCAAATATAAGGTCATATCATCTGACAGTTTTACTTCTTCCTTTCCAGCTTGGATGCCTTTTATTTCTTTGTCGTGCTGGATTGCTCTGGCTAGAACTTCTAACACAATGTGCAATAATAGTGGGCATCCTTGTCTCATTCCTGATCTTAGAGGGATCTTAGAGGGAAGGCTCTCTCACCGTTGAGTACTATGTTGGCTGTGATTTTTCATATATGCCCTTTATCATATTGAAGTTTCATTCAGTACCTACCTTTTGAAGTGTTTTTATCAAAAAAGGATGCTGAATTTTGTCGAATGCTTTTTCAGCATCTATTGATATGATCATTTGATTTTCCCCTTTTTATTCATTAATATGTTGTATTACAATGATTTATTTTCTTATGTTGAACCACCCTTGCATGCGTAGAGTGAACCTCACTTGGTTGTGGTATGTTTTTTAATTTGTCTTTGGATTCGATTTGCAAGTATTTTGTTGAGAATTTTTGCATCTATATTCATGAGGGAGATTGGCCTGCAGTTTTCCTTTCTTGTAGCATCTTTATCTGGTTTTGGTATTAGAATAATATTGGCTTCATAAAATGAGTTAGGTAGTGTTCCATTTTCTTCAATTTTTTAAGGAGTTTGAGTAGGAATGGTGTCAGTTCTTTTTGGAAAGCTTGGTAAAATTCCTCTGTGGAGCCATCTGGCCCTGTGCTTTTATTTGTAGGAAGCTTTTTAATGACTGATTGGATCACTTTATTTGTGATTGGTTTCTTGAGGTCTTCTATTTCGTCTCTGGTCAGTCTAGGTTGTTCAAGTGTTTCCAGGAAATTATCCATTTCCTCTAAAATGTCTAGCTTTTGGGTGCACAGTTGTTCATAGTATCCTCTTACGATTTTTTAAATTTCTTTGGGATCTACAATAATGTCCCCCCTCTCATTTATTATTTTGTTTATTTTGGTTTCTCTTTTTGACTTTGTCGGTCTAGCTAAGGGTTTCTCAATCTTGTTGGTCTTCTCAAAGAACCAACTTTTGAATTTATTTATTCTATGGTTTTTTTGTTCTGTATATCATTTATTTCTGCTTTAATCCTTGTTATTTCTTTTCTTCTACTTGCTTTAGAATTAGTTTGCTGATCATTCTCTAGCTTCTTCGGTTGTTCCATCAGTTCTTTGATTTTTAGCTCTTTCTTCCTTTTTAATATATACATCTAGAGCTATAAATTTCCCCCTCAACATTGCCTTCGCTGAATCCCATAAGTTTTCTTTTTTGAAAAGCCCGTCATCAGACTTATATAGAAGTATAAAGGGCCCTACATAGCCAAAACCATCTCAAAAAGAATGAAGTTGGAGGACTCACACTTCTCGATCTTAGAACTTATTACAAAGCTACGGTAATCAAACTAGCATGTTACTGGCACAAAGGACAGACACACAAACCAATGGAATCAAATTGAGAGCTCAAGTACAGACCCTCACATCTAGGGCCAATTGATTTTTTAAGATTCAGCTTTATTGAGATATATTCACATACCATACAGTCATCCACAGTGTACAATCAACTATTCACAGTACCATCATATAGTTGTGCATTCATCACCCTAATCTATTTTTGAACGTTTTCCTTACACCAGAAAGAATAAAAATAAGAATAAAAAATAAAAGTAAAAAAGAACACCCAAATCATCCCCCCCATCCCATCCTATTTTTCATTTAGTTTTTGTCCCCATTTTTCTACTCATCCATCCAATATACTGGATAAAGGGAGTGTGATCCACAGGGTTTTCACAATCATACTGTCACCTCTTGTAAGCTACATAGTTATACAGTCATCTTCAATGGTCAAGGCTACTGGGTTGGAGTTTGATAGATTCAGGTATTTACTTCTAGCTATTCCAATATATTAAAACCTGAAAATGGATATCTATATAGTGCAGAAGGATGCCCACCAGAGTGACCTCTCGACTCCATTTGATATCCCTCAGCCACCAAAACCTCATTTTGTTTCATTTCGCATCCTCCTTTTGGTCAAGAAGTTGTTCTCAATCCCATGATGCTGGGTCCACATTCATCCCTGGGAGTCATATCCTTTATTGCCAGGGAGATTTACACCCCTGGGAGTCAGGCCCCATGAAAGGGAGCAGGCAATGAGTTTACCTGCTGAGTTGGCTTAGCTAGAGAGAGAGGGCCACACCTGAGCAACAAAGAGGTACTCAGGGGGAGACTCTAAGGCACAGTTATAAGCAGGTTTAGCCTCTCTTTTGCAGTAACAAGCTTCTCAAGGGCAAGCCCCAAAGTAGAGGGTTTGGCTCACCAAACCATCAGTCCTCAATGTTTGTGAGAACATCAGCAACAACCCAGGTGGGAAAGTGCACCTCTGCACCTTCCCCCAGCTCCCCAGGGCACCCCTGCATACATATTTTTATTCTCTGTCCAAATTACCCTGGGTGCATCCCATAAGTTTGATATGTTGTGTTCTTGTTTTTATTCATCTCTAGATATTTAGCAATTTCTCTTGCAATTTCTTCTTTGACCCACTGATTGTTCAGGAGTGTGTTGTTTATCATCTGGATATGTGTGACCATTCTAGATCTTTGATGGTTATTGAATTCTAGTTGCATTCCATTATGGTCAGAAAATGTGCTTTGAATAATTTCAGTCTTTTTAAAATTTATAGAGGCTTGTTTTATGCCCCAGCATGTGATCTATCCTGGAGAAAGTTCCATGAGCACTAGAGAAGAATGTATATCCTGGTAATTTAGGATGCAATGCTCTATATATATCTGTTAAGTCTGATTTGTCACATTGTTTAGGTTCTCAGTTTCCTTATTGGTCCTCTGTCTGATTGTTCTATCTATAGGAGACAGTGATTATTGTTTCCACAATAATCTCCAATGATTATTGTGGAAATATCTGTTGCTTCCTTCAGTTTTGGCAATGTTTCTCTCTTGTACTTTGGAGCACATTGATTGGGTGCATGAACATTTATGATTGTTATTTCTTCTTGGTGAATTGTCCCTTTTATTAGTATATAGTGTCCTTCTTTGTCTCTTATGACATCCTTGCATTTAAAGTCTATTTTTTCTGAAATTAGTATTGCTACCCTAGCTTTCTTTTGGCTGTAGCTTGCATGGAATATATTTTTTCCCAGACTTTCACTTTCAGTCTCTTTGTGTCTCTGGGTCTAAGATGAGTCTCTTGTAAACAGCATATTGATGGTTCATATTTTTAATCCATTCTGCTAATCTATGTCTTTTAATTGGGGAGTTTAATCCATTAACATTCAATGCTCTTACCGTGAAGGCATTTCTTGAATCAGCCATCTTATCCTTTGGTTTTTAGTTGTCAGGTCTATTTTTTTCCCTCTTTCTTTATTTCCTTTAAGTTACCCTTACTGATACTCTTCAGTCTGTACTCTTCTCCAGGCCTCTCTCTCCTTTTTTTCTCAGCCAGTAAAGCTCCCTTTAGTATTTCTTGTAGGGCAGATCTCTTGTTAACAAATTCTCTCAGCATTTGTTTTCTGTGAAAATTTTAAGCTCTCTCTCAATTTTGAAGGAGAGCTTTGCTGCATGAAGAATTCTTGTCTGGCAGTTTTCTCTTTCAGAATTTTAAGTATGTCATACCACTGCCTTCTTGCCTCCATGGTGCCTGCTGAGTAGTCAGTACTTAGTCTTATGTTGTTTCCTTTGTATATGGTTAATTGCTTCTCTCTTGCTGCTTTCAGGACTTTCTCCTTCTCTTCAGCATTTGACAATCTCATCAGAATATATCTCAGAGTAGGTTTTTTTGGCTTTATTCTATTTGGAGTTTGCTGGGCATCTTTAATTTGCATATTTATGTCATTTAGAAGGGTTGGGAAGTTTTCCCCAACAATATCTTCAAATACTCTTCTTAGATCTTTACTCTTCTCTTCACCTTCTGGAACACTAATGATTCTTATATTTGTGCACTTCGTGTTGTCCACCATTTCCCTGAGATCCATTTCATAGTTTTCCATTTTTTTTTTTTTTACCATTTGTTCTTTTGTGCTTTTGTATTCCATCACTCTGTCCTCGAGTTTACTAATTCTTTCCTCTGCCTCTTCAATTCTGCCATTATGTGTCTCAAGAATAATTTTAATTTAATCAACAGTACCTTTTTTTCCCATAAGATCTGGTATTTTTTTTTTTTTATTTACTTTTGCAAATTCTTCTTTATGCTCCTCTAGGGTCTTCTTGATGTTCTTTATATCCTTAACCATGACATTGATGTTTGTGTATACTTCTTTGATTAATTGCTCCAAGTTCTGTGTATCCTCTGGCTTTTTAATTTGGACATTTGGGTTGCCCATATTGTCTGGTTTCTTCATATGCTTTATAATTTTCTGTTGTTGGCATTTGCTTATCTTGATAGGGTTCTTTTAGGATATGCAAGTTACTTGAACATTTATCTATAATTTGGCAGAGCTACAGCTTGGTGGAGTGC
Source organism: Choloepus didactylus (assembly GCF_015220235.1). Classification (NCBI taxonomy): domain Eukaryota; kingdom Metazoa; phylum Chordata; class Mammalia; order Pilosa; family Megalonychidae; genus Choloepus; species Choloepus didactylus. Next base: position 167,269,310 of record NC_051310.1, read on the forward strand.
ACTTTCCCTTTCCTACCAGCAGATGGTGCTCTTGAGCCATTTCTTACCCTCAAGCCAGTTCTCCCCCAACTTTGTCTATGCACTGATTGGGGTGACAATAAACAAGTGAGTAAGTCAGTAAGAATCATATATAGATTAGCTTAAATTTATGGCAATAGGGTCAGCTAAATGGCAAATTTGAAACATTCTCCTTGGCAGACTTGCCATGGTGGTGTTTTGAAAGCAACCATCGCCACTGTTGTCTCTGCTCTGCTCAGATAGTCTGGGGGAAAATCCATCCAACAGTGTGGGTCAGTGGCAAGGTCACTCAATGTCAGACCATGTGTGAAGCTATGGCTCTTAACATCTAAAGATGATTGGCCTGAAGTTTACATGGTGAATAACAATCTTTACCCAGGAAAGGTGTTGGCTGTAAGCTCAGGCCCCTGTGCTTTCCTTCCTTCTGGTTGATGAGGTGAGGGGCATTATCTTTTAGGCTTTACCATTTGCCTTCATTCTAGGAATAAAGGAAGTAGCTGTTGTTTTCGTTTTTTAATGCTATAGGGGAATCAAACTGGAGAAATGTCAGTTATAGGTGGTACTCTGATATTTCCAGATTTGTATGGAGACTATTCAGTACTACTTGCTTCAGAATGGTATGCGCATGTGTGTGTGTGAAAAAGAGAAAGAAAGAGAATGAGAGAGAGATGTACATGGTCACAATTATTAATCTAAGACCTTCCCCCTTTCTTTCTACCCGAGTCTGTTATAACAATAAAACTGACAAATTGAGTTAACGAAAGTTAACTTTTTGGACTCTCTCAAAATAAAAATGTCGTTAAAGCCTTTTTCTTTATCCTATCTTCACCATATCTCAAGTTTTAAATTGTTTGGTGCATGTCATTGTATTTAAGGGACTATTGACCAGGGCCTTCCTAATAAGATGATGGGCCCGTGAAAACTCATGCTATGTCCAGCCTGCTGTCTAGATACTCTTTTATATAGGAGAATTATGACTGGAAAAACTCCAAGAACAGCTTTGCTCAATGTACCAAAAGGACGAATGTCAAGAAAACTCTATGGTAAGGGAAAAGGTTCAGTTATTAGGAAGAGATTTCTGGAGTGATACATATTAATGAGTGAGGGGGCTTCTTTGGTGCTGGATGGTGGTAAAGTATGTGGCTAAAACTGCAGGTTCTGGAGCTATATTGCCTACATCCCACATCCCAGCTCTACTACTTACACCTATGTTACCTTGAGCCCCAGTTATCTGTGCCTCTGTCTCCTACTCTGCAAAATAGAGCTAATGTGTATCTACCATGTAGAGATGTTGGTGAAGATTAGACATGTTAAAATGTGTAAAGAGCTCAGAACAGTACCTGGCATGTAGTAAGTACTCAATAAATGTTAGCTCTTGTGGTTGTTATTGTTGTGGTGGTGGTGGTTATTATCACATGAGAGGAGGGGTCAGGCTCAGAAGCTGGTTGTATATTGATGACTTTGGCCTTTGGGGATCAAATGTCACTGCCATCTTTTCTCCTCCTACCTTCAGCCACCTTGGCCATTATGAACCTTCAGCTTCTTACACAACTCCTACCCTCAATGGTCAAGGCCACCCCTTCCCCTTTTTGGGACCTTTGATGATTACCCCAGATTCCTGTACCCTTCTTCTCTGTGAGACTCTGGGCCTTTTGCCTTGAACGATGATTCTTATGTTGTATTAAAATAATTCTCTTCTAATTATCCTAATGCCCAATAATTTTAGTTAATTCTCTTCTCTGACAACTTAGGAAGTTTATGGAGGGGAATTTATTCAATTAATGTGCATCCAGACAAATACAAACAACTTTTTAGTTTATAATATTGCCACACAACAGCCTGTGCTTATAAATGATGATTCCCATAGCACTCTTTAACCAGAGATAGGGTCATTACAATGTATTATGAGAAGAAAAGGCAAGACCTGCAACAGGTTTAAAATTTTCTCTCAAACTCCTGACTGCTAAAGAAGGAAAGATAAGAAAGTGTGTTGGAAATGTAGCAGCAGATTGGGATGACTTGTTGGGAGAGGAGCATTTAAGTTGAATCTTGAAGGCATTGGGAAGGAACGTATGAGATCCCAAAGATGATCCCTCTCTGAATAGGAGAGAGAGGATGAATCATCTAAACATCTCTGGCCTTGGCAGAGCTTCCATATCTGAGGCTCACAGATGTTAGCTGTCAGGAAAGTATTTAGAAACTGTTCAGGTCAAAGCCCTCGTTTTACAACTAGAAGCTGTCTCTCCAAGTTCAGAGGACTTCCTATTAGAATATCTTGTCTCCTGGTTATACCACATCTTGCAAGCTTGCCCCAAAAGGGCAGCAAGTACCTTTTTTCAAGATAAATACTGAAATGTTCCTAATGTTCCTTTATTTTTGTAACCCTGAGAGACTTTGAAACAGGTTTCCCTTCTCCTGTAAAAGTCTTCTCAACACTCCTCCTTTTCAGTCTCTAGGCTATATCCAGACTCCCTCATTCCCAGTGTTATTTGAAAGTCTGACGGCTTCAGACTGATCTCTTGTGAAGGTCCACTGTTTCCGAATTTGATGTATGTTTAGAGTTTCACAGTGGATTCTGAGACACAACCAATGCTGAGAACCTCTGAGACATACAACAGAATGAGGGGCTGGGGTGAAGAATGTTGAGTTCATTGCACTCTTGGGCTTCATGGTGTAGAAGACACAAAAGGACATCCCCTTACACACTGATGCTAGGTTATCTCATCCATACCCATGATTTCCTATATACATGTGCATTACTTTCTCTAACCCATATTTTGCATCAGAGTTCCAAGCTCAGACAACCAGCTACTTTATTAGACAATGCTACTATAATGAATTCAGAAAACGAGGTCATAATATCTAATACCTGTTCATTACCTTTCTGCAAACCATTTCTTCCTTCTGAATTTCTTATTCTTTGTTTCATGAAATGGTTCCTGCAACCAAAATAGAAAGCTGACAGTTCTCTTAGATTCTTATATCTTGGTCTTCTATCACATCTAACTGGTCCTGTCTATGCGACCTTCTAGCTCTCTCTCTAATCTGGCATTTTTCCCTCCAAGTCCTCTGATGCTGCATTAGGCCAGGCCCGCATCAACTTTTTCATGAAGTACTGTAACAGTCTTTTAAATGGCTTTTCTGTTCACAGCCTTATACCCCAACAATCCTTTCTCTACACTGCAGCCATAGTGAGTCTTTTGAGATGCCAATCCAGTTCTTACTCCCCTGCTTTAAAACTCCAATGACCACCCTATTGTCCTCAGGATAAAGTCCAAACTCAAGAGCATATGTAAGTGGCTTGGCTCCTGGCCAGATTCTCCAATCTCGTTTCTCAGTGTTACCCATTTGCCTCCAGAGCTTCATGCTTAGCTACTTAGAGTTCTCAGAATGAGCCCTGCTCTCTTGGACTTTATCTGTCAGGAAGGTTCTTCTTTGCTCCTCTCAGCCCCCTTTATTCTTTTTCAGAATCACTTGTACTTCTTATCTTTCAGGACTCAGCTTACTTGTAATTCCCTACAGGAAGCCCTCCTTGATGCTCCAAGACTGAGTTAAATACCTTTCCAGTGGGGTCCCAGAGTACCTGGGGATGATCCACAGCAGAAGTTCTCAGAGCATGGTCCAGGCACTTCTGATGGTTCCCAAGATCCTTCCAGGTGGTCAACCAGTTCAAACTATTTTCATATTAGTACTAAAAATATAAAGGAATTTTCCAGAGGCTGCGTGATATGTGGTATTGCAATAGATTAAATGTAGAAGTATAGATGAGGACCCAGCTGTCTTTCAGTAAATCAGAAATTAACAAGATTTGCATGCATGTAGAAGAAGGCCATCTTGTCCACTTTTTTTTTAAGAAACTTATTTTTCATGGCACGTGTTAGTTATGTCAGCATGTAATGGATTATTATTGTTATTTTAAAATGAATTAATACTCTGTCACACAGTGGATAGTACATTGGACTTCTAAAATGAATTAATAATTTTAAAAATTCCTAAAATTATAAATACTGATAGATATAACCCACAAAAACCAAAGCTCTTTGGGCCCTTAATAATTTTTAAGTGTCTAAAGGATTCCTGAGAGTAAATAAAAGTTTGGGAACTTCTGATCTACATGATCACATTGATCATGCTTTATACGTACTATGTTCTGAACTCTGTAAGAGAAGAATATGGGTCTTTTGTCTGTGAGTCTCAGGCTCTAATATAAAGTAGTAAGCGCTCAATAAATGTTTGTTGAATAAAGGACTTAATACATACACATGCATTTGTTCACACACACAGAGTTTGAACAAAAAAATGCAATTTAATTTTTATTTCAGTGGCCTAGTGCTATCCAATTGAGATAGTATACACAGTTGTTTAAACTAGTAGTACTTTGGCATTTTATATTATTTTTTAAAACTTGGGCTGTTCCTTTTCTGAGCTCCATAAATGTTGCCCAAATTATGTGTATTCAAACTTAAAAATAAACAGAGTTCTATACTTGAGGACACAATATTTGAGTTGTTGTTCTGACTCAGCTACCCACTGGTGATTATTAGTCAAGTACTTTACCTTGCTGAGCCTCAGTTTCCTTACCTGTAAAATGGACGGCATTGCTCTAGATGGATTCCAGGGGCCTCTTGAAGAATAGGTCTGTGTTTCTAATCTCCATGGGAACTCTTCTCCTTTCTTTTCTCCTTTCCTAGCAGATGCATGTAGATAATACTCTTTTCTGTCTTCTCAGCTCTAATGATGGCATGGTGCCTGAATTGTTACCCTTTACTGACTTGCTGCCCTACAGTTCTCCAGTCATTTAGTGTGATAAACTCTCCACATGGAATCCCAATTTCTTTTTCTAAAAATAGTAGCTTTGTTATTACCAAAGTACTGTGTGTTCCCTGGAGAAAATTTAGGATATTCAGATATGAACAACAACTTGACAATCACATGCAATTTTTTGCATAATCTTAGCATTCTACAAACACTCCCATCTAGCTACATTCATTCTTATTCCAGATATTTGATTTGCAAGGAGGTCTTACTAATCAGGAAAGTATTTAGAGCTAATCTAAACACAGGATTATAGCAACATTTTCAGCTTTGCACTTCAGTGTCAAGGAGCCAAGCCTTTTCATCAAATCTCTATGGACTTGTTCAGGAGATGTTGTTTATTAAAATTGATTGATTAGCCCAACATGTGGGGGGAGCCTTTGAGCTGCAGAAAAAAAGAGAGAAGGAGTGAGCAGCGAGAGAGGAGAAGAGAGAAGAGAAGAGGAAGGGGAAGGGAAGGGAAAGGAGTAGGGTACAAGGGAGGGGAGGGGTAGGAGAAGAGGGAAGAAAAGAAAAAGGCAAAAGATAAACAGATATTGATGTGGGGGGGGGAGAAAGGAAGGGAAGGAGGGAGAAAGGCAGGCAGGCAAACAGAAAAGCAGAAAGAAGGACAAAGAAAAGAAAAGAAAAGAAAAGAAAAGAAAAAGAGAACAGAGTTGAGGGAGAATTATCTAAAACAGAGGTGACCAATGAGAATAGTTTAAAAAACTTGGTTCAAGGGCTGGGGTTCTCCCAGAGGCTTTGAAAATAAAATTGGACTGTTGTGGGTGGTACCGTCCTATGCTTTTCTCTCTGTGCACCTTATGGGAATAAGTCTGGTTAGAAAGGCAGTATGATGTAGCAGTTCCAAGCTTGGGACAAAACTAGCTAATAGCTACTTAATAGTTTATGACCTTAAGTAAATTACAGAACTCCTCTGAGCCTCCATTTCTTTGCCTGCACGATGGAGAAAATTTGTAAAGATTAAATGACTACATACATGATTAGAAGACTAGCTGATTATAGTAAGCACCCAGGTGTTAAATATTGTTATTAGGAAAATTTTAAGGGGAAGGCAATTATTTATAAAACCACTAAATTATCATACTCCTAAATTCTGAGCATCTCAGATGGTCTCCTTTGGGACTTAAAAGCAGGTAAAGATGATCTGATATGCTCCTCCAATGCCCCTGGAGGGTTGGGTGTGCTTAAGGCAGTCTCACCTAGAGGAAGACAGCAAAATTTGGGAGCAGACTTCCTGGAAGAATTCTCAGCTTCAATCCTTAACATCTGTAAGAATCTGAGTTTGTCTGTGCTTCAGTTCCTTCCCCAATAAATTGAAGAGTTTGGGAATCTTATATTGTACAGTTGTTGTAAGGGTCAAATAAGTACCCTGTGCTCAATAAGTGTTCAATAAATATTAACGTATGTTAGTTCCAGTTTATTCCCAATTCCTTTATTCATACCTGTGTTTATTAGACTTGATCGTGTATATCCCACTCTTGTTTTGCCCTTAGAATCATTGATAATTTCTTTTCATAAACCAATAGGAAGCAACTGAACTCAAAGCCTCTAGATTTTTTGGACGAAACCCGTTCCAATTAGGATATTCATGGATCTTTCTGGGTTCTTCTTTTCCTAGTTGAAACTATTGTCAATAGTATTTGGAGAAATCAGCGATTCCACTCAATTTAGACTCTCTATGTGATACTGAGTTCAGAATATAGCTTCTCATCTAGTCAGTTTTCAGTAACACCATTCCATACCTTTTTTATTCTCCTCTTTCTCCCTGGCAGTCTTTTTACCTTTTATTCTGGGATAATTTTATCAGGAATATTTTTATATTCTAAAGCCATCCCATTCAACCTTTAGAAAAGAAGCTAAATATTTCATAAGGCATTTCAATATTTGAGTTTTGTGGCATCAAAGTGAATATTGCCTTAAACCACTTCATTTTCTCCTCAGTCCTTCTTCTAAGAGCACACACCATCTCTTCCCTCTGTCAATTACTTGAACCATGTTGGATTTTGTAGGTAGGAATGTGGGTAAATACAAGAAGTAGTCTGGAGTCCAAAGCAGTACATTTCACTCTCCAGCACTTTATTATGAGTTTCTGGGTCTTGGTGGCACATTAAGTACATAGATAGGTGGTTAGGAAAGGTAAACTGCATTTGAGTGCTAGTGTGCAAAAATACAAAATTGTCATTTCATATAGGAACTATGTGTATAGGAATTGTAAGCAAAAATGGAAGACGAAATATATATGTTGGCAGACCTACATATAAAATCTCAATGCATAATTTTGCTTCTAAATGGAGTTCTAATTTTACCAGTTTTCAGAGCCTGAATAACTGCTTTCCTGTGGGTTAGAGGAGTGTGATATCCTTTAGCTGTTACTCATTGGCAGCCCCACTGGCTCCAGAGAAAGAATGTGGCCTATTTTGAAAATTTATGTCAGATTACTCTTAAATTTGTGGCTGTCAACAGAGAAACGTGATCCTTTCCACATTCATTGTGGAGTAAGGGGGTGGTGGAATCCTCACTACCCTGCAGGTTCAGATGCTGCCCCCTCCCCGCTGCGCTTTCTCTCCCCCTCCCCCTCCCCCTCCCTCTGCCCCTCCCCTCCCCCTTCCCGCGCTGTCTCTCCCCGCTGGGCCCCTCCCCCCAGCACTGCCCCACCCCCACCCCGTGCAGCCTCATCTGATGACCTGAGGCTGAAGCCGTGACTCCCTTCCCTGCTATCCCGCAGAAGTTGGTGCAGTTGTCACTTTGTGGCTGTGTGCATCCTTTTCTCACCCATCCACCCTCAGCCCTAGTACAGTGTATTTAGTGGATAATCAAAAATGTTTGAATGAGGTAAAAGATGATATTGGAATTTATTAATTAAGGATAATTAAAAACTCATCTATCAAGCCCTTGTTTGATACCAAGCTTTAAAATCCGACCTGGACACTACTGTCCTCATCTTACACGTGAAGAAACTGAAGTTCAGAGAGGCGTTAAGTAGCTCATTTAGTGCATGCTGCTAGTAGGAGGTGGAGCCTGGAATGAAATTCAGTTTTGTCTGGTTCTAGCAACTAACTGTTCTCTTAACTTGATCCATGCTGGTTCATGATGAGCATTGCTGTTTTTTTTTCCTTTGGATATATTCTTCCCCACCTCCTCCAATTAATCCTTATTTATATGTTTTTCAACTTCTAATTTCTGCCAGGAACATAGACAAGTTCTTAGACCAGCTAGCCTTTTACAATTTCATGTGGCGCCCATGAGGCCCCCTGGATTCGGTACTGACTCCCCAACATTTCAGTCAGCATTGGGCTGGTCCCCTCACCTCTGTAGGTCTCACTCTTCTCATCTGTAAAATGGGAGTGACAATGGTACCCAACTCACAGGATCTTCTTGAGACTTCAGTGATCTATTGTATGTAAAATACTTAGGCCCTGGCTCATAGTGAGTGCTGTGTGAAGGCTACGTACTATTTTTTCCAGCTAGAGCTGTCCAGATGAGAGCATTCACTTAATCCTTTAATCTTAGAATACTCAGAAAGGGTTAAATACTTTTTAATGGCTTAACAGATTCAGCAGCAGAGGCTGAAAAACTCTTTTCGTAAATATAGTGAAAATAGTTCCTTCTTTTGATGCTTTTCAGCATGTCCCTGTCTGAAGGCAGCTAACTTGATATAGGCTGGGTCAGATATCACACTTGATTTTTCTGTTCGCCTAGAAATGTGAGCGCACACACACACCGGCACACAACGTCCCAACGACAAACTCCAAAAGGAAATGGGCAGTTCAGGGGGTTGGCTAACTGCCTTCTGAGAACGAGGGAACATTTCCTTTGTGATTAAACTGAGTCAGGCTCTTCTATAATCAAGGCACTGGTCGAATGGGTTCCTTCAAGCATGTAACTCCCTTAAAATTTAGGTTTAAATTTTCTATTAATTAGAAATGAACTTTATAGTAATCTTTGCTTCCTAAAAAGAAAAAAAAAATGTATATTGCTTTTAAAGCATGTTCCCTCATCACAAATCCCTTTTCAGAAAAATGTGAAGGAGGAAGAACTTAGAGCGTAAGTGATTTTACCTCAGTGCCAAAGCAATAGGACTGGGAAGACATGTTTCTCCTTCACCTGGTATGAAAGGGTGTCTCTGTAAATGCTGTTTCCAGGGGGCAGTGTGGTGCCATGGGAGAACCAGATTATGGAGTGAGATTGTAACCAAGGAGTTAGGATTTAAGTTATGATTATGATTACTGAATCATTATATGCATATTCCTTTTTTGCTTTCTCATGTATTAGAGTAGACAGAGGGAAATACCTGAAATCTCCAAACTGTAATCCAACTGCCTTGATTTCTGATAATGATTATATAGCTTTTATCTTGTGCCCTGGTGATTGTAAAAAGTTTGTGAGTGACTCTTATTTGTACCCATTTTATCCAATTTTTCAACTTTGGAGTCTTGTGATCACTAAAGACAGCCCCTAATGTTTATTAATGAAGGGCCTTGGGTCAGTCCAGTACTAACACACTCCAAATCCAAAGTTATCTTGATAACCGAAACTGGGTCTATCCAAAATGGGCCCATCTGACATGTGCAGTAGCTTAGATTGTAACCTACAAGTGACCTATACCTCATTAGAATACTAAAAATCATGCCCGTCATCATATTAAAGCCACCATTTTCCTACATACGTTCTGTGACTAAGCAAGTAATAGATCTGCGCATGCTCAGTAATTATATCACATCTGATTACATCATCTGGATCCATTGTGCTCATTATCCTAAAACCTTTCCAATCTTTTGATACCATAAAACTATCAGAATTACTGCAGTTCAGAGAGACAGATTTTTGGGCTTCATGCCTAGCAATAAACTCTTTCTCTCTTTGAAACCCTGCGTCATTTGAATTGGTCATTTAAGCGCATTGGGCAGAGAATCCACAGCCTTTGTCCAATATCAAGATCCGGTTTCAAATACGATTCTGCCACTGCGCAAGTCACTCACCTTCTCTGAACCCTCAGTTTGCTCATCTGTCAGATGGCCATAATCAGCCCACCTCATGGAGTTGTGGTAACAGCACAGAGTATACTTCCTGTTATTCACTCCCCTTTTCTTCTTTTAGAGAAATAGTTTTCAATTTAATTTTGGCTTAGAAGTCACACAATCCTAAAACAATTTAGCCCTCAACATTCAACTTCAAAAGGCAGAGACCATATCTTATTTCCCACTATACCGCTGCCTTCTGGCCCTATATATAGGACAAGGAAGGTCCTCCTTATTACCCCTGCAATGCAAGACAGCCTTGTTAGAGGCAACGGTAATCACACCAAAGGTTTATATTTAACCAAACAAGGCTTATTGTAGGAAGATAAATAAGTAGGAAAATTAAAGAATTAATGAGTATTCTTATCCTGTCGTGAGAGAGTAGCTATTTGCAAGATTTGACTGTAACTGCTCCTTGCAAATATAATCTTCAACTAGAGGTTAGCCAGCTGAAGGCTGTAGCAATTTTTTTTCACAAACCAGTAAGTGTACATTTGCATGCTCAAAGTATTGCCTCTCCAGTCTTTAAAGAGATTGATGCTTTGCAAAGTTTAAAAGAAAGGTTTTTAAAAAGCACCTCATTAAGGAATTTTCAAAATGCAAATTATTTGAAGTGAGAAGAGTGTTGCCAAATGGTGTTAGTGGGCAAACCTCTGCAGTTCCACTTCCTCCCCAGTTTGAGGACCAGGATTCCCTCTGAGGGTTGAGTCCTGCCCTGGCTCCATTCATGTGGAGCCTGAATCAAATATAAGTGCAACAAAGGATCCAACCAGAAGGATACAAGCCTTGAGGGGGCGGCCTGTGGGGTCTGTGATCCCCTTCATTATGCCTCTGGGAGGTAGGGAAGTGCACTTGAAAAGGGGAGGAAAGGGACAACAAGGAAATGGGTGTTAGAAAATGACAGGAAAGAGACTGAACAGATACATTGGCATGAGTTTGAACAACGGCGGCTGAAATATGACCTTTCAAAGGTTTGTAGTTCAGCCTGTAGCAGTGAGTTGAATGCGTGTAAAATGTGTTTATGTAACACAATGAAGCGTTGTGTCATGAAGAAGACCTGACTTTTTTTATAGTCATCTTTGACTCTCCAGGTAAGTAAGTGTGAACTCAGAATATTAGAGAAACATACATAGATAGGTCAAATACTAAGAATGTAAACAAATTCGGGTTCGTGATACAGGCAGAACATGTGTCACAAGATAATCCAGGAGAGTGTCCCAACTATTGTAAAAAATCTTTCTAATGATTAAAATTACTTGAATTGAGCAGACCAGTGCTTAGACAGACATTCTTCATGTTATGTGGAAATTTTCGTGCAATGGTATTCATCTTTGTATTCCCAGTAATGTCTGCAGTGTATGTACTTTGTACATAGTAGGCACTTAAGAAAGACTTGTTGAATGAATGAATGAATGAATGATCAATATTTATTGTACTAGGCTTTGACTTGTGTTACAAAATAAATAGCTTTTTTTATTTTCCCCATTTTCCTACATTATTACTTATGTTGGCCTCATTTGCCTTCATTCACACCACAAAGGCTGGAGCAGAGCTTCTGAAAATGAACATCAAATGCTGGATGTATGTGTCCAAATGTGAATACTCCTGCACATCTCCATTTGTCTGTGTATTGAGTGGCATTTATTTGGCCTTTCTAAGAAGAGCCACCCATAATATGGGGACTGTACACTATATACTGGACATGGAACACTGGGTTCTGCAAACAGATAAAGGGCTGACAGCAGATTATCAGAAGAAACAACAGATGACAGAAGTATCAGGAACTGAATGGACTCCAGTCTCCCTTGCTTTCAGGATTTCTTTATATTTTTTATGTTCTTGTGGCTACAAATAGAAGGAGGAGAGGAGTTAGAAAGCCAAGATCTCTCTAAGAGGGAGGGGTGCTCATCTTTTTATTACAAGTCAGAAACACAGGGATTTCTCAGGTTTCTATTTCAGTTACTGAAACTGTCCCTTTATTGCACTGGCAAGAAAAGAGTTGGGAAAATGGGCAAGACATGAAAATTGGTGAAGATGGGATATAATTCAGAGGAACCCCAGAGCAAAGCCTTGAAAGGGCCTCTGTTTCCTCTACATCATACAGCCTTGGTTTTCCTGTCTGTCTGGTCTATGCAGAGATATAGCCCAGAAAGATTCAATCATGTCCCATGGGTTTTGCCTAAATCTGCATCTCACGGATTTCAGCTAACCAAGTAATCATGATTCTGTTAGGAAATCTGACACACATTGTTCAATATTCTTCCGCTAAGACAAACCTTTAAGTTGCCCGTATATTCACATATATGCACGTTGTTTTGTTTGTTATGTGGAAGGAGAGAGAATGATGAATATAACTAGTTGCGTTTCACATAAAATCTTTTACTCTTCATCTTTTTGGATTTAACCAGTTGTTTATAAAATCATTTGCTTCCTGACTTAGTTTTCTCCCCCAAACCAATTTATATATTCAGATATAAAAACCCAAGTCCATATTGAATAGTAAAAACAATTTAACATTATAACTACTATAAAATACTATTATTGTCCCACAATTATCAACCATATAGACTCTGCTATTCTGATTGGGTTCCATAGGTGATAGACAATACTTCTGTAAGTCCATTCAGTCAGTAAAGGGTCTTGATTCTTTACAAGAATTTAACTATATGAGTATCAAGAATTAGGACTTGAGTTATTTATCCTCATAAATTTACAGTACACATATATAGAGGTTTATGGTAAAGATCAAGTCAGATAAAAATTTGTGAAGTATTCTGAGTCCTAGGAAGCGTACTAGAAAGAGGGATTTAGGGGATGATGTTTTGAACAGATGGGAAACGCCTGAAAAGATTGTGTTTGCATGTGGGTTACTTCATTGTTAAAGAGTCCAGCACTGGGGAGGGAATGAAAAGCAAAGTAACTCTCAAATTTATGGGAATGCAGGTAAGAAAAGGAGAAAGAACAGACAAACTGATACCCTAAATATATGAAAAAGGACAAAAGGAACTAGTTGGCATGAGCTCCTAACATTTAAAACAAGGAGTAATATGAGAAATTAGAAAAGGGTGATTTGGGTAGGTCATCAGAAAATGCATTTGATAAGGGAATGCACTGTGTGAAATTCACAAAGCTTCCCCACTAGCCACATTTTCACCTCACCTGGAAGGAACTCTTCTGCATAATGGCCCAGGAAGTCTCAGTGATGTCATTGGTTTCTGATAGGAGACCAGGACTTGAGGCATGTTAAATTATCCCATAATTCCCAGCTCAGCTGATTAAAATTCCACCTGTTTCTAATCAAGCTGTCTCCAAGATGATATTTTTCATTGGCTTTACTAAAACTAACTGATTATATCAGAATATCAAAAAGATAATAAATGGGAAATTTTACATTGCTTTCTGAAAGCTAGTTATCCTGTGCATCCCTGGGTGTGATCATCCTCTGAGACTTGGCCCAGTATGAATATTTTAAACAGGGAAAGCTTTTTGTAGCATTTATGAACATGGGAAAACAGGATATGCCACAACATGGCACTACAGACTTAGCCCCATGCAGGTTGAAAACACACCAGACATGGCAGGATATTGTCATCTGCTGTGGGTCTCCTGCTCTAGCTCCCTTTAGCGAAAAAGGACCTTGTTTCTGAGTGTATTTGTCTGTCGCTCACTTTACCACCCTCTGAAATCCCATTTTCTCTTTTTCTGATGATCATTTTGAGGCATACTAATTGCTCTGAATTAAAAAGGCTATGAATCTTAAAATATTATCTAGGAGAAACCTTAATAACGAAACCTAGCTTCTGATAAGCATGCTAAAGAAAATGAATTTTCACTTATTCTCCCTTCAGTCTCAGAGCATCCTCAGTTAAGCATTAAAAATATTAATCAAAATGCAGGTCTGAAGAATGGTAAGTTAAATAAGAAAATAACATCCCAAGCCATCTTTGAGTATAAATGTGGAAGCCTGCCCTTGTTCCTTATGACCTCGAGGTGGTGCTGTTTACCTACATACGGAAAGCAGGAACCCAGCCCCTTTCCTTCCCTTAAGTTCATAGCTGGACTTGCATTTTTTTTTTTTTTCCAAAATATTTTCAGTTTCTACAGATGTGTTCTTTTAAATGGTCCATAAAATTTTACAACTGCTATTTGAAAAATTGTAAGATTATTGTCATTTGTGCTTTCTAGCCAGGAATATTTCTTTATGTCCAGGACATACACAGAGGTGGGGCTTTGCATTTGTTCGTTGACCCCACCTCCTGTACCCTTTCTTGCTTCTTAGCACCCAGACTTAGTCACAGATGTTTGGGCTATCAACAAAACTCGGCCAAGTACTTTTAAACATTTACATGATTTAAAAATAGATTTCTAGTTCAGCTAAGGCAACTCAGCTCCATAGGCTCCTGAGTAAAGAACACCAACTTTACAGGAAGAATTCCATCCCCAAAGCCAACGTGTGTTCTCAGCATACCTGACCTGATTTATTGGCAAGGAAGTGCTTGTCAGACGCCAGAAATGTTTTGATGTTTTGAGGTCACCTTTACAGTGACACCCTGCGATCCAATCCAGATTCCTCAGAAAAGTGTTCCTGGGGAAAAAAAACTGAGGGGGAGTCATTGATGATTTCTTTCCATTTTGACAGACGTCAATGCCCAGTATAGTGGAAATTCCATTCTCCAGCGAGGATGGAACTAGGATGGGAGTGCGATAGTACTGGTTTCACCATCTGTGTCTGGAAGTTTGGCATTTTTAAGATGGTTTTTTAAAAAATAACCAACTAACATGCCTTTTTTGTCATTTTCCCCCCTTTTCTTTTCTCTCACAAGGGGTTTGTAAACAAGCTGGATGAATTTATTCAATGGTTAAATGAAGCCATGGAAACTACTGAGAATTGGACTCCCCCTAAAGCAGAGATGGATGCCCTAAAACTGTACCTGGAAACACACTTGGTAGGCAAAACTGTGCTGTTCTTGCTATCAGTAATTGGAGGGTTTAAATGTGTGGCTTGTCTGTCTATGGAGAATATCAATTTTATTTATCAGAGGTCATTATATGTTAATGAAACCAAACTTTCATGGGATAAACTTCAGAAGCTGAGAACTTTGAGGCATTTCAGTAATTCTATGAAAGTCAGATCCTCCATGTTTCAAACTATTTTTTCAAAGCTTATTTCTGGGAAGGTAAGTAATTATTTTTTAAAAAGTATCCTAGAAAACTTTATTAGAACTTGCTCTCTAAAGTCACAGTGGAAGGGTTTCTTCTTAAAATAAATAGTTAAATGAAAGAGATCATTTCAATGACCATTCCAAGCTTTCTAGAATTCTTGTAAAATTAATGAACCTCTCATTATCAAGAGGGTCTACTTTATCTGTTCTACACTGGGTTATTTTAATAAAATATTTAAAATGATGATCTCCATCATTTTTGCTGCCATGTGAGTTTTTCAGCATATAATTAATCCAACTGTCATTACACTCATCCCTGTGCACAGGGAAAACCAAGGAGGGGAAGTGGAAAACACTTGGATGAATATGCTTCTGAATATGTTAAAAGCAAGAATTATAGACTGGGGGACATTTGATGAACCTCTTGAGGTTTTTACTGAATGTTTCAAATGGCCGATATCAATTACGAAGGGGTGGAAACCAAGTAGTGGAGTGTGATAAAGCATGAAGAAGAAGCACGTTGTCATAGGAAATGAAAATTCAAGCTTTAAGGATCTCATCTTTATTCCTTTCATTGATAGCATAAAATTGACAAAGGCAATGAACATGAATCCTTGGGTACCCAACTGTGGGGTTGATTTTCTGCCCATCTTACACACTCAGAATTTGGTTTAAGTAAACATTGTGGGAATCCTACATGTACATGAGTTCACAGGATTCCAGGCTCTTTCCTGTGATATTAAGAGAAAGAGAGAAAGAAAGAGGGAGAGAGAAAAAGGGAGAGGGAGACAGATTAGAAGGAGAGAAGAGAGAGAGAGAGGGAGAGAATGTTTTGGCTTTGGGGTTTTGTTTTTTGAATTGTATTTTGTATTACTGAAAAAAACAAAACAAACAAAAATAAAATCACAGCCTCAAAATCCTGTTGCTACATGCAGATAGCCTTGTGGATGATAATGACAAAACAGTGTGGTGGTACAGGGCGGGTGTGAGTGTATGGCTTTCCTTTTTAGAAACCTGGGTTGATGGTATGTAAAAATGCCAGTGACCCTCACCACCTTTCTTGTATGTAGATTTTTAAATACTGCCCTTAGAACTCAATTCCCTGTTGAGTAGTCTTGATTTTTTTTAAAAGAGGGCATTTCACAATAGCAAGATAAAGATATTCAGTGCTTTATAATGTAAATTGTATTAATTAGAATGTCAACTTTTCACTGGCATTGTTCTGACAGAAATTCTAATCTGTGTTTAAACAGGAGTATATGAACTTTATTTCACATTAAGTGCACTGTCTTAATTTCTCTTGACTTAATATTTTATGGAAAACACACATTAGTTTTTGAGGTCCCAGAGGGCATGAGGGTATAAAGAGCCCTTTAACGCTAGGTTATCTTTTGAAATACTATAGGCTTGGAGAGTATGAACCAAGGTCTCTCTTCTTTTTGGCCCCTTTGTAACCATTGGGTACTCTGGCTTTCAAATCCATATTCGAGTTCCTCACTAGGAATCCTTGTGTTGGCCTCTTGCCTTATTCTAGCTCCATGCCATCTACTAGAACTTTCTGTGATGATGAACTGTTCTATATTTGCATTGTCTAATATGGGAGTCACTAGTCACATGTACCTAGTGAGCACTTGAAACGTGGGTAGTGCAACTGAAGAAATGAATTTTTAATTTTATTTAATTTTAATTAACTTACATTTAAATTTAAATTGTGACACCTGGCTAGTGCCTACTGCATTGGGCGATGCATTTCTAGGCTAATACACTGCATAACTCTATTGCTGACCATAATGAACTCCAGGTATCCTTATCTGCCTCATAAGGCCATTCTCACCCAAAATGTGGAAATCATTATGGCAGAAAAAGGCTGGGCCCTCCAGAGTAGAGATCCACAGCAAAAAGTCCTTCTTAAGATGTTTATCTCTTGAAGGAAAACTTACTTTTGCCTAATGGTCAGTACTTTCTTGGATGAGTTTTCTCTATGATGCTGTCTAGTTATGTGGGTCAGAAAGAGATAACATAAGAACATCTTTCTGTCTGCTTTGCAAATAGTGAGGGAATATGATCTCTAGATGAGTCCAATGGATGTTAAGTCACAATCTCAAAATCACTTCTGAAATTTTGAATACTTTCTACCAGTTACTGAAGGCCACCAAATGATACCTAAGGGCAGTTATTAAGAATTTCAGTTAGACTGCATGCTGTCTGTTACCCCAGATATAGGCCGTTGCTCAAATATCTTTCAAACAAATTCTGACTTACTCTGTCTCTAGTGTCTACACTGTCCTCCTGATCATTATTGACATTTCTATTTTCTATTGTAATTCCTTACTGAGGTGCTAAGTTAATATTAAGTTCTTCTCAAAAGAAAGCAAAAAATATCCCCCCTCCCGTAAAGAAAGTATGTGAATGAACCTAGAGATTTATATTTCTTAGTCACCCTGCATAAATCATCACTCCTCCTTAGTGAGTGGGCAAGTAAGTATTTACAAGATTATCTATCCAGTGTGTAGAGATAGCTAGGTAAGTTTCTTTTAAAATCTCTTAAGGTTTTATAATATAACATTAAATTAACAGAGGTGCAACTTCCTGGGCCAGAATTTCCCTGGCTTAATATTGTGTTAGAATAGTTGGTACCCTTTCATATTATTGTAAAAAAAAATAAATAAATATAAAAACAATAATCAGAAGTTGAACATTTATATTTTGATACTTAATTCAGTTGTTTTCCATGATGGTAACCAAGGGTTTTTACCAACACGAATCAATTAAAGCTTCATAATACCTTTATGAAAGATATGAAAGAGCTTTATTTTAACTCTAAGAAATACTGTGAAATTGCAATGATACATCAATGATTTTCCATGATAATTAATCATCTGCTTGCAACCTGGCTGCTCCTTTCAAAAATACAATTCCTATCTTCCTAGAAAATGACATTTTCAAGGAAATGTCATTCTGGAAAGGTATTTTGCAAGTATTGAACATATTGAACATTCTTCTTCTTTGAAACCTACTCTTAAAACAGCATGGTATGTATATTCTTGGGCAGGTTCCTTTCACTCTCACTTGTGTCCTCTTTCTAACATCTTTTTTTTTTCCCCAAACCAAACCAGTTTTACTGAGGTATAATTGACATACAGTAAATCGTACAAGTGGGCAATGTGATAAGTTTTGACAAATGTGTACACCCATGAAACCATCACCACAAAGAAGAAAGTGAACATATCCACCCCCAGAAAGCTTCCTCATGACACTACAATTCCTCCCTCCCTCTCCTCTGTACTCCCTTCCCATCCCTAATTAGCCACTGATCTGGTTTCTGTCACAATTAGATTGGTTTTCAATTTTTAGAATTTTATATAAATGGAATCAAACACTATGTATTCCTTTTGTCCGACTTCTTTCACTCAGCATAATTATTTTGAGATCCATCTTGTTGCATGTATCAACCATTCTTTCCTTCTTATTGCTGAGTAATATTCCATTGAATAGGTAATACTACAGTTGGTTTATCCATTCACCTATTGATGGATATTTAGGTTGTTTTCCCCCTTTCCCACAACTTTTTTATTGGCTATGGAAGCAGAAGCCACCATAAGCTACATTTGAGTAGAACCACCATAAATAACTTCATTGTTCTTGGCAGACTATTCAGTTGTTTTTTTTTTTTTTCCATTAGGAGAATATATAGTATCTTCAGAATTAGAGCACTTAAAAGTAAAGCAGCAGAGAAGATCAAAAACTCCACTCACTGGAGATTTCATTTCATACCCATTTGTTTGTGAAAGATAATTCTGGTCTTCCATTTGCTTGTCTCCCTTGACTCCCATCAGTTTAAGGTGAATAGCTGAAAGTTTAGCAGGGGGCAGCGACATTACTGCTCTTTTAAGGATTTGAAATACTCAACTTCCAGGCTTAGTTACTTCCTTTGGTGGTTTGAAGATGGAAGAGTCTTTTTGGTTGTTGGGAATTTAGACATTTGAGCTCAATATAAGAGGACAGGTAGGGTTGGAGGTGCATTTGGGCCATGTTTCTTGGCTCATGTAACTCAAATTCTGTGCATCTGGGAGACAAATAGAGTTATCTTCCTTTTTCAGTCAAAAAGGATCCCATAACTGTTCAAAACACCTGGGAATGTATTTTTTCCCTGACTCTGTTTAAGGATTCTTGGTCCATAGAACCAATGAGTTCTCATCATTTTGAAAATTGTTGGTTCCCAGATAATTTATGACCTTATTCTTCTTTTTTAGGAAGTATTGCCTATTAGAATGCCAGGGAAAAGCCACATTTATTAAAGCATCTTCTATTTAGAGTGTGGCATTTCAAGCACTGAAGAGACAGAGAGAGGCCTTGGGCCATGAGAGCAGAGGACACTATTGTGGATGGACGAGAGGCAGCATGTGACCTAAATCACCTGGGCCAGTGTGCTGTCATGTACCATCTCTCTCCCTGTGCAGACCCACAGCAGCTACTACACAGTCCCCTCGCCCACTCTATCATGTGAAATTTTAGAATCTTGAAACAATTCACCCAGTGCACCAGTGATATCAAGATTAAAGTTTCAGACCTGAAAGAAATCTTTACATTAGCCAGAAAAATGCCTGTCATTTATACTTAGGGCTATTGTGAAGATCAAATAAACATGTTGTGTGTGAGAATGCTTTTTTCAATTTGGGGGAGTTGTGCACATCTTCCTTGGAGACCTGAGAACATGTGTGAGAAGCTCATGTGTTCCTAGAGAAGGTGAACTTCTCCTCACCTCCCCTCCCTTCAGCCCCTCACACAGGACTGTCACCCACGTGAGGGATGGCTTGTGTCTCTTTAGGGTCTCCTCTGACACCCAGCCCAGTGCCGTGCACATGTGTAATGCATACTAAAAGTATCTGCTAAATGAAAGAATGAGCATTTGTAAAAGCAGTGTTACAACCATTAACGGCAGCAAATGATAACTAATGGTATAAATCATCAAACAATGACCGAGTATGCCTGCAAGTTAAATTATTTCCTCTATCCTTTGCAAGCCAAAATAGATACAAAGATTTAACCATATAAAATTTAAGCATACAAAATGGTTACAGAGATTTCTGGGTATTGTCTCCTATATTTGTGACAAGGAAAACACCTAGGTAGGGGAAAAACAGAAAATGTTTTTTCTTTGTTTTCAGGATGTAATTCATTCCCTTTGGCAGAAAACACAGGGAAAATAAAAGTGTTAACAAAGATATTAGGAAGGTTAAAAAAATTCCCCAGGTTAACGTTACTGTTTCAAAATCTGAAGACTGTACGGTTAATGACTTGACATCACAAAATTTATTAAGTTTATTTTTAAAGCAGTTTGGTTCCCCCTCTAAAATTCTTGAAGCCTGTGGGAGTAGGAATAGATCTGCCCCAGGCTGCCAAACAAATTTTTAATGGAACTGGAGTCCTTCAGGGATTGTCCTAAATCCACATAATATTCTTAAGTCTTGGTGTTTGCACTGGGACCTGTATATTAGCAGATGTATGTGTGAATAATATACTTATATCCAGCCATCACCCTGGTGACTCCACATCTGTAGAGGCTGCTGCACATCAATTATTCCACCTCAGGGGGTAGAGAGATATTTAGGCCAACATTGACCTCCTTTTTAATCAGGGCTTCAGAGCAGTGTGTTCTGGAAATCGAATGGTCCCTTTAGACAGAACCTCTATTTGGGAATCCATTTGGCCTAATGTGGCCATGCTGGGAAGTCAGTGCGATTACCTGTGTCAGGTGTGGAGGTGCATCCAGAGAAGCAAATGAAAATTCCAGCACTAAGACCCACCATGTCTCCCATCTATCTAATTCTTGCATAAAATATTAGCAAGTCTATCAAGAAAAAATATCAACCTCAGTTTAATGCATTTACCTTCCACACACACAAAAAGGCAACTATTTGAAAGAAATTGTTATTTGTTTGAAGGGCTAAATTCATTTTCAAATGCTTGGAAATGTTTTTATTATCTGAGGTTTCAAGAAGAAAGGCTCTTCAGGAAGAATGAGGAAAGTTGTCTTTATATCTTAGTGCCTTTTTTGTGTGTTTGTTTTAAAGGGAAACAAAGTTTTTATCATGCTTATCTTTTTTATCATAAACTTGGAACTTCATTCTTAAGAGTATAGAGTTCTTTAATTTTTTAAACTTCTGATATTATACCTAGAGGGATGTAGCAGATCATCATAACTGATGAATCAATGACAAATATAGCTACTTCATTTTGTTAGGGAAATAAATATACAGTTGTGGTGGTGGCTGACCATTTATTTAATTATGGGGTAAGTACCACGTGATGAGAGGGTAAAGTTAAATTGATGATTTGGGCTATCTCAGCCAGGGTACAGTTTACATGGCAATTACACTGGGATCATCTAAGTGCAATTGGCAAGTAATTTTGTAAGCGAAGGAACATGACAGCTCATTTACATGGTGTTCACTGAGTAAAATTTGGGGACATTTATCAACCACTTCTAAGAGAAGAGTGATTACACCAAAATGCTAGAAACAGTTTGAAAGCTCTCTGGGAGGTTTTTGGTACGTGTCTCCATTCATTCACTTCCTGAACCTCTGTTAGGTGTGTATTGTGTGCCAGGCACTGTCCTTGGCACTGAGGATCCAAAAATGAGCAAAAACACAGTTGTTCCTTCAAGGAATTCTTTGGTGGAAAGTGGACGTATCTATAAGTAATTATACAACTTGGCAAGTGGAGGTTTGAGCTCTGCCCAGGGTACTCGTGGATGCTGAGGGAAGGGGATAGTGGGAGGGTGGAAGATGGTGAGGGAAAACTTGCTAGAGGTGATAACACCTGAGATGGATCTTAAAGCATGGGCAGGGCTTAGCCAAGGGGGAAGAGGGAGGGCTTGCCAGGCAGGTGTGCCAGCATGAGCAGAATCTTGGAGGAGCAAGACAGCTGGTGTGAGCAGGAACCTTTAAGCAGTCAAGAGCTGCTGGAGGGCACACTTCAAGGCAGACATGAGGTCTGAGAAGCAGACTTAGTCGCTGTCTCAGAGGGCCATGTAGGTCATTTTAGAGGCCTGGACTTTATCCTGCAACCTCAGGAAGCCATCAGAGGGTTTTAAGAAGAGGAGGATCTTTCTTAGGGTTGGTTTGTAGACAGAGCATTCTTTAATAAAAACATGTGTTGAGCTACTACTATATACTAGGCTCTATTCTACATATATCAATTCCTTCATCCTCTCAACAACCATGTCCAGTAGGCACCTAACCTTTACCCCTTTTTAAAGGTGAAGAAACTGAGGTGCACAGAGGTTGCCCATAATTACGGAGCGGGCAGTAAAGAAGCCAAGATTTGAACCCAGGTTGCCCAGCTCTAGAGCCCATGCTCTAACCACCACCCAACACCATGTCAAAGCCCCATTGACACACACTATTGCTATGCAATTCCCTGTTTATATAACACAACCCCCAGCCCCAAGACACACTAGACTGTGAGCTCTATGAGGGCAGGAACCATCCATGTCCATCTGGTTCTCAGCCATATCCTCCAAGCTTAAGACAGTTCTGAACGATCACAAGATAAATGAGAAATGAATGTGGTTTTGATGGGGCCATGACTGGAGACTGTCATAGTCAACCCGACAAGGATAATGACTAGGTTCCCGAATCTAAGGCAATGTCAGTCAATCTGGAGAGGTGAGGATGGAGAAATAAATTGGCAGGGCTTGGCGATTGAGTAGATGCCTGGACTTTGTTGGCACAGTCTCACAGTGCTTCTGATTTCCAACCTCTACACTGAAGAAATGTCTTGGCAAAAGAATCTGAAGCAGAGGGAAGCTTATGCTGCTCTTCATGGAGCTCTTAAACTCCTGAGAAGGAATGTTGTGGACTCAGGATGAGGAATTAGAAGATACTTCCCTGGAGATGGATAAAAATAGAATGGACACATCTGCCTGGGACCGCTAAGGGAAGAGCTGCCTTGGGGTAGATGCGTGGTGAGATGGCCTTTGGGATTCTTCTTTCTTTGAAAATGCTCTCAATTAAAATAAATAAAAATTCTCCTGAGCCATCCATCCTAAACTGCCTGGCTTAAAGGAGATAAAATCAAAACATTCAGGGACTGGAAAACATTGAGTCCAAATGCCTGGGTCACAGATAAGGAAACAGAAGCTCAGAAGGGTTAAGTGACTTGTCCACAGTCACATAACCAGAGCAAAAGGAGGACCCAGATCACTCACATCTCAGTCCAGGCTTGCTCTTTCCCACGTCTTAGCAGCATTTTTGTTTTGGATCCTCCCTTGTGCAGGTCTGTGCTGGGTGGTAACACCATGGTGAAGTAGACTTGTATCTACCCTGGAGGAATTTGGAGAGCCTCAACACTAAGTGTCATTTATAACCTGAAAATGTCATAATGACCCATCTACTACGTAGGACATTTAGAAAATAGAGAAAATGGATTAAAAAGTCCACAGTGGTGGTTTTTTGTTGTTGTTGCTGTTTGTTTGTTTGTTTGTTTTTTGAGCTCCATTCACTGCCAGGCAATGCTTTGAATGCTTTACATTCATTATCTCTAATTCTCACAACAACCTGGAAGCCAGATATTATTATTTTTCTCTTATGTTTTAGAAAACCAAAGCACTGAGAAAACTTCCCATAAGGCCAGATTGTGTTAGCTCCAAGTCACACCCTGCACAAATGATGTCAACATTTTGTTGTCTTTCCCTACAGTCATCTTTTTCTGTGCACTAGGACTATTTATTTTACATAGCTTTAATTTTTATCATAGATACAATTCTGAATCTTAATATTTTGCTTGTTAACGTATTCTATGTATTTTCCATGTGATTGCATAGTCTTCATTTTAAGGGCTGTATAATGCTCTCTCAGGTTTTCAGGAGGGTCTTAAGAAATATTTACTCATAGAAATCTTCCAATACTTGGCACATATGACATTTTAAAGCTAGTATATTGGTGTCTCTATGGGTGGCACTGGGGAGATGAGAAGAGGGACTGGAAGGTATGCCCAGGGATCATGGCTTGCTCCCCCCAAACCCGCCTGGGGCCCTTCTGGGCATGGAGGATGGTCAGGAAGGGAGGAGAGTGCTGGGCACAGCTCAGAGTGGAGCCCAGGCAGGAGATGGCCTGAGGCACGTAGCTGGTGACTTTTCAAGCTTGCACTTTTCTGACTGAACCCACATTTTTCCTCCTGCCTTTCTAAAAAGGCAAGTTTTCATTTTCTTAGGGTGGTAAGAATCTTTTGTGTGGAGAAAGAGTGTCATCAAGTGCCTTATTCATCAGCATATATACCATCTCTTTAAAATGACAGTGGGAGTAAAAGTTCATCAGTTCAATGTGTCTTTCACATTTGGAGACTCCTGACTAATAACCTCTGGTATTTATCATCAGAACAGCCAAAAACAAAATTCTGTCACATACTGTTCTCATGCACTGAGGAAAACATAAAAAGAAAGATTTTCTCCATTTCCCCTTCTTCCATGCATTTAAAAGAAGTGTACGTTTTTAAAATTGATAAACAAACATGAACTTGCAGAAACATCTGGCCTATATTACTGCAGTGGCCTCCTAAATGGCCTCCTTATATCCAGTCTGCCCTCTCAGAATCAACCTTATGCAGCAGCGAGAAAGATCTTTCTAGAACACAGCTCTGCACCAGTAACTCTCTCACAGTCCTCAGGGTTAAGTTCTGTATAGCTATAGCTCCTGCCTCCTCTGCACAGTGTGTCCCAGCCACATAATCTGCTTGTGACTCTCCCCATCAGGCTATGCTAAAGGGTATCTCCAGCTCATGTTAAAGCTGGTATTTCCTCACAAGCTCCCTGCCAACCTATACAAAGCCCAGCTCCCAGCCTGGGCCCCCATTGTGCCTATCTGCCATTTTTCGCACATCAATTCCCTGTTCTTACAGAATGTAGTCCACAGTCTTGTTCTGGTTGGCAGCATGATGCTTTAATTAAAAAAAAAATCTCTTTGAGCTGGACATATGACTGTTCAGTTTGCCTCAGGCCTCACCACTCTTTATTACACATCTAATCTTAAATTACACATTTAGTCTATGCTGGGTCATATAAGGGTAAGTTTTTCTTATCTCTTTCACCCAATAGACTATAAGCTTCTTGAGGACCAGGATTGTGTATTGTTAACTTTTGTATCCATAGGTTTGGCAGAGACTGCTCAATAAATATTTACTGTATGTATGGCTTAAAAAAAACTAAGATTATGTCCGATACTACTCAATAACTCTTTTTTGGCCTCTCTGATCTATCAGAAACATCATAAGGCTCATGAAACTCAGTGGACCTGGCAAATAAAACAGGATCTGTGGGGTGATTGAAAGTGTATGTTCTTTTTTTTTTTTTTTTTACCTTTTATTTAATTAAATTCAGCTTTATTGAAATACATTCACACACCATACAAAACATCCATGGTATACAATCAACTGTCCACAGTATGATAACATAGTTATACGTTCATCACCACAATCTATCTCTGAACATTTTCCTTACATCAGAACTAGAACAAGAATAGATAATAAAAGTGAAAAAAGAACACCCAAATCATCCCCCCCATCCCACCCCATTTGTCCTTTAGTTTTTATCCCCATTTTTCTACTCATCCATACACTAGATAAAGGGGGTGTGATCCACAAGGTCTTCACAATCACACTGTCACCCCTTGTAATCTACATTATTTTATAATTGTCTTCAGGAGTCCAGACTGCTGGGTTGGAGTTTGGTAGTTTCAGGTATTTACTTCTAACTATTCCAATATATTAAAATCTAAGACGTGCATAAGAATGTCCACCAGAGTGACCTCTCGACTCCTTTTGAAATCTCTCAGCCACTGAAACTATTTCGTCTCATTTTGCATCCCCCTTTTGGTCAAGAAGATACTCTCAGTCCCATGATGCCAGGTCCACATTCATCCCCAGGAGTCATATTCTGCATTGCCAGGGAGATTTACACCCCTGGGAGTCGGATCCCACGTAGCGGGGAGGGCAGTGAGTTCACCTGTCGAGATGGCTCAGTTAGAGAGAGAGAGGGCCACATCTGAACAACAAAGAGGTACTCAGGGGGAGACTCTTAGGCACAATTATATGCAAGTTTAGCCTCTCCTTTGCAGTAACGAGCTTCATAAGGGCAAGTCCCATGATCGAGGGCTCAGCACATCAAACCGCCAGTCCCAATGTTTGTGACAACATCAACACCAGTCCAGGTGAGGATGTCCAACACATCCGCACCTTCCCCCAGATCCTCGGGGCTGGGGAGGGGGAGGCTGTAAATATATTTTTTATTATCTGCCCAAATTAATCTGGGATGTGTCACTATTTCACTCCAGCCTATACTAACCTACCGTATCTCACTTCCTATTCAAAGTTCCATGCAATTCTGGTGTTTGAACAAATCGACTGTAGAGTTGTACCGTTTAGAAAATTTAGATCCTGTACCAAATAGATATCTCTTCCCTTGGTCTCATATGGAAGTTGAAGTTTTAAAACACAGTCAGTTTCAACCTTTACCCTTTGGCCTGGCTTACCCTGGTCTTAAAAGTGTATGTTCTTGATATGGTACTGTTAGGACTGAACCACTTTGGATATTTAAGCCTCTGAATGTGATTGTGGTCTTTCCCACTATTTTCTGTATCAGTGGATCCACATATAGTCTTACAATCCCTCATGAGCAGTCATTCTTAGTTATTTTTGATTGTTTTGTTTCCATCAGGGCATAGATTTTTTGGTTTCATTTCATGTCCATATGACCTCCATCCTTCCACCAAACTGGGCTACTCAGAAGTATAAATGGATGGGGTTAGATGTTTTATTTTATATGCTTTGTAAGGTCTGATCATGACCGAAGCACAATCAGGGGCATAGCAGAATTTGAATCCTGCCAGGAAGTAATATACCCAGATCTATACAAGAAGGTGATGCCATCGGTTGCAGTAATGGAAATACCTATTGGTTAACCTCTGAGGTATCATCTTTTTGATAATCCAGTCCTTTGTCTCAGTCACTGTATTTTCCATTTCCTTAGTTATTCTCTTCCAGTTGCTCAGTTATATGCTGCTTTAAAGACACTAAAAAAGATCTGGTTTCCCACAGGACCCAGATTACTCATATTGATGGAATTTCACATAATCAGTGACATAAGACTGTGGTACCTGCCTGTGGCAATCTTCTTGCCATAAATTCAATCTCCAGACAACGTCCTGCATTTTCAGAGAGTGCTATGGCCATTGCAAAGAGACTATATAGCATAAAGCACTGCTGAAGTAATGTGTTACTACCACATGGAAGATGTGTCCATGTATCAAGTTCAAAAGTAAAAAAAAAAAAAAAAAAAAAAAAAGGAAAGAAAATAAAACCCTCTCCTCTCAGCTTCCTTCCCTAAGGGAGGGGATAATTGCAGAATGGGGAGAGCTTATTGCAGACTCCTTTAACAGTCAGAAATTTCATTGACAATTTTGTTAATGTGCCTGCTTGGCCGCCTTCTCAGAGGCCCGTTGTGAATTCCTTAGCTGATATTATTAATGGTTGATGGGTGCACCTGAAAATCAAGCAATATTGTGTCATTTGGGTAATAGTTATGTTAAATGGTTCTTTTCTACAGTATCAAGCTTATTAGCTTATCTTTTTCTTAATAATGAATACCTCATCTTTTCCAATTTCCTAATCAAAGGCTTCCACATCATCTTGAGGCAGAGCCAGATACAGCTGCATCTATTCTATACTCTTGGCTTCAGTTATGCCAAATTACTCAACCTACTCACGGGTCCTTAGGTTCTCTTTTGCTCTGAGACACGGGCCTGATGTACCTCTTCGGAAGCTCATGATTACCAACCATTCAGCACAAGTCTGTTTTAAGTAAACAGTGAATCGAAGAGCACTAGGCTAAATTTACAGTTATGAAGAAATTTCTAGAATAGGTTTCTTCCTAAATTTTGGTGCTTTCAGGTTGATCTCAGGTGTCATTTTCCTGTCCCTTCTTGAAACACAAACAGCTCATTCTGCATAGCATTGCTTTGAAGTCAAGGATTTGCAACATAGTGGCAAAAAGTAAAGGCAGCCCTGTTTTAGCTGTAAAATAGTATACATTTAATTTTTCATAGATATGATATTGTTTGGATTGACCAGAGGCATCAGACTTCCCAGACCTTGCCTTATATTATTTTATTCAATCAAACACCTGTAGCTGAAAGAAGGTAACACAAGAAATGGTGAACGACCCTTGGGTAGACCTAATATTGACTCTTTCTGTCATATTTGCCTGAAATTTTATCTTGTGCCTCTAGTCAAATGAAATGACTCATCATTTTGAAGCCAAACTTTTTTTTAGTCAAAATTCTTTTCTTTGTGCTTCAAGATGATCTGCCTGCCCCTATCTCCTTCATTTTCAGCATCTTTTGATTGTTCTGCTCCTGTCTTCTGAGCTTTAAAAAGACCCCTTTTCTCCATTTGGAAAAGGAGATCTTAGACTAACCAGTGAATAACCAAGCTGTAAGTTGTTCCTCTGGTAACATGTGCAGTTATCCTTTGATGCCCAAGGCCATGCTTTATACCCTCCTAAATCACTATCCCCCGGCCCAGTGTACAGAACAGACTCAGTGCACCATTTCTGAATGAATGAATGAATGAATGAATAATTGATTCCTAAACCAGCATTTATGGTTGGTTAATTTCTTTCATTCAAATTACTTCCTAACTGGGACTGTAACATTCTCTGGCTTTGGTCCAATATTTTTAGCAAGTACAAGGCAATGCATACAGTTGTTGTTCAATGAATGTTTAGTGAGAGCAACTTATGTTATATATTTTGGCATCTTATTTGTGAAGAAGCCAAATTTTGGCATATAGCATTCCAGTTCCCCATTTGTTCTAATTGGCAAAGTCAAAAAATGAGTTTTCTCCTTGAACACTTACCATTGATTCAACAGGTTGGTTACAAAGATTAATCTTCTTTGGAACTCCTGAGGTTGAAATGACTTTTAACACTCCAGGAATGAAAAATCTTTGGAAAAACATCTGTGTTTCTTGAAATATTTAAATGCAAGCCTTCCAATTCAGAGAGTGCTATTGATCTAGTTCAACAGATGTCCACTTTTCCAGCAAACATTTATCGAACACCTTCTCTGTGACATAAGTTGGAAATCAATGTGAAACCGGCAATTGTTTCAAATTGCTTCTAATCCGGTAGCCAAGTATAGGAATTAAATCCAAATTCGGTATAAATTCTACACTAGAAGCAGGTATAAGGAACAGAGGTAATAGAAAGGAGGGAGTAATTATCTCTATGTGAGTCATTAGGGAAGGTGTCCTGAAAGAAGTGGCTGTGAGTTGGATTTCAACCACAATGACAATTCTTGTCTTTTGGATGCCTATCATGAGTGAAAAATGCTCGTGTTATGCTTGATGTATTAATTTTTAAAGCAGTGTCACCTTGTAAGGAACAAACTTTAAAAAAATCAAAGATTTGAAAAGCATTTGACTCCTCAATATAGAACCTAAATCCACTTCAATGTTATATGGTTTGTGAGTTGTCTGAGAAACAGAGCTGAGTCAAACCTTCTGATATTAATGGATTTATGTATATGCACATAAGGCTAATATATTTTATACTGCCAAATTTTTTATGGTTTCATAAATAGTGCTATCACTAACATATAAAAAAACTGAAGAAAAAGGGTCATATGTACCGGTAGAAATTCAGTATATTTTATAGAACACTGCTACTGTAATATAGCCTATGGGATGTGACTTTTCATAAAAACCTGATGAATTTCTAGATTTGTCAGCTGTTTCCAAACAGATGCACTCTGCTAGTCTGATGGAAACACTTTGAGCCCAGATCCCAAATATCAATAGCTTTCAGTATTGCAGATTAGTTTGTCTATTGGGTAAATTGGGCTGTGTGGTTCTTGATAAAAGGTAGCAAGTAATTTTGTATGTGTGTTTTATATTTAACTGCCTCACCAAAGTTTGATGCTCATATTTTTCCTTGCAGAGTTTTAAGTTGAATGTAGACAGTCATTGTGCTCTCAAGGAAGCTGTGGAGGAGGAAGGACACCAACTTCTTGAGCTTATTGCATCTCATAAAGCAGGTAAATCCTCCTGAAATATTGCAAGTCTTTATGTCTCCAGTCTATTAAGAATGAAGAAGCATTGCTGTAAATTACTGCATATATTCACTTCCTTATGTATTATTAATATTTACATTATCAGATTGACCTTCAAGATTTATAAATGTTTCATATACTGCATACAATGCTGTGATACTTATAAAGATGAAATACTGCCTCCAAATGGTCTGTTCATTTTATTTTGGGTTTGCTGTTCACCTCAGTTTCAATTGAAATCACATTCCTGAAAATTTCACATTGACATGCTTTCTGATGTAGGTGCTCTGGAAATAACATTAAGATAATGAATGAGAATTGTGCATATAGTTATACATGCATATGCATTAGGGTGCTTATAGATGTCATTACAGATAGAAGGCAGGCAATCTGGAGGTATCTGATTATTCCCCTGCCAATTCACACACATGAACATTTCACATGTTCTATGCAGGTCATTGTATTAGCAGAGTTTTGGGCCTTAAACCAATTCTTACCCCAGTATGAATGTGTTTATGAGGAACAGATTATAAATAAAAAGTAGTTCTGTCATTTGGTAATACTTATTCTGATTGTCAAAGGCCTTAAGACAGGATGAATTAGAATTTGGCTCTTGCTTTGAGCTTACCACAGCTAAATTGGAAAAGAGCAGCATTAATTGGATGTGCTAATATCAAAGAATGCTGTCTTAATTCTGGTCCATTACTGTATTTCTCTTGAAATTGACTTTACCTATTTCCATACATCTTTCTGATCATTATAAAGTCTGCACACAGATATTCATGGGGCCTTTTATTTGCAATGTGAAGTTACTGTGTTATTAGTTTTATACATCATGATTTTGTTCCATATACAAGTTTTTCAGTCAATACATTGAGTCTAAGTCAGTTTGCAAACCTATGCATCTATGCGGTTTTCCCATTTTTCTGTGCTTATGCCTTATGTCAGATCAAGAATTACCAGTTTATATCCTGAGTGACAAATGCTAGTATGGCAGGTGATGGAAATGGCAGGTTAACAATATACATATTGTTTAAAATGCCTGCCTAACTTACTAAATAAGAAATAGTAATGTGTGAAATTGCAGTCAGGTCCACAACTTGTGTTTCCCCTCTCTTTTTGGAGAAGGACTGAAGGACATGCTGCGGATGATTGCAAGTCAGTGGAAGGAGCTGCAGAGACAAATCAAACGGCAACACAGCTGGATTCTCAGGGCTCTGGATACCATCAAAGCTGAGATACTGGCTACTGATGTGTCTGTGGAGGATGAGGAAGGGACTGGAAGCCCCAAGGTAAGTGGCTTGAAGTTTGCCTCATTTCCTCTTATTTCTGTCTTCTTTTGAACTAGGCGCCACTGAAGTTTTCTTTTACCCCTAAGGCTTTTTGTTTCTACTGGGTAGACTTATATATATAAACAAAATGAAATGGCTTAGTTTAAAACAACAACAATAATAAAAAGCCTACAACTTTCAAGTTTTCCGGCAAGATGTCTTTGATGAAAGGTGGCAGGGAAGGAGAGGGACAGTACTTTAGGGATGGGAGAAAGGGGGCCATAAAACATTTAGTAAACAAAACATAAAGCATCTTTAACATGAATAATCAGAATGGTTTTAAATTGTTTTGTTGCAACTATAAATCACTATAATCAGTGCAATCACTCAGCTCTGACATCCATTAGCCGCTTGGTTACAGCAAATTAACAAAGAAGAGAGAAAGTGATTCATTATCTCATTCCTGTTAATGACTATCAGATGCATTGCCTAATTAGGGGATGGTCATTGTAGTGGGAAGAAGGTCATATGCTTTGCTACAAATCTTTTTGCTCTGAGTGTAAGTTCTCCATAATGGTGCATGCACCGAATACAACAAGTATTTTAGAAATGAGTATTGCCATGCTTTGGTTATCCATTTTAGATTTACAAAATAACCAATGAAGCTATGCAATTGAACTTTAAAAGTGACACTCAATACAAAGTTCTAAAGGTATCTTTGGAGTCACAATGTGGAAAATAATTTTATTAATTTTTTATTTTCATATAATGTCTCCATTGTTTTGTGTCTGTTCTTTCGTGAGAGTAAGTGCAGAAAACCAGTTCCACAATAGACTCAGCTTCCAAACATATTGTCATATGGAGGAATCAGATATAAGAGTTCATGGTTTCTATTCCTGGCATGGACAAAGTAATTAAATCACCATCAGATCACATTTATTCAGCATCCATGAGTATTGGCATTGTGCTAAATGTATACAAAGCAAGATAAACAAACACTTTGTCCACTTAGATTCATATTCTTAATGCAGTCAGAGGAGAAACTCACCCAGCCCTGCAGTGGTGACCCACACAGCCAGTGGAAGGCTTAAGTGATCAATAGTTTGGAACCTCAAATAACAACATTTAACTTGTTTGTTGGAAACAGAGGATAGTATGATGAGCTCACTTCCACTTAAAGAAGGTTCCATGGAGGAGGTCATTTAAGGAAATATTTAAAGAAAGGAAGAGAGGTGGCTTGGCATATGAGCACATATTTTATGAAGAGTGTACAAAGCAGACTTCTCAGGGCAGAAGTAGAACAATTTTAAGGAACAGCAGTGAGGAGAAGATGACTGGGATGGCGAGAAAGGACACAATTAAACACCCCTCTGTTATTTAACAAAAATATATTGAGTGCCTAAGTTTTCTTAAATTCAATTTTATTGAGATATATTCATATACCATACAATCATCCAAAGTGTACAATCAATTATTCACAGTACCATCATATAGTTGTGCATTCATCATACCAATCTATTTTTTGAACATTTTCCTTATACCAGAAAAGTGAAAATAAGAATAAAACAAAGTAAAAAAGAACGCCCAATTCATCCCCCCATCCTATTTTTCATTTAGTTTTTTTGTCGCCATTTTTCTATTCATCCATCCATACACTGGATAAAGGGGAGTGTGATCCACAAGGCTTTCACAATCACACTGTCACCTCTTGTAAGCTACATTGCTATACAGTCGTCTGCTAGAATCAAGGCTACTGGGTTGCAGTTTGATAGTTTCAGGTATTTACTTCTAGCTATTCCAGTGCGTTAAAACTTAAAAGGGGTTATCTATATAGTGCATAAGAATGCCCACCGGGGTGACCTCTCGGCTCAAATGCCTGTTTTGAAAGCTATCCTGTTTTGAGTGCATTCCACATGCCAGAAACTTTTCTAAAGCACTTGTATGCAGTCACTCATTTATTTCTCACAGCAAACATAAAAGGCAGCACTTTTACTATCCCTAATACAGAGAACAGGGGCACAGAGAAATTAAGTAACTCGTCTAAGGTCACACAGCTGCTAACTAGGATTTGAACCTAAGCCTTTAGCCCCAGAATCTATGTTCATCACCACCTACAGCACTGCCTCTCACCTGCACTGCTCAGGGCCAGGTATGGTGCCAGGTGTTAGAGATGAAGAATTACCCTCAGTGCTTACCTCATGGAGTTCGTGGTGAAGTGGGGGGAAGACGGACTTTAATGTAATAATCATGCATTTGCAGACTGTGATGTGCTGTGCAGGAAAAAAAAAGGGGTGTACTAGGAAAATTGATTTAGGCCCAGGGCATCAGGGAGGGCCTCACTGAGTAAGTGACATTCTGTGAGAGGGCCCATGTGGTTAGAGAGAGAGGGAGAAGGGGTGGAAGGGGCAAGCAGGCTTTGTCCGCAAGGGAAGGGTTTTGGATTAAGCAGGGAAATGACATCATTGATTTGCAGTATAAAAACCTGTTTTTGGCTGTTGTGTAGAGCATGGTTGGTAGGGGTGGGGTGAGGGTGGGGGCGTGGAACTGTAGAGATGGCACAATCATCTAAACTAATAAAAGATCTATTTCAGAAATGTATAGCTCTATTCTCCAGACCCACTTTGAATTTGACACTTTTAATTCAACTCATTTTGTAGGGCAGTATTAAAATGGAGTGAAGAAGATAATCCAAGTGGCCAAAAGAAAAGAGAGGGATAAAGAGGGGAATGTATTATCCAAGGAGAGCTAATGTCAGTGTTTCTCAGATACAGGGCCATCTATCTGCCCAGGCCTCACCTCAGATGGGATCAGAATCTCCTGGGTGGGGCCCTGAATCTGCATTCCAGCAGGCTCCCAGAGAATTACCCAAATAGGCACTAAGAAGGCCCTTTTCCTACAGACTGCACGATCCTCACACAACATGAATGAGAGTATGTCTGTCTCATTGCTATTTATAATTGCAAACAATTTGTATCAACTGAAATATTTAAAACAGGGGTATTTGATTAAATCATGCTACATCTTATCCTAATGGAAGGTGCCACTCAGCATTTAAAAATAATGTTTTAGAAGAATATTTGAAAACATTGGAGGAGACCTATGATATGCAAATATGTATTTTTAAATATATTTGAATTTCCCAAATCTCTACAATAGCAAGAATTTTTATTAAAATCAGAAAAATAAAAAAATGTTATAAGAATTAAGAAGTGATTTAAAAGGAAAAAGAGGTGACATTGATCTGAGGGGACTTGAGATATGAATTTAAGTATCAAGAAAAAAAATGAATACATCTGGTTCTTAGTGACTTGGAAACACACACACAGACTACAAACTCTATTAGAATCATTCCAAAAATGAAAATGTCGTCCGTGACTCACATCAGTTTACAAGGAATAACATATTCGTTTTTCTTTTTAATGGTGTTTCTATTCCAAAGCATTTTCATGTCACAGTATGTGCACAGCGCAGTACATCTGAAAGGAGCTACGCGGAGAGGCTTTCATAGGTATCTCCAGATGCAGAACCTGAGGGAGTCACTGAGAGTTTGAGACCTTGACAAGGCAGAGCCAGCAAAAATCCTGGCCTTCTGCCTCCCAACTAGTTCTCTCTTTCCCAGTCTGGAGCAAATTTTCACTGGACTCATCCATGGATAAGGATGATTGTGAAATAAAGTTAAAACATTTTATTTCTTATTGAAGCTAAGGAAACTATGGAGAAGTGAGAATGATCATTCTTTCTATTTGTTTGATATGTTTATAGAATGACTTCCTTAAGTCCTAGGGCAGACACAAAGAATAATGAGAGGCTTAGACTCTGAAGCCAGACTTCCCAAGTTCAACTCCTGGCACTTACTGTGTGCTCTTATGGAAATTACTTAACTTCTCTATGCCTCAGGTTGCTCATTTATAAAGTGGAGGCAATAGTAGTATCCACTTTGAAGGATTTTGATGCAGATTAAAATGAGTTGATATATATCTATAGTGCTTAGAACAGTGTACGCATAATAAGTTCTCGATAAGGGTAAATATACACCTTCATACTGTAATCAGGGAGACAATACATTAACAAATAATTATAAAATAATCTGATAAATGCTCTAATACAGATAGGTGCAGAGTGCTGTGCGTGTGCAGAGAAGAAAGGATTTACAGGAAAGGTGATGTTTTGAATGAGAGCTGGGAATGATTTTGCCAGGATGAAAATAGTGGGTAAAAAGGCCTGGAATGGCTGGAGCCCAGGACCTTGTCGTGGAAGATGATTAGGCCAGCTTGCAGCAATCTGCAACTAGGCTCACAATATGACATAAAATTACCCTTAATGATCAATGATTTGAGCAATAATTACTCATATATCTCTAGTTGACATAACTCAAGCCAGAGTGAATCCTATACAGGTCATATCTATTATATACTATTTAAACAATAATTTTACTTTCCATATTGCACTAAATAGAGCAAACTTAAATAGATTACCCTGAAGTTCTCTAAGACAAAAAGCCAGGTTTGACATGTCAGTCCTCTTTCCATGATGTGACCTTCCACAGGTCATGTACAAATCATGCCATAAAGTACATCTTAAAGCACAGTAGTTATGATCATCTATTTTATTTTGGACCTAAAAGAGGAATTAAAATTAAAACATAATAAAAAAATAACTCCAGAATTCATCTTAGGTTTACTTCAGAAGCTACTAGGAACTTGAGGAGCATAATAGAAAATATAAAGAATATATCTAGGGGGTATTTTTCTTTTTTACCTTGTTTGAGAGCCTGTAGAAAAGGACTTGGTCTTAGAAATCTTGTAAAGAAGTAGAATAGGAGGAAATTCAAAGACTCTGGGAAACTTCTCCCCCAGGACTCGGCAGCATACCTTATTTGTTGTATTTCATTTTTTAAAAAAGTGTTTTCCCAGGACTGTGAGATCTTTTACAAATGGAGATAGAGAGTAGAATTCACCAGCTGTAGAAATATAGTTTCACCACTCACATTCAAGAATTGAAAACATGCTTGTAATTATATATTTTATTTTAAAATAGATTGGTGAAAGTTTATCACCTTAAACTAGGCTTTCAATATGATAAATTTTTGAATGGTGTATAGTTGGAGGGATTTCAAAACACAATGAATATCCAATGTCTAACAATTGCATTCTTTTGTTGACCTTTCAAGGCAAAAAAAAAAAAAAAAATCCTGAAAACAAGAACACATTCTTAAATTTTGCATCTTGTCTCCTTTAAAATGTTCTTATCCTCCATTTCTTTTCTTTTCACCTATAGAGTATACCATCATTACAGATGATTTAGAATCAAGGCCAGGATTTCCCCATATGACATATCAAACTTTGCATTACTGAAAGCATGCAACAATGATTCCTTTGTCCTTTTTAAAGAAACAGAAAATTCCCATAACAAAGCATATTTGAAGATTTTATTGTGAATTCAAAAACCTTACAGCTGCTAGAAGGATGACCTAGCCTGGGTCCCAGCCAACATCTTCATTTCCTTAGTGAAAGGAAACAGAGGGTTAGCTGCTTTGAACTCTAGAATTGTGCTTATTTTATCTGCCTTCTTTGAGGTTCTCAGATTGAAGTCATCATCCCTTTGGAAATAGTTATCGGACTATGAAGGTCATCAATGTTATCTGTTCAACAATAGCAGTTCAGCAGGCTTAAGGACATTTCTTAAGTCTATTTGCTCAGCCCTCCAAATGATGGTTTTTAGATATGGGCTGAGAAGGGAGATATGTGTAGCCTTTGACTTGGGAATATTGCTGACAACCTGCCTTTCCTCTAGATGTCAAGAGAGGGCAAAAGGCCAGTATTAAGAAACTTGTTTGTTTGCCAGAAGCCCAAGTCTTAACCCAGTATCTGTACTAAGGAATTATGGAGAACTTTCTTTAATGGAAGGGGTCTAAAGGAACCAGTGTGGGTAGCACCTTTATGTGATTTTTTTCTCCGTATGCTATGGGTACTATTACACTAAATAGTACCTTTTGGGTGGAGGTGCAGTTGGATATGATTATCCTGGAAGGGAATTTGGTCCAGAATCTTCCAAAACGCGGTAAGACAGTGTTGTCTCTGCATTCTTTTCCTTTCCCATTTGCAAGCTTATGTAGCTAGTATGCTCCTTAAACATGGGATTTTCAGAAACAACATTAACAAATGAGAATTGCATTTATATGTTGTTAGACCCACATACATTGGTACACACATTTATAAAGAACTACTTGAGACACTTTACTGTCCTCCTCACACAAAGAAGAACACAAGTGTATGTTGTCAAAGAACTAGAAACAATATAGTAAGATTAAATTGTGCCTGAAGTTGTAGAAAGAGAACAGGCAAAGGCCTGGCTATTATTTATTGAGCATGACAGAGCTCTGCCCAGTGCTAGACCAGATATAAGGTAAGACATGTTTTTCTGCTCAGTGGTCTTATCATTTCAGTGTAAGCAACCAGTGTAACAACTTGTCTAATGTAGATTGGGCTATCTTAGATCTAGAATAATACATTACCAAAGATTCAGATCATCTTAATTAGGATGTTGGCAGATTGAAATGGAATGGGGTTCCTGATGCAAGCAAATGAGTTGTACATGCATTTCCAATTCTACCTCTTCTGTACAGAATTCTTCCTAAAACTCAGGACCTGAACCAATTCCTTTCCTGCTGAACTATATAAACATAGTCCTGATTTAAATGTTGTAATACTTAGGGAGAGCTCTTTCTTCTACAATGGATTCTTCAGTAGTCCTCCTTTTTTTTTTTTTTTTTTTTTGTTATCAGAAGGGCAACTTTCCTTCAAAAGTGTTTTTGAAAGACAGAATCAAAAGTGAGTTACTTCTGTGAAGATTGGTTGGAGTTACTATATTTGTGATAGAACTGAATGAAAGATATTTCCTCTAATCTTCTTGTGTCACTTTAAAATTTGCGTATTGTTAGATACGTGGGTGGATCCAAGATGAGAATTTTAAATAATCCTCTGCCATTCTAAGTAGGCGTCTGAAAAAATGATTGAAAAAATGAAAATATTTAATAGGTCAAAGGACAGCTATTAGTCAGCCCTATCTTGATACAGACCATAGTTTACCTTGATTTTGCAAACCATGCTTCCATTGTTGGTGGCCTTAAGGATGGAAAACATTTGATTCAGCAAGAGTCTGGGAGTGAAATTATTGGTGTCTCTAGTCAACACAGGGAAATGTCATTGACGTGAGTAAGTAGTTTATTTTTTTTCCTATTTTGTCTAAGGATGCCTAATCTCTCTGTAATACCTTGAATTGCAAAGAGGCATGGTATTTGATATAAACTTGTATACCATGGAGAACAGCCCTCATTTATTAGCAGAAATCACATGTATAGTAAATACTTTCGAGGGGCTTTTAGATATATAGTAGAGGTCAACATTTTTTCTTATTTTAAATCTATAGGAATTTAAGCACAAAAAGAAAGGCAAGATGCAGATTTGTGTCTAAAAGAACACTTTAAAATTAATAAGCAAATTCTTTGAAAGTGTGAAATAATTACCTCAGTGTGTGATTTACACCTCTTCCTGGAACATGTTGTTTCTGGCAGGGCAGCAGGCTGAGCTGGGGTGAGTCCTGCTAAAGCAATTGCTTTGCCCTGCCTCTATGTTTATTGAGTTGCACAGGACTTCTTATAAAATGTCAACTTTCAAATATACACACACCTGGACTGGACATCCTGAATACTCCAAATGCTTGCTTACCTGTTCTCACACCCAGAGTATCTCACCTGCCCAATAAAGTCAAAAGGCACTGAGATGTCTATATTCTGTTTTTTTTTTTTCTTCTCAGAATTCAGCTGGAATATAGCCATTTTATATAGTTTTGATGATACCAAAAGAAGTGGAGATATTTTTTCAAGGTACTGCAGTGCTCTTTGCTACCAGGACTCAGAGAACATTCCCAGTCTTACCTCCTACTGTGCCTAAATGAAGGTTACTGTTTCTCAGGAAACATTAACTAGATTGGAGGTTCTGCTGGGCCAGAGCCCAGGGATCCATCTCACTACAGCTTCCAGGCCCTTTTGCACTGGATTGGGGCAGTGGCTTCTCATCCTTATACTCAGTTGGCCTGCATAGGCCAGCACTTGTTTAGTGCTGTCCCCTGTAGGGTCAAGCAAGGCCATGGACCTGGCTGAGTGAGTAGGAGAGAGGAAAAAAGGAAGCCAAAGGAATAGCGACTGAGACAAAGTGGTGGGGGAGAAAAGAGAGAGGAGGAACAGGAGAAAGAGAAAAAAAGGAGATATGTGCCCAGTGAAATGTAGTAGAAGCCAAACACCGTGATCTCAGGTGACATTCATTGGCATTGGTTCACAGGCTACCTGTATCTGTTTCATGGACTTTATGTTTTCACTGGGGCCACTCTCTCTCTCTTATTCTTTCCTTCCCCTAGCGTAGAAATCAAGCCAGAAAAACTTTCTTTACTTTTGACATTGTATATATTATCATGTAAACATTGTGTATGTGTATAATCCATTCAATTAAGGGGGTTAGCATGTATGCAAACCTGGGTGGTATTATTCACTTCTCCCAACAACAATAGTAGTCCCAACTCCTGTTATTATTTTCACTTTACTGATGAAGAAAGGCTCCAAACAAATACTAGATAACCATGATTATTTATTGAGACAAGTCTTCTTAAAAACATTCTGTGACGGGGTAGAAGTCAAACTCCTTAGTCGGCCGTTTGACTCCACCTGCTTAATCAAGATTTGGTGTCACTTTCATTTCATAAATTTTCTAGTTTACCTATCATCTTCCAAATGCATTTTGCCTTTTCCTTTCTCTTTGCTTTTGCCCATGGCTTTTCCTGTTGTCTCTATCTATATTGCTCTTATTTATCCTTAAAGTCAATAAATGTTGAACATGTAACTACATTGGGATGATACAGCTCTGGATGGGACACTGTCCTCCCTCACTGCCCAGCAGTGCAGATGGTATGCACATAAGTAATTCTAAATTAAGTCAGACTGTGTGATAAATATATAAAAGGCCCAAAAGAAACAGGGAAATTGGAGGAAGGAATATGATTTCTGTGTGATGGGCTCTAAGAAGGGTTTTTTCTTCCTAAGATGGATTTTGAGGGGGCCTCTGAAATTATGTAAATGATCAATGGGAAGATATTAGAGAGACAGAATTCCAGGCAGAGGAAACAGTGTGGTCAAAGCTATGGAAAAGGGAAAATATGAGAGACATATAGATAATGGTGAACAGGGAATAGTTTGACATTTTTGAGAATAAGTGACTCTGTGTTTATGGGGAGGGATGAGCACCTGATGAAAAATATAGCATGAAAATGTTTGGGCTATATTTTGGAGGACTTTGAATAGCAGGCTGAAAAGTTTGTGTTTTAATAATGTTCTGTGAGAGTTTTAATGTTTGGATCTGGCCATAGAAAACAGATGGTAATGGTAGGATGAGAAGGGAAGCACTGAAAGTCAAGAAAATGATTTAGGAAACTAGTACAGTAGCTAAAGGGAGCTGAAGTAAAGCAGTGGCTGTGAAAATATAAATGAAAAACTAGGAGCTATATTATGTAAAAAGAAATACTAGGATTTAATAGATAGGAGATGGAGAGCTGAGGGAAGAGTTAATGAAAGCTCAAAGGAATTGAGCATGAGCAGTTAGGAGAATGGTGTTACCATTAACTGAGGATGGGTACACTTTGATAAGAATCAATTTTGAAAGGGAAGATATATGAACTCTCTTTAGTACAGTGATATCAATGCCCAATTAATAAGGATATCTAGGAGTATAACTCATGCATCTATATTCTTTTAAGTTCTCCAAGTGATTCACAAGTGCAGCCAAGGTTGAGAACACTAATTTAGGAATAGGAGAGGTCTAAAATTCATCTGTGTGGCCAAGTGCAGCACTCAGTTGAAAATGAAAGCTTGAATTGGAGTAGAGATCAGTGCTAAGGATGTAGGTTCTACAGTCGTCAAACAGAAATAATAGCAGTAGCCTTGGAAGATGATATTGACAAATAAGAGACTGTTGTGTTAGAATAAAACTGAAGTGTGATAGAACCTTGAT
This sequence comes from Choloepus didactylus, assembly GCF_015220235.1. Lineage (NCBI taxonomy): Eukaryota > Metazoa > Chordata > Mammalia > Pilosa > Megalonychidae > Choloepus > Choloepus didactylus. The sequence continues at coordinate 167,310,759 of NC_051310.1, forward strand.
GAATGCCTTGGGTAAAGGGCAGGCATGAGAAGGGGACTGAAAGAAGGATAGGAGGAGCAGTCATATTTAGAATTAGAGCCAGTAAAAGGGCATTATGGGTGCAGAAAATATCTGGGAGGAAATGGACAACAGTGTCAAGTGCTACTGAGTAAAATAAGATAAGGACTGAGAATATATTGGACTTTGTAATTATTAGATCACTAGTAATATATGGCCAACTTTCTGGAGCATTTGGTGGTATGGAATTAAGATTATAGAGTACAAGGTTTTAAAGAGTGAGTAAACAGAGTGAATTGAGCCCATTTATTTACTTCCATTTTTTTCCCAGAAAACTCACTAAAAGCGTTTCTTAAAAGAGAAAAGCATAGACCTATAAGGACAAAGACAGTGGGAGGGAGGAGAGAAAACATTACTGTTTTATTTCCTAGGCTTCTGAAAGCACAGACCATGAAGTGGCTCAGCTCAACAGTGGGAATTTATTAGCTCACAGTTTTGAAGCTGAGAAAAATGTCCAAATTGAGGCATCATCAAGGTGATGCTTTCTTCTTGAAGACTGGCTGCCAGCAATCTTTGACTCCTCTACCACATGGCAAGGCACACAGCAGCATCTGCTGGTCTCTCCCTTCTCTTCTAGGGTTTGTGGCCTTCAATTTCTCTCTCTCTCTCTCTGCCCCTTCTCTCCCTCCCTCCTTCTCTTGCTCTTCTCCCTCCCTCTCTGTGTTCATCTCATTTTAAAAGGACTCCAGCAAAAGGATTAAGACCCACATACCCTGGGCTATGCCTTAACTGAAGTAAGTGCATCAAAAGGTCCTACTTACAATAGGTTTATACCCACAGGAATGGATTAGCTTTAAGAACATGATTTTCTGGGGTACATCCAGTTGCAAACAACCACAAGCAGATTAGTGATATGGACAAACTTTGGAAGCTGAAGAGCAGATGGACAAAGGGTAGTTAACTTCACAGACCAGAGGGAACTGAAGGTTAAGTACCTGCAGGGGGAGCCAAGAACCAAGCCTGCCTATGGCCAGAACATGGACATGCTTGAGATTTAGAGGCATCAGTTTCGTCTGGAGATGGATAGACAGAGATGAAAATGGGGGTGGGGGGCTGTATAAGAAGGAGCTCAGCAGCCAGGTGGTTAACCCTCCCTACAAACTGTAACAGAAACCTGGAAATTCACCTACTAGAGTGGACTAAGGAAGACTAATCAGACCTTACAGCAATGACTCCATACTAGGGAATTAAATGAGAATCTACATGCTCCGTAGTGAAACTCCCAGTCTCTTCCCAGACTTGACTACTAGAATGCTGGCAGCCAAGAGATAGTAACTTGAGAGGGAAGTAGATCAAAGGAACTTTTCATAGCATAGGGGTGACTTTAGCATATTTATAGGTTGAAGAGCAGGATTAGAAAAAAGGGATGGTTGAAGTAGATAGTTTCAAGAAGGACAAGAAATAAGATGAATTGTTATTATCCCAGTGATTCAGAGGAGGGAGAGTATGTGAATCAGGTAGAGCTGTGAGTTTCAAGAAGGGAGGACGGGGCAAGATGGCAGCATAGAGAGGAGTGGAAGCTAACTAGTCCCCCTGGAACAACTACAAAAAACCAGAAACAACTAGTAAATAATCCAGAATAACTGCGGGGGGACAAACGAGACCATCCACTCATCATACACCAAACTGAATTGGGAGGAATGCCCAAGAACACAGCATAAAATCTGTAAGTAAAACCTGCGGAACCAACTCATGAGACCCCCTCCCCCAAAGCCCAAGCTGCAAAGCCTCGTGGTGCCAGAGAGAAGCTCTCTCCCAGCAAGCGAATATAGCTCAGCTGAGCTCCAACTGGGGTTTTAAGTAGCGAGTGTGAACTGCTCACTACAGGTACGCATCCCCAAAAACAGACAGAGGCTTTGGGTGATGACTGACCTGGGAGAGCCGGAGGGTCACCTTGGACTGGGTCTGAAGGGGACTATTTTTTTTTTGGCTCAGTGGAGAAAGCCCCAGTCATTTTCAGTTTCCAGGGCTGTGACTCCGGGAAGGGTGGAGACAGCACAAGCAGAGAGAGAGACCATTGAAATGCTAATGACCTCCACCTGGCGGGTCTGTCTTCTCTAGGAGGAAAGGGGTGGGGTCCTTTCCATTCAGAACCAGACCCCAGAGACTGGGGGAACACCGCCATACCTCCTCACACCAGTCAAGAATTATAGGCTAACAGGCATTACCTGCTGGGCAGAAAAGCACAGTGACCTGAGGCATCAAAGGGTGGAGCAATTTTCTAAGACACACCCGCAGGGAAACCAGATACTGAATATTTCTTCCCTCTGGGACCTGAGCCTGTTCTGGTCTGGGAAAACCTGATTTGGATAACCAAGGAAACCATGCCTAGACAACAGAAAATTAAAACCTACACTAAGAAAAACAAGGTTATGGCCCAGTCAAAGGAACAAACATACACTTCAACTGAGATACAGGAATTTAAACAACTAATGCTAAATCAGTTCAAAAAGTTTAGAGAAGATATTGCAAAAGAGATAGAGGCTATAAAGGAAGCACTGGACATGTATACGGCAGAAATCAAAAGTTCAAAAAAACAACTAGTAGAATCTATGGAAATGAAAGGCACAACACAAGAGATGAAAGACACAATGGAAACATACAATAGCAGATCTCAAGAGGCAGAAGAAAACACCCAGGAACTGGAGAACAAAACACCTGAAAGCCTACACACAAAGGAGCAGATGGAGAAAAGAATGAAAAAAATATGAGCAACGTCTCCGGGAACTCAAGGATGAAACAAAGTACAATAATGTATGTATCATTGGTGTCCCAGAAGGAGAAGAGAAGGGAAAGGGGGCAGAAGCAATAATAGAGGAAATAATTAATGAAAATTTCCCATCTCTTATGAAAGACATAAAATTACAGATCCAAGAAGCGCAGCGTACTCCAAACAGAAGAGATATGAGTAGGCCTATGCCAAGACACTTAATAATCAGATTATCAAACATCAAAGACAAAGAGAGAATCCTGAAAGCAGCAAGAGAAAAGCGATCCATTACATACAAAGGAAGCTTCATAAGACTATGCGCGGATCTCTCAGCAGAAACCATGGAGGCAAGAAGGAAGTGGTGTGATATATTTAAGATACTGAAAGAGAAAAACTGCCAACCAAGAATCCTGTATCCAGCAAAGCTGTCCTTCAAATATGAGGGAGATCTCAAAATATTTTCTGACAAACAGACAATGAGAGACTTTGTGAACAAGACACCTGTCCTACAGGAAATACTAAAGGGAGCACTACAGGGTGATAGAAGACAGGAGTGCGTGGTTTGGAACACAATTTTGGGAGATGGTAGCACAACAATGTAAGTACACTGAACAAAGGTAACAATGAATACGGTTGAGAGAGGAAGGTGGGGAGCATGTGAGACACCAGAAGAAAGGAGGAAAGATAAAGACTGGGACTGTGTAACTTGATGAAATCTAGAGTATTCAACAATTGTGATAAAATGTACAAATATGTTCTTTTACGAGGGAGAACAAGCAAATGTCAACCTTGCAAGGTGTTAAAAATGGGGAGGCATTGGGGGAGGGATGCAATCAGCATAAACTAGAGACTGTAATTAATACAATCATTGTATTATGCTTCCTTTAATGTAACAAAGGTGATATACCAAGGTGAATGCAGATAAGAGGGGGGTATAGGGGAGGCATGTTAGACACTTGACATTGGTGGTATTGTCTGATTCTTTATTCTACTTTGATTTAAGGTTATTTTTCCTTTTGCTGCTTCCTAGCTGTCATTTTTTTTTTTTCCCCTTTCTTTTGCCTCTCTACCTTCTTTGACTCTCCCTCCTGCCTTGTGGAAGAAATGTAGATGCTCTTATATAAATAGTGGTGAAGGTGGTGAACACATAAATGTATGACCATGCAGAAAACCATGGATTATTTACTTGGGATGGAATGTATGGTGAGTGAACAAAACCATATTAAAAAAAAAATGGGTTGATGACAAAACCTCGAGGGCAATATACTGAGTGAAATAAGCCAGACACATTAGGACAATTATTACAGGGTCTCACTGACAGGAACTAATTATAATATGCAAACTCATAGACATGAAATATAAGGTACCAAGATATAGGACGAGGCTTAAGAATGGGGAGTGGTTGCTTAATATGAGGAGAATGTTGAATTAGGATGAACTCAAATGTTTGGAAATGAACAGGGGTGTTGGTAGCAAGATGTGAGAATAACTAACAGTGCCGAATGGTGTGTGAATGAGGTGGAAAGGGGAAGCTCAGAGTCATATATGTCACCGGAAGGAAAGTTGGAGGTCAAAAGATGGGAATGTATAAAACTAAATCCTATGGTGGGCAATGTCCATGATCAACTGTACAAATACTAGAAATCACTTCCATGAACCAGAACAAATGTATGACAATACAATTAGAAGTTAATAATAGAGGGGCATATAGGGAAGAACTATATACCTATTACAAACTATATACTAACAGTTAGTAGTATTTCAACATTTTTTCATAAACAGTAACAAATGTACTATACCAATACTACGAGTCAACAATTGAGGGGGGTTGGTTAGGGATAGGGGAGGATTAGAGTTTCCTTTTCTTTTTTTCTTTTTTCATCTTTCACTTTATTTCTTGTCTGGAGTAATGAAAAGTTTCTAAAAATTGAACAAAAATTAAGTGTGATGGATGCACAGCTGTATGAGCGTACCCAGGGGCAAGTGATTGTACACTTTGGATCTTTGGATAATTGTATGGTATCTGAACAATCTTAATAAAAATGGAAAAAAAAAAAAAAAAGAAGGGAGGACACATCTTCTGAGACAGGAGGGAAAGAAGGAATACTGGATGGTGAGCAGCAAGAAGGAAGGAAGTCAAAGGATTGAGATGAAGGCAAACTCAATCTAATTAATCAATGCAGCAATTATTTGAATGGAGGGAGAGTGGAAGGTGAGGAGGAAGTCGAGAGCAAAGTAGGATTCAAATCCCACTCTCTATAATGATATCCTTCAGTTTTCTGAGTGATGGCTTCCCCCTATGAACTGTATGGCACTTGTAGTTTGTACCATGCATTTGGCAATTAATCACACACAGCCTTGTGACACCATTTCCATTGTTGTTGTGAACATGAATTTATATCTTTTATAGTTTGCTTTTAAAGGTTTTTTATGTCCCATCATGATGGCAAGCTTCTAGAGACAACTACGTCTTAAACTTCTTTGTTTTACTGACTTTACACATTATTTGAGCTAATAAAATAATTTATTTAATTTTAATTGGTTGATAAGTAATATTGTTGTTAAAGCTAAAGACAGAACCCTACTTTGACTAGCTTTTCACCACCAAAACTACTTTCCTTCCCTTAGCTGCATAAATAATGGGACAATTCCATCTTACCATCTTCTCTTAGCCTCTACACTTCCTCTCCCATTTCCTTTCTCCCTTGTTTTTTATTGAAATAAAAATATCTTTAAATCTTCCCTTAAAAGAGCCATTTTGCCTATTTTTTCCCAAAGTAATTAGTAATTTATACCAAAAAAAAAAAAAAAAAAAAAAAACAAAGAAAAAGAAAAACCATGATTTTGTTATTATTTGTGTACTTGCTTAGGACAGGTCTAATTAATTAATTTTAATGGGTTACATATTTTTTAAAGTTTTTATTTAAAAAGCTTTGTTGAAAGGCTATACATGGGGTTGCTTCTTTGAAAAACACTAAAAGCACCTAATGTGACTTCGCTGCTGACCAGTGCACCAGCTGATGAAATTTGTAGTCTTTGCTTTAAAGCTCTCTAACAAGATTAGGTAAGATTGAACTTGAGAAGGTAAAGGTCTCTAAATTGACATAAATTCAAAGGGCAGAACTGGATCATACCACTCTTTGAATCTCTAACGAAGTCTAATCTCTGACATATTATATTTGGTTCACTGTAATCTGTGTACATACACATCCTTCTAGTAAATGATGAATGAGGTTTAGCTAACATAATATAGTTTACGCTCTTCTAGACCTTTATAGGAAATACAGGGTTGGGGAGTTCTGCTCTGTAAAATACCTGAATTGCTTCTCTGGAACAGTCTCCATAAAACACAAACACACACACTTATGCACTTTTCAAACAAGCTTGGCTTAGTGTATTTCCCTGCTGTCTTTCATTTGATCCATCCCTCCTTTGTGTATTTAGGCTGGCATTAGACAGATGGGGTTAGGGGGTAAAATACTGAATTTCACTGGACAGTTTCATCTGGCTAAAACCAGTAAAACAAATAATATTTTATGGGAATTTTTGTTTGGTTGTGAGACAAAAAAGGAATTAGTTAAATTTAATCCACATATTTGAATGTCCAATACTTAACCTAAACCTTCTGAAGTTCATCCATAACTCAAGTGCTATGCATTTTGAATTACGAGGAATTTTGAAATACAACTCTTTGTCTCAACTCTTTTTTTCTTGTCAGTCACTCTTCCCCAAAGCTTTTATTTATTTTCTAGATGAAAATAAATGAATAACAGCACATTGTAAACTCATGATCCTTTTACTAAGCAGGCTCAATAATATCAGTGATATTGATTGTTGTAGAGTAATGCCAACCAGCTTGTTGTGTTGGAATTTTTCCCAATAGTCAAGCCTTTGGAGGTTCCAGAATGTGGTCCATTGTACACTTAATAAGTACCTTTACACTAACCCCTTGTTTTGATCATACTTTGTTTCTCCTCTTGACAAACTCTTCTAAGAGGTACACATTTTTTAAATGCTGTATTTCTGGACTGCAAAATCTGTTCTCATTAATGAAGTTCTTTCTTGTACCACATGTTTTTTCCTAAGTAAATTAGACTAATATGACTCAACAGAAATAAATACATTTTCCAAAGTTATCATTCAATAATGCAGCTATTCTTTTTTTTTAAATTCAATTTTATTGAGATATATTCACATACCATACAGTCATCCATGGTGCACAATCAACTGTTCACAGTACCATCATATAGTTGTGCATTCATCATCCCAATTTTTGAACATTTTCCTTACTCCAAAAAGGATGAAAATAAGAATAAAAATAAAAGTTAAAAAAACACCCAGAGCATTCCACCCCCACCCCTACCCCACTCCGTTTTTCATTTATTTCTCATCCCCATTTTTCTACTCATCTGTCTATATACTGGATAAAGAGAGTGTGAACCACAAGGTTTTCACAATTACACAGTCACACCATGTAAGCTACATAGTTATACAGTCATCTTTAAGAATCAAGGTTACTGGGTTGCAGTTCAACAGTTTCAGGTATTTTCTTCTAGCTATTCTAATACACTAAAAACTAAAAAGGGATATCTATGTAGCACATAAGAATGCCCTCCAGAGGGACCTCTCGACTCCATTTGAAATGTCTCAGTTGCTGAAACTTGATTCTGTTTCATTTCGCTTCCCCCTTTTTATCAAGAAGATTTTCTTAATCCCACAATGTCAGGTCCAGGCTCATACCCAGGGGTCGTGTCCCACGTTGCCAGGGAGATTTACAACCTGGGAGTCATGTCCCACATAGGGTGGAGGGCAGTGAGTTCACCTGTTGAGTGGGCTTAGAGGGAGAGAGAGAAGGCCACATCTGAGCAACAAAGAGGTAATCTGGGGGAGACTCTTAGACACAATTATAAGTAGGCTTAGCCTCTCCTTTGCAGTAACAAGCTTCATGAAGGCCAGCCCCAAGATCGAGGGCTCAGCCTACTAAATTGTTAGTCCTCAATGTTTGTGAGAATATCAGTAATAACCCTGGTGGGGAAGTCCAACATTTCCACATTTCCTCCCCGTTCCTCAGGGAGGCCCTGCGAATATATTTTTATTCTCTACCCAAATTACTTTGGGATGTATTGGGATTTCATACTAATCTGTACAAACCTACCACATCTCACTTCCTATTCAAAGTGCCATGTAATTATGGTGTTTAAATAAACTGACTATACAAGTTAAATTATTTAGTCTGCTAGTGCAGCTATTCATTTTTGTTGCATTTTAGAATTTAAATGAAATCATCTCATTTCCTAATTACTGAGAACTTAGTAACTATTACTGTTAATCAATAATTGGAAATTCCCCCTACATTTTTTTTTTTTTTGGTTGAAGGCTAAGAATTATTAACTGTATAATATAGAACAAAGAGAACAGTGATGTGAACAAAGATACCACAGAATAAAGGTAAATATGATATTCTGAGTGTTTTTCTTCCTTTGTAATTACTTTGGTATCTTATCCAATTGTATAGTAGCTTTTAGTTGTATTCCTGCTTTGGACTTGTGATGAATAGCATCTTCTACCGTTATCTGCAGATTATTTTTTTTTCTAAGTTGTACACAAAAAGTTTAACAACTCTTCTCCATTGGCTAATACACAAAAGAGAAATCAGGTAAAAGTGTTTGAAGATAGAATCTCTTTGGAAATTCTGCATTTTGAACAGACGTTTTCTTACAACATCCTTCTGTCAATTAATGCCTTGAAATAGAAGCCCTTGTGTGTACTTTTCCTAGGCAATCAATAGTTCCATTTCATCCCATAAATAGTAAAATTGGATATTAGGAAGTGTAGGCATACTTCTCTTCATAAAAGGGGTATGGCTTGGGGATGTTGCCCTAACGATACGATCATTGACAGCAGCATCAAATAACATTTATTAAGGTTAATTTAACAGACATTGTGATCTGCCTTCCCAATAGCCATCTTCCTCCTCCCCTTCCCTAACAGAATCACCTGTCTTATTCAAATAGCCTTCTTCCTCATACTGTATGTTTCAGATGAGCTGGACCCTATGTCCCCAGCACAAACACTGAATTGCAGTTAGACCATCAGGCACCCAGGAGGGCCCCTTTGCACATTAATGATTAGGCATGGCCAATTGACAAAAGTCTTGCCAATGAAATATAAAGAGAAGTCTTTGGGAAAGATTTTGTTCTCATAGGAAGAGGCAGGCAAGAAGAAGAGGTTCCCTTTAAAATTCTTTATGCTTTCACAAGCACGTGAAGTTGAGTTATCATAGCCATTTTGTCACCATGAATGGAGCTACGTTAAGGACAATGCTTATATGCCAAGAATGGCTGAGAGAAAGAAGAGTCCTTTATATTGCTGAACTGCTGAATGAACCAGTCCTGGGGTTGTTCCACTATTGGCACTTTTTTTTTAATCATTTCATTCTTATTTTAGCAGATGAAGTTGGCAATCTTTGTTACTAAGAGCCACAGTCATCCTAAACAATAAATTCATTGTCTTAATGGGATTTTATAGTATTATTTAAGTTAATATACAATTTGAAATTTTTTCTACCTGTTACCCCTCACAATCCTCCCTCCCTCCCTCCCTTCCTTCTTTCCTTCTTTTCTTTCTTCTTTTTTTTCTCCACTGATAAACCACCACCTTTTTTTTTTTTTTTTAAATCTCTTCTCAATTCATTCCTACATGGTACCCTTTGGGTATGTTCATTTATTGAAAGTATTCTCATCAATGTTGACTCATATCTTCTTGGTTACCAAATCAAACAACCTCTGTGCCTCAGCCTCCTAAGCTAAAAATAAAACTTTTGACCTTGATTGGTAGTTTTCAATTAAAAAATTATTAGTTTTTTTTTTTTTTTTTTTCCAAAATAAATCTTACTCATAACCCCATAATATAAAACAACCAAAGTGGAATTTCTGTGGTTGACTCCATACTTGGGGGTTTGGTCCCCTGCTCACTGCTACCTGGGCGTTCTCTGGCTCGCTGTCTCTATTTCCTGAAGACCTCACAGGCTCCATAGTACACGGTTATCAAACCAGCTTACAAGTTTGGCTTGTTCTTTCCTGCCACTTTTTTGTTTGTTCTGTAATACTCCTACCTAGAATCTTGCAGTGGGTTTCCATTGCTTACTTATGAAGTTCCTTCTTTTCTAGTCTTTTGAGTCTCCCTTGCTTTCCTTTGCTACAGCCACAATGAGGCTATTTCTAGTCTGCCAAACTGCCCAGTTCGTCCTTTTTTATGCCTTTCTCTTTCTGCTCCCTATCTTTGCCCATCTCTACCTCTATAATCCTCTCCACTACCTCGGTATGCTCCAACACTGTACTTCTGCATCTCACTCACCACCCATCTGTGTCATTGCTCCTATGGCACTTGTACCTTAATTATAGCACTAATCACATTCTCTTTTTGGACTTGGTATTAAAGATATTCCTCAGGCTGCATGCTCTCTGAAGGTGGGGAACCATTTCTTGTCCATAGTTCTGTAAACTGCAGTGCTGAGCATAATATATCCCTCAGAGACTATTCTCCAAAAATTGCCTGCTGAGCAAACAAAAACTTCACAACATATCAAAATCCCTAAATTATGCAGGTATCCTTTAGGTTATTTATTCCTTTTAGCTCTTTAAATATTTGCATCAGTTTTGTAAGTTGATCCATACTGTTCAAACCCAGCTCTTGAAGGGCTTGGGTTGGCACAGCTCTGATACTAAAGAACACGCCAGGGAGGGAGTCAGACATTGGTATATTATGATTAACAAACAGGAGAGAGTTCTTCCTGGTGGTGGCCATCAGGAAAATGGAAGTTAGCACTTTGCAAGAGTAGGGCGTACAAAGGGCAGCTTATAAGAGTTTAGGATAAAGACATTCCATAGGATATGAGAACAGAGTTTCAGCAGAGTCTTGCGACACAGGGGTCTGGAGGTTTGTTATGGACAGTGATCAGGGGAGGGGAGTTTCAGTGCTTTGGTTACAGTACCATCTGTATATACTTTCTTCCTTGAGGAGGTCTGATGACCTTCAGTTTCTGTCCTGGCCAAGCAGGTTGCTATGTATTGTGGGGCCTTATTCGCCATTAGGGAGGGGGAGCCTGGGCCATGGGTCCCCTACATACTGTCTTCTCTGACATTATGTAGAATTAAACTGGATATGATGGAATCTAAGCCAGTTACATAAAAATAAGGTGAAACTTCTTTTTAATACAAAATGTTTTGTAGCTGTGGATTTCATAATTAAGGCAAAAACAAAGCAGTCTACTATGTACATATTTGGAAGTCTGGCTTTAAAAAACATTTCCAACAGAAGCATTTATGAATTAGTTAGTTTACTGGCATCCTAGGCATACAAGTTGTGAATTAATGATAATTATGGCAGCTGTACTAATGATATAATTTTAAAGCATTTAATTTTCATTTAAATAATTGTTATTGAGCTCCCAGGGAGGACAATCAAATATGTAATTACAATAAAGTTTATCTTCTTTTGTATTTTCTTGCTTCCTATAACCTCTGTAAGATTATTATTATTCCTTAATAGAGTGTTTCTGAGAATTCCATTAAGTTTAATAAAAGTTAAAAAATTTTGTGAAGGAAAGACTGCACCACTGTACAACTATTTAGCTTCTACTCTTTCATTTGTTTACTCAGTGCTTTGTGGTTTTGTTACTCTATGTCATTAATATCTTCAAATAATGGAAATGCCTTTAAATAATGAGAAGGTATGTTGATTTGGTTAAGCTAATATTTCAAACTGTAAGAAGAATATATCATACAATATATTCAGTGAAAATATAGTAATTGACTTGCTTTGGAGGATAAAAAACAAATTTAATAGATTTTTTTTGAGACTAATTATTTCAAGACTACTTTCATTGATAAGGAACTGACTTTGAGACTAGTAGTGATGACAGAGACAAATACGTGTAATTCCTAAACTAGATTCTTGAGAGCTTGAAATAATTCCGTTTGGCTATAAACCAAGGCAAATGGAAGGTGCCAGCCCCAGGGACCATCAAGTCAGAGAATCCCATCTCTACGCTTGTCTCCTTATCTTTAAAGTAGGAATGATAATGCCCCTTCCCTCCTCCCAGAGTTGTTGAAGACGTTAGATAATGTATATGAAAATATTATCAGAATTGGATCATTGAATAATTCATAAGTGGTTGCTAAGAAGACTGGAGATATTCTGTACATTCCTGAGCTCCATAGTTGCTGCCTGCATGGGGGTCTGACTGTTCTAATGTAAAGACAGATGATCCCAAATGTTCTCATGCAAACATGGGGAGTGTTCTGGACAATGGTGACAGGATTTAACTGGGGTGTGGAACGAAGGAGAATCACAGCATCCACAGAGAAGGTGGCATGAGAACCAAAGACATAGTCTGAAGCAAGGACAGAGTCTGCAACCAGAGGCAGAGGGAATGGATGTGAAAAGGAAAATAGGAAGTAGAATCTGGAGAGTGCTACTGTAAATCATAAATACTCAGACTCAGATGCCTCCTAATAGGGACTATATTAATCAGGGTTCTCCAGGAAAACAAAATATATATATATGTAAGTACTATGAAGTTAATTGTAGTAATTGGCTCATGTGACCATGGGGATTAGCAAGTTCGAATTCCACAGGGCAAGCTGCAAGTTGGGAACTCAGATGAATGTTTCAATGAATTCTCCAGGAGAAGCTAGTTGGCTAAAGTAGAGACAGAAATTCTTTCTCTTCAGAGTTCCATTGACTTCCAGCTTCTGGCTGCTCCTTGTGTCTTCTCTTTTTGTGTCCAATTTCCTTTTCTTATAAGGACTTCAACTATATTGGATTGTCGCACCCTCTTTCAGTTTGGGCACACCTTAACTAATAACATCTTCAAATGTCCTATTTACAAATGGGTTCATACCCACAGGACCAGGGTTTGGGACCTGAGCATGCCTTTGGGGGAAATGACTCAATCCCAACAGTCTGCCCCCTGGGCCTCAAAAAGACAAGCTCTTCCCACATGCAAAATACAACCATTCCATCACAGTATCTACCTTAAGTCATTTCAGTAACAATTCTAAATACAAAATCTCATCAAAATCAGTCATGGGTGTGGTCCATCCTGGGGCAAAATTCCTCTCCAAAGGACCAGTAAAATCTAGAAAACAAGTTATCTGCTTCTAGTATACAATGGTGGGTCAGGAATAGTATAGGCATTTGCATTCCAGAGGGGAGTAATTGGAAGGAAAATGGGGGTCACAAGTCCCAAACAAGTCTAAAACTCAACAGGCAAACTCCATTAGATTTCAAGGACTGAGAATCATCTGTAGATGGATGTTTTGTCCTCTAGACCTGATGGAGCAGCAACTCCACCCCTTCTAAATGCTTGAGCAGGGGCCATGCTCTTCCCAAACACTGTGGGGTAAGCCCCACTATCTCTGGGTATCTGAAGGGCAACCAGAGTATCTGAAGGGCAACCAGGCTCTCTGCAAACTCTGGGGCATGGGCTCCACCATCTCTGGGCATTGAAGTGGCAGCACTCTCCTTGAACATTGGGGCACATGGCCTGCCCCCTTCAAGCACAGGGGCAGATCTGCCCTTTAAATCCCTAAAAGAGGCCTCAAGTATACCAGTAGTGGTGGTGGTGGGACTGTTAAGGTACCACAAAAAACAGGCCCTGCAGATGCCATGCTTTTCATACACCATCCTATGGTTCCTTGGTTTTCCTCATAAGTTCAAAACTACTGGCCCTATGGATGGCACGGATTCAGTGTGGGAACTCTTCGTAATTCCTTTGTACTTTTTAAGATCAGCGTTATACCCTAAGGTGACTAGATCCTAAGTTTTAAAAGATACAGGTTCTGAACTCTTGAAATATGGTTTTAATGTTTGTTGTTAATTGTTATTGGAAATAATTATGATACCTTGTTAAGGATCTTTGATGCCAAACATTTTATTAACAGGTTTAGAGATCTATAGTAAACTGCTTCTATGAATGTGTGTTCATTATTTACTCCTGTTAGGTTTAGTATTATAGGCTTACATTTCAAACACGATAACAGGATTGTAAATTAACACTGACTAGCTGCTGATTCCTTTCCACCTCCTACATTCCCTCACTTTTTTTGTCCATTAATTCTGTGAGACTTAGTTGAACTCAGGAAAGAAAAGTGTGTTATGTTCATCTAAAATGAGTACAGTCAGGGTACCTAGCTCATATGGCCTTGCCTGTAGGAGCCTCAGTAAATTCCTTTTGCAGAGTAGTTGACTCCTGCTGCTTAAATATTAGCGATGGTCTTTGTGGGGTCAATCCCTAGAGATAGAGAATCTTGGCCGAAGTCGCAGATGGAGAAGACTCAAAAAAGAATAAGATAAGGAAATTTTTTCTGGATAGCTTTTCTTATTCCATCATATATGGCCAGATCTTTAAACTCCCAGCCCATAAAGCAGTACTTCCTGCCCTAATAATTTCCATATCTTGGCCTCTTAATAAGCACAGTGCAGTAAGTGGGCTCCACTGTCTGACTGCCTCCACTGACTGCCTGGACTGCATTAATCATCATTTGTTCATATATGCAGGGAAACCCAAGGGGACTGGTATTTAGCATAGTCAATAAATTAGTTGGTTTGTGCAAAATTTGGGGAGAAGAAGAGAGTAGAGTGGCAGAGTAAATTAACAGTGACAATGTGAGTAAAAGTGGTATTGAAAATATAGATACGACCTCCAATCTACTTGTATTGAGATTTTGAATCAAATGGAGATCTTGACTAAGTATGAGCTTATTTTAGTTACTTTCAGTGTTATCAATAAGAGCTACTCATCTAGTACAGAATGAAAAGCAAGTTTTTGGGTTTTTGAGTCCAGGGTGCCACCCCATTGTGGAAAGTGTTAGAAAATATTTGTTTTATTAGGTGGCCATAAATGACAACAAAGCATAGGACTAATGGATCAGATGAAAATATGGTATGCAAGAAAAATAGTCTCCTTTTCATGAAACATACAACATTCCTGTATCCTGCATCTGCCATGGGTATAATGACCCTATTAACAGAAAGGAAATGGAAAATAAGGAGTCGGCTTAAACCTAAGCCCGTCATAATGTTTTAAATTGCTTAAAGTTGCAGTCTTCTAAAAAGAAATTACAGCTGTTGAGTGGCCCTTTTGGCTACTTGGCAAGATCTGTAATTCAAAAGTTCAGGGCTTAATTCTTATGGAATTTTGTTTTAGAGTCCTGTGTAAGAGGGTAACAGCATTCTATATATTACAGAAAAATGTGAGATTAAGGCCAGAAAAATAGGCAGGGATAAATAAGAAAACATACCTCTTTCCTGATTCATAAAACTTTGGTAGGGTACTAAGTAAGACAAACAACCTTATAATTAGAAAAAAAACTAAGAGAAGTTATTTTTATTCTAAAAATCACATTAATGGCTTTGTTTGTGGCACAGTTATTACCAATTGCCATTAACTTGTTGGCACAAATGAGCTTAAAATTTATCTCATATTCTGTAGTCCTAATAATTTTTTTGAAAAAGTGGTATTCAAATGGCATAATTAAAACAAGTGGAATAGTAAACATATATTTATGAAAGGTTGTGTATGTATTTGTTTCAAGTCGAACACATAATTTCTGGTGATTTTGTGAGTCATGCAGTGAATAATTAAAATAAATTTAAATTCATATATTAACATTTCAATTTCCAGTTTGACAAACATAAGCAAATTATTATAAGTTTGTTTTCAATTCCTGCAAAGCATATTAAAATTAACTTTTCCTCCATTTAAGTAATGTGTATAACTAAACTTCCTTCCTACTGTGAAACGGTTTCATTTATTGCTATTTGTAAACTGCCTAGGATAGATGCAGAGTGGATTGGGCTTGAAACTCCTTGAACAGTTTCTTTTGAAATAACACTACATACGTTAAGCTCAATTACACATCCAAACAGCCACAGCTCACTTTTGGTAATTTATTCATTGATTTAACATAGTACCCAGAAGAGCCATGCCTGCTGTCATTTTTGTAATATATTATGTTTTAAATATACTCATGCTCACCCATGCACACCATTAAGGTGTGCATAAACCTGTGTTTTTCTCTCTTGACAGCTATAAATGTTTGTTATTATTACACAAAACATATGTTCATGTTGTTTTTGTCTAAATTATTCTATCTGGGGCTATAAAGTTTTAATGTTATTAGTTGCCCTTAGAATTTTAATGTTTCACTGCTGTAACCTTCTTAGGATTTCTGTGCAATTAAATAGAAACTATTTCACTGCAGCCTGGAAGAACAATATATTTTATACAAAAAAAAAAAAACAAAAACAAAAAAACACACACACACACAACTAAACCAAAAAAAAAAAAAAAAACCTCCTTGCTCCATTTTCTTTCAGTGTAGTAAGAATGTTTGCGTGACAGTTTTTCTTTTTGCTCTATGGACACCTCACCTGTGGTCATACCTGAGCACCAGCTGCCTGCAGAACATTGGTCTTCCTAGTTCTGGCATCTGCTGGAAAGACAAGAGTTAAGCACCATTTCAACCAAATGGATGCTATTTCACCAGCCTTTCCAGGTCATCCCAGGTGCTACTTTAGTTGACTCCACTTTGACCTGGCTTTGGTCTAATGTATATAAAGAGACCAATAGAGACTAAAGGGAAGCCTGTTATGATAGCAAAATACGTGTCTAACTTGGTTTGTTTCCCCAGCTGGGGTCAAGGATGGTTTTATTTACAAACCAGTGGAAACACTAACATTTGCTGGAGCTATAGAGATGTTATCTCTTCTGACTTCCTTCCTCTCCACACTCACTGCTTGCATGTACTCCTGGTCTCATCGCTTCAGCCAGATTGGGCTGCAGACCTAACTAAAAACCTAATTTCACACAGAGAGAATCATTGAGTTGTAAAGAATGTGTATTTTACAGATGAGGTCCTAAGGGTATCCTGAGTTGTTTGCCTGTAAGGCACTAGCGAAGGTTGGCTGTGCCCTCCCCACCCCAGTAGTCTTGCCTCTACACAGTGTTGGGCCTGAGTAATGTTGCTGACTTTTAATTGACTCTCAGCGTCAAATTTACTTCTCTCTGCTGATCACACCACTTTTATTGTCATCTTCCTAAAATATACATTGGAGCACATCAAACTCCAGCTCAAAAGCCATGTCCCAGATAAACCCAAATTCCTTAACAAGGTGTTCAAAACTTTGCATGATACGTCATCAGATCACCTATCTGAGCTCAATGGCCCTTAGTCCTATCACATTCCCTGTACCTGAGCCCCACTGGACTACTCACTGCGCTTCTGCAACAACATACTTGGCCATTGCTTGTGCTGCTCCCTCGGGGAGGGGTCCTCTTTTTCCTTTTTTGTCCACCAGCCTCTATTTCTTCCAAGTCCAGCTCAAATACTGCTTCATCCATTAAGCTCTTTCTAGTTCTCTCTCAGTCAAAATTAGTCACATTGGTTGCATTCCCTCAGCACATTGCTTCTGTGTTGTTTCTCCTGTATTTCATTCTGTCTTTGTTGTTCACCAGATTATAAGCTCCTTGAGGACAGAACTATAACTCTGTCATCTTTGTTTTCTTACATAGTAAGAAAAACTACTAAAGGCCTTGCATAGTATATAACAGGTACTGCTTTATTGGCGAATCAGTGAACAATATTTCTTCATTCATTTCATTTTTAACATTGAAATAATTGGGAATTATTGAACTATTAGGAGATACCTACTGAAATTTTATTCACTATCTCTGCCTTTGCTCAGGCTTTGCGGACATGGATAATACACTTAAACAAAATCTGACAGACTTATAGAAAAAGAGATTTTACATCTCTTCAAAGCAACATTATGTTAGTATAAAAATCCTTGTTAAGTTTTTTTGTTTACCTCTGAAAGTACCATCAAATGCTCAGTTCATCTTATGTCTGTCCTCAGAAGATCAAAATTATCTCACCTGCATTCTTTGATTAGTCTCCTACTAAAATCAAAACTCAATTTGAAAATCAGAGAATAAATATAAATGAACTTTGAACCAGAAATATCTCATTTATCATCATAGCTTTGTTGGGGACGATTAAGGTAGCATGTATAAAATCCACCCTCAGCGATGCTGGAGATACGCAACATGGCCGCTAGGGCTGATGCAATAACGGCTTAAGTTACCCTCAGCCTTCTTTACGGAAGTGATAGCCGTTCGCGCCTAAGATTTGCGCCTAGAGTGCTAGCTTTACAATCTGCCTTCTACCCCAGCAACAGTAGCTACCAATCCTGTGCTAGCCTTACATCTGCCATCCGCCCTAGCAACAGCAGCAACCAAACCTAGACCGCCACCCGCCCTTGCTAGCCACTCCCCCTCTCTCCTAGAGTATATATGCTCTGCCCCCTCAATAAAGATTTGCAGCTTGATCAGAAACCTGTCTTGCTGTCATTCCTCGTGTCTCTTGTCCCATACCATTCCTCCCTCACAGGACTCGGAACCTCCGTTGAACGTCCCGCGGGCCAGGACAAGCTTAACTTCGGTTTGCAGCCAGATTTGACTTGTAATAAAATTAGTTATGTATTTATCAGTGTTCCAGTTGCTAAAGCTTCCAAAATTCAAAATACAAGAAATGGATTGGCTTTTACAATGAGGGTTTATTAGTCTGCAAATTTACAGTTCTAAGTCCATGAAAATGTCCCAATTAAGGCATCTAAGTCCATGAAAATGTCCCAATTAAGGCATCAAAAGGACAATACCTTCTCTGAAGAAAGACCGATGGCATCTGGGGTTCCTCTGTCACATGGGAAGGGACATGGCCTGAGTCTGCTGGACCTCTCCCAGGGTTAGCTTCTGGTTTCTGTTGCTTTCTCCAAAATTTCTCTAGGCTTCTGTCTTAGCTTCTGTCTCTCAGCTACTGTGCATCCTTGCTTGTTTCTCCCAGGGTGTTTCTCTCTAAGCATCTGGGGGAGCTCTCTTAGCCTTTATGGGGCAAACTCTGGATTTCATCTCTTAACTTCTCTCCTGGCTGTCTCCAAAATGTCTCTGGTCATTTTCTAAGTGTCTCTGAACTCTATTCAAAATGTCTCTACCTTTTATCCTCTCATAGAGGATGCCAGTAAACTAATTAATACCCACCTTGAATGGGCGGGGTCACATCTCCACGGGAATAATCTAATCAAAAGGTCCCACCCACAATTGGGTGGGTCACATCTCCAAGGAAACAACCTAATCAAAAGATCCACTCGCAAGATTGGATTAAAAGAACATAGGCTTTTATGAAGTACATAACAGATTCAAACCAGCACAATCAGTATCTGATATGATATTGTTTTCCAAATTGTGGGTTGGATTGCACAAAAATTGGAATTATTTTCTACCAGTTTGATCTATTCTTCATTAAGATATAAAATTTCAGAGCATTTTGAGGGGTTTATTCTTTTTCCTTAAACAATACCCCTATGATAACTTACATTATAGAATGAGAATTTCTCATTGTTATCAAGAGCTCTGAGTCTACTAAGGTGTTATATTACAAAGAAATTGGGTTGGTGCCCGTTCCCTTCTTCCCTGACACTACCCCAGTTAATGGCAATCTTCAGGAGAGGAAAACAGGAAATGAAGTTCCTAAGGAATTGGAAATCTCTCCTATTAAAATCACCCTTTGGGGCCTTTCTTCTTTTTGTCTCCCACCCCTCTAAGTATAACATTCTATGCAAAGCTCAGTTAGAAAGAGACTTAGAAAGCCACATTTAGCTTCCTTTTTAAGCCTTCTTTTTTTTCTTCTTCCTTTTCTTCTTTAGAGTGGTCTCAAATGGTGGAGATTAAGGTCTTTAACAGGCAGCAGTCATTGCTTACAAATAGGAGACCTCCCCTAATTTATACCATTTTAATTACACCTGAAGTTTTCTCCAATTAAATGGTGAACCTCTGCAGGGCAAATAGCAGGGATGTGGGGGAATTTGGGGGTGGTGGAGGAGCCTGAGCAGCTTTCCCTTTTAGAAACAGAAAAACCTATAATGGAAAAATGCAACATGTGTTGAAGAATGGAGATAACGGAGAATGGTAAATCAAGGTACTTGGTTACACAATAATCTCCCATAGAGTGCTCATTAGTGCTAAATAATTGATTGTGATGAGAGAAGGGTTCTCAGTGAGAAAAAGGTCAAGAAGGTCAGTTATCTGGTGATAATGACTGTAGCGGTCATTAGAGGGTATTAATGCCATTAAGAATAAAACTTTAACTTTTATTGAAGTTTTTATTTAAATGACATTAACTTCAATTCAACTTTTAATTGAGGTGCAACCATCCAAATTCTACAGTGGGGCACCAAGAAGTAATGAACATAAAATTACATGTTCTTCTGATAGGTTGATGGGTTTTTATTAGAATTTCAAGGGCCTCTACAGAGCTGTTATTAGACACAAACTGCTCTGAAGTCTTCTATTAGAATTAGGGCTGGGTGAATGATTCCAGCAGATAATCTCAACCTGGACCACTGAAAGGAAGAAAAGAGGGAAGGAAACTAAGTAGGTTTTTTGTTTGTTTTCCTTTTTTTTTTTTTAATTTAAAGGTGAAAGGGCCCATTTATAAGGCTAGGTTTAGATGCACTTACCAGGCCTTTATAAACAATTTACATTTCCCTTCTTTCCTTCCTTCATTGTTTTCTTCCTTTTCCTCCAAAAATGGGAATAGAACAATCTAGATAGTAGGATTTTTTTGTTGTCATTTTCTACTTTTAAGGAATTTGAAACATCAGCATGTCACCAGTCCTATTAGAATGGCATTATCTGTCAGAAATTAGAATAAAATAAAGACTTTTTTCAGATATGTAAGTTGAGCCAAACAAAAATGAAAGCTAATGCCAGAACTTTGCTATCAACAATGTATAAATAAGTTGTTTGCTAAATAAAAACATCCAATAACCTGCGGTTCAGATATCACAGAGAAGTGAGAGGGCTGTGCAGTTTGGGGAGGAAATCTTCTATTACTCCTTCTTTAGGAACAAAAGAGAGATAAGGCAATTTCAAGGTTCATAATTTTACCTTTTCGAGCCAAGAAGGAAGGAGCCATGGGTACTGAATAATTTCATAAACAAAATCGTCCATACCTAAAACCCTTTGTTTCTTCATAATCATAAACTTTGTGCAGATTTGGTGTTAAGTTGGTTGACTGCCATTTTTCAGCAAAGAAATTTGCTAGAGGAATTGTTAATGGCCTTTGGAAAAAGATTTAAGCTACTTTACATTTTTGGTAGCTAGCCAGCATTTTGTCACTTAGATGTGTCACATTGCTATGAAAACATCATGCTTCGTAACACAGCATAACAATGAGATTTGCTGAGGTGTTCATTTCTTGGGAAAAAGGAAAGAAAAAAGAAAAAGAGAAAATAATAAATGAAAAAAGAAACAGGAATAAATATATTTTTTTCCAATGTGAAAGCCACTCAACATTTTTTCCCTAAGAACCAGCGGAAGTATGCTCTTACAATGCACATCTCTGGAAGCCCAGGTTTAAGTGAGCTTCTCATGAACATGGAAGGGACAACCTCAAGCTTTGTTTCCAATAAGAAAAACTTTCACGTAAATTTATGACATACAGTTCCAATGCAGTTAGTTTCATGTGAGCCTTCGTGTGTCAGAAAGGTGGAATGGCTAGAACTCAGATTTCTAAACACAACTAAATTACTTCAGTGTGGTGTAAAATTTTGCTTTGAAATTAGTTCTTTCATAAGAATGATAAAACTCTGCCATATTATATGGAAAAAACAAAGTATTAGTTTGGAATAACCTCAGTGTAAGAGGAAACAAAAATTGTTTCCCAACAGCTAGGTGTATATGAATGTTTTTGTGTGATACCTAGAAATCTATTGTCCTAAAATAAGGATTTCTCTTCCCCTTTGTGCAAACTGAGGCTGCTATTATCAACTGCGCCTGTCCACATCAAATAAAATACCACAATTTAACATATAAAATTTTGTTGGAAATCTCATTTCAGACTTGTGCTTTGAGAAGGCTTTGTTTCATAGACCCATTTAGTTTGCTTCAAACCGTCTTTGAAATTAGAAATAAGGTCCCCAGATAAGAATATAAGCAGCTTATTGCATTGTTCATCATTTAGAAAATTAAGGATTTTTTTTCAACTATGAAAATAATATAATGAAAATTACTTCATGTTGTTATTGTGACAAAGAAAAGCAATATAATGTATTGCTTGTAGACTTTGATGAAAAACCTGTTCCATAGTGGAGTTGGGTATCAGCATTGATTTTATTTTCAAAGACATTGTTGCAATAATTTTTACAATAGTTCAGGGAAAAAGGCAAAAATAGTTTTGAAGTAGAGAGAAAATATTCGTGTGTAAGCTGTTGTCGCCGACTAGGGATAAGATGCAAGCAACAACCTCAATAGAAGTGAAATTAAAACCTGTAAATGTGAGCCTCTAGTGCTTTTAGAGATCTAAGGTAAAAGCAAGCCCTTCCACATAGCATACAGTAAAGGCTGCTTAACAGCATAACCCTTTCCTGATACAAAGGGTTAGTTCTTTTAATGTTTTAAAAGATTTATTGTATTTTTATATTATAAAATATATGTTTGTTGAAGAAAACCTGGAAAATATAGAGAATAATAAAAAAAAGTCACCGTTATCTTATCATTGAATGATAAAGACAACTATGATACTGATGCATATTTCCTTCTAGTCTTTTTTCTACTGCTCATAATTTTAGTGAATTTTTACAAATTCACAGATTATGTAGAGAGATTTAAATTAGATCAAGATATTTTATGCTTCAAATTTTCTTTTAAGAAATATGCTTTCCATGTCTCATTTTCCACAAATAGCATTTTATTTTGTTTGGGTAGTTTGTTCTCATAGTTATTTTACTAAAATCTCATATTGTGCTTAAAACATCCCATCTATTGTTTACCATGTTATTAAAAAAATTATTCTTTAAGCACCCTATGTTTGTGCGTAAGATTAAGATTAGCACCACTTCTGTGCTTATGCAAATAAACCCATGATGTTATTATGACAGGTTTTCTATTTACCAATTTTCCACTTTTCAGAATGCCTTCTTGGATAGTTTATGATTTCATGATTGGATTTCATGATTGAATAGTTTATGATTTTTTAAGATTGAGATTGGTTAGATTTTAAATAGGTTTTACAAATTAGCAAAACAGAGTTAGTAAACTGTATATTATAGTTGTGCAGTTGTACAAAACTAGGAGAAATGCATTTATTGAACTCTTGGGAGCAGTAATTGCAGCATGAAGAGATGGAATTCTATTCCTATTTTTCCAGTGCTTAAAAGTTTGTTGCTTTGATTGAACCCAGCCCTCCAGCATTTCACCAATAAGATGCAGCTCATAAAACTATTTGAGTTACTCTTTTGAAAGTAGCCTTAGAATAAACTATTGAAGTTTTGCTACATGAATGAGATGTTTAAAATGATTAAAAAATCTACAGCAACATTTTGAACTTCAATTTAGGTAAAGGTCTTTAAAAAGCAAATACAATATACTCTGGAAGTGGTCATGTTATGAGTTGTCAATGTTTTTTCATAAACATGGTTACATGTAGTAGATCATTGTAATACACAAGAAGCTTTTTTAGACCTTGATGGCATTCTGGTAGCATTCCGCAATATATAGGAAATGGCATTTTAGATGATGGGAAGTGAAACAACTTTATCTTCCTAATGTTAGCAATGCTGAGAGCATTATATTCATTCCTTTTCCCCAGGACTTATAAACATTTGTTTTAAAAAAATGTTTCGGTATGAACCATTGACCATACTTTTTCTTCTTTGCTCAGATAAACAATAACAAATATTTGTTGAGACGCTCATGTGTAAAACAGATATTTAATTCTCTTTAAATGCATTTAAATAAAAGTTGGGGAGCTTTTGGTGTACAGAAGGTGCTTAATTGTTAGAATTACCAGTCAATTCATTTATCCTTTTGTCCATTCATTTATTCTTTTTTATTTTTATTTGTATCTATTTATTTATTTATTATTTTTTTATTCTTGAAATATTTAGCAAAGTACTTAATATCTGCCACACATCTCAATATGTTGTTTGAGGAATATGTATTCTGGAGAATCTTGGGCTTCCCCTAAAGATTTGGTAGGAGTGTCAAATTGCAAGAAAAGAAGAGACAGACTCTTTTCTAATTGAATGCCAGGCAAAGTTGATCTTTAATGAGAATGTTCTGCTGTCAACAGACTGTCATTAGATGAAGTGGTAGGTTTGCAAAGATGTACATCCATGTCTAAGAATCTAAACAGGAGAGCTTAAAAGGGAATCAAGATCCAGATTTTGGAACAGAGAAACAGTGAACTTTTGGAGAGGTCTTGGAAGCTATAAATTGACTAGTATGATTAGTAGAGGCAAGAGACTTGAATAAGAAAACTGGACAGTGTAAAGCTAAGGTTCAAATTTTAGTTTTATATGTTTAAAATCCCAAAGAAAGTTTTGGAAATGACTTATTCTGAGAATACTATTACATTATTACTATTACTATACTATTCAATTGAGATTTGCATATTTGGGGTGGCTTGTTTTGCACCAAATTGAATTTAGATTACTTCATACTTAACTCTCTCTCATTTATTTTCCATGTATTTTGTATGAACCTGGAATATTTTATTAGGTCAACAGCTACAAAGAGCCTGAAGGCAAAACCTTCCTAAAGATAATGCCATCTAAGATAGAGAGTCCAGAAGATATGAACACATGTTAACTGAGTCCTTTCTCTGTTTACTTTTTTCTAATTTGATTTCATTTTAATTGTAAGGAAATAGAGGAAAAAAGGATAAATATTCGCCCCTATCAATTCATATAAACTGGCTTTGATTCGTTTTTTAGTCTTTGACAGATTTTTAAGCACAGAATAATAAAATCATACAGCATAAGGCTTTGACATCAGAAAACATGGAAATAGAAGAGCAGTTGTTTTCTTTAGGATAGAGCCTGTGGGGGGAGGGGGGAGGAGAACAAGAGATTCTACCGCCTTCTATGAGTTTACACATTTCAGTCTGTTGCTTTAATTTATGGTGACAGCATCTGCAAAGAGCAGACTTACTCTGGTAGCTTGTATTATTCTTCCCATGATTCACTCCTTTTTCCTGTAAAGAAGATTATATGCTCTTGCCTGCTACCGTATGACTTGCAGTCTTCCTGTGGAGAAAGATGCACCCTTCCCGCATTGATACTGAGGTTGGCTGTGGGACTTGCTTTGGACCATGGCAAATGAACAGATTTTTCAGAGCCACTGCATGTCTCTGCCAGCTCTCTGGCTGTTTTCCCTCTGCCTCAAGAATAGCACACCAAAATAGGGACTGCTCCTTCAGCCTGGATCCTGGAATGATGAAAACAGATGCAGAAAACCCACAACTCCCTCACAGCTATCCTTAGGAAACATATAACATGAGCAAAAAGTAAATATTTGTTTTTGTGAGCCCCAGACATATAGGGGTTGGTTGTTATTGCAGCAAAGCTTAGCAGATACAATTACCAAAAGCTTGACCACGGATTTTCCCATCCTCATCAAACTTTTCTGTACTTCTGCGTGTCTTCCTAACTAAGTCTTCCGACACAGCTGTCTTGCTTACAAACATTCCAAGAATCCTGATTTTAAATTCAAATCTTCTCTATTTCTAGACAGCCCATAATCTAATTCATATGTCAAAATTATTTTCTACTTTTGCCTCAATTAGTTGGACCAGTTTCCTCACTGTCTCACAAGCTCTACACATATGTATAGGGCATTAGAGTGACTTCTGGACTCAGACAGCCTGGGGCTGAGCCCTGGACCCACCACTGACCAGCTGGGTGACCTTGAACAAGTAACTCAAGCTGTCTAAGTTTCAATTTCCATATCTGAAAAATGGGGATAATAAGATTACCCATCTCGCAGGGCTGTGATTATTAACTACTGTTAGGCATGTAAATGCTTAGCATGGTACCAGGCACCAGGCAAATGCTCAGTAAGTGTTAACTGACATTCTGTTGTTGAATGCTTTTCTTCCTTCTCCTGAGCTAACTCAATTCTAACCAAACTTCAAGGGTGAGTTCAAAGTGCACTCTTTCTATAAAGTCTTCCCTTACTTCCAACCGTTATTAATTTGTCTCTCTTCTAAGCTCCTCTAAGAACTTATTGCACTATGCAATTATTTTGGTACTGTCTTTTATTTACCCATTATTGTTTTCTGTGAATTAGGCTCTTTTTCCTGATTTTAAGCTTTTCGAACATAGTGGCAATGCGTTATGCCTCCTTTGTATACTTTTATAGGCTGAGGACATCGTGACTGTCCAACCTAATTGATTGATAGTAATTTTCCTATTGAGTTTATTAATTTTGAGTGCCAGTTATTTGGGGGTTGGGGAAGGGTCTGTGCATAGAAATGACCGTAGCTTTAATAGAATATTACTTTGGATTACTCTTAAAATGTATAACATCTGGCATGTCATCTAGTTCTCTTCCTAAACACACCCCAAACTTGAAAGAGTCATGTAGCCATAACAATAGGTTTGGTGTTAAGAGAAAAGCATGTCGAGAATTCAAAGCTGAAGGAAGTGAGGCCCAGGCAGTAGGGTTAGTTTTCAGTGTAAAGCTCAAGGGTGATCTCCTGATTACTGAATTTAATCTGGGGAGTTTTGAAGGGGAAGATCATTCTTAGCTAAATGAAGTATATGTTCTGCTCAAGTTGTTTTGTATTATTTTTGACTCATTGCTATGTACTTTATTAATTGTTTTCAGATTGGAAAATAAAATTACAGTCTTTCCAGGAAACTCTGGGGGTCAATTTATTTTACTGGGTGATGGGGGCATGGAAAAGCAGCCAGCCAATTCTGTACAACTGTGAAGAACAAGGAATTATGGAAAGCTTGCTGTATGAGTCATGGTCAGAGTGAAAATCCTTGCGGCTTTAAAGGTATATACAAGATACAAAATAAGTAATCAGTACTCTGTGTTTAGATGTTATATTATTCCTTTTAATTTGTGTCATTCACTAAAAACAAAAAGCAATCATGTGAAGCAAGCACATCACTGATCCATCTGTAATTATTAAATTGAAAGTAATTTTAGAAAGTACTTCCCTCAACAGAGAGCTCTATTATTAATTTAGCTGTGGCTAGGAAGCTGTCTTGGAGCTGGGAGCTAGTGCTGTCTCTAGATTAGATGAATGAGTTAGAACATAATCTGATTGAAAGAACACTGGTTAGAAATAGACAATAGATATATTCAAGGTATTGATAATTATAGTGGGGATAAAGAATGTCAAATATTTTTATGGAAAAATGGTTGTGTTTCAGTGCACACATTTTTACTAACCACATATTATGAAGAATGTTGTAAGAGTGATTAATTACAGTATCTAATTTCAAAAAGTATGAATATATAGCTGAAGATTGTAGGAATATATATGTTAAGCCAAATAATGGTACAAGCGGAGATTACTTCAAAGGATAGGGTGTTATAAAGCCATGTTTATTAGCTTTTGTGAGAACAATGTGGCACTATACAATTTATTCGTTACTTTATGTAAGGTAGTTCTCAGGAGACCTGAAATCCACCATTAAGCTCACTGATTTACATGCAAATCATGGTCTTCTCACTCAGTTGTATATAGACTAGCATTTGTAAGGATTTCTTATTTTGCCCAGTGATATTTTGTACTTATTTTTAAAATTATTAGGAAAAAAAGCGTCCCAATACCTGTTAGACATTTAAAACCAAAAACCTGTATGCCTTTGAAAATAACAGACTTGGAAATGCAGCAAATGGTACATGTGCAGAAATATCTACACTCATATAACGTAATTGCTGGCAATCAAATGACTTGCCCATCAAAACAAGCAAGTAGTGTCTGTTTTACTCTAAATTCATGGATGCTGTCGTCATTAGGAATGCTAACTTATCAAAACATCATTTGTTGCAGTTGGAAAATGATAAAAAGATTTTTTCCTTAGGTGTATGATAGATTTTGAATAACATTATTTTAATGTGTGAGTTCCAATCAGGACAGCTAAATTAGAAAGAAGAGACTGAGAGGTAAATATTTGAGTTCTTCAATATTGACAGGCACTGAGAGTGGCAATGGTGATTTAAGGATGGAAAACCACAGACCTGCTAGCCCGACAGGAACTCATGGCAGAGTCTTAGAGAGTGACAGGGAACTCTGTGCTGCGAGTACAGTGTGATAAATCACAATATTTGAGAAGGGCATCTTAATTGAGGGTCACAATGGTTTTCTGGAACCAAGTTTTGAAGAATGAATAAAAATTAGCAGGACAAAAGCGTGCTTCAGGCGGTGGCCACAGCATGATATATCATCAGGATATATATAAGTATATATTACTGATATAATAAGTAATTCCATTTGGGTGTGGGGGGAGGACAAGAGGCATGAGTTGAGGCCAGGGAGCAGGCAAGGGGCAGATTAAGAATGGCCTTGTGTGATAAATGCAAACACTGGACTTTTGTCTGATGACTAAGGGGCACCTGTGAAGGATTTTAAGCAAAGGGTGATATGATCAGGTGTGCAATTTGTAGGGGTCACTCTGACAGCAGTGGTGGAAATGAATAGGGGACAGAAAACGGGTCAGGAAAGCAGTGAGGAGGTGAAGCCTCTTGACGAGCTGGTATAAGGCAGTGACAGTGGGAATGAAGAGGAAAAGATAGATCCAAGGAACATTAAGGAGATGGAAGAAACTTCTCCCCACCCGTCTTCTCAAAGCTATACTTTTCACATCCATAAAATGGGAATAATAATAATACTGTTGTAAGGATTAAATAGAAAGCAGTTAGCACAGATAATGGCACACAGTTAAATTTCAATAAATGTTAGCTAATAATAAGTCATCAACAGAGACATCAATAG
Source organism: Choloepus didactylus (assembly GCF_015220235.1). Lineage (NCBI taxonomy): Eukaryota > Metazoa > Chordata > Mammalia > Pilosa > Megalonychidae > Choloepus > Choloepus didactylus. The sequence goes on from NC_051310.1 coordinate 167,339,382, forward strand.
AATTTGGTAACAGATGGAATGACAGGGAGAACATAGGAGAGACTACTTGCTCTCAGTAATCCAGTGGGTGAATAGTGGTGTGTTCTGAGATAGGAAATTGTGGAAAAGGGACAGATTCTGAAGGACAGAAGCCAGAAGGTTGTTGTGGGTTCAAGAATAAATTCAGGGTGAAAAGTTATAGAAAGCTAGACTGCTCAAATAAGATATTTGATTGTGAAAAGGAGAGAAACAAGATTATAGGCAAAGGAGGATGTAGATAAAGATGTTCTTTTTGTTCCTTTGTTTTTGTTTTGGATTATTTGATTATAACATATAGAAGACTGTGTTCCATTGAGTCAAATGTCAGGATGTAGTGTCACTGAACCCTGAAATTTGGGTAGGAAAAGAGAGGGAGAAAGAAGAGAACTGATATAACGGAAGGAATTAGCATTACTCAGGATATGTCTGGAAAGAATAAGTGCATTAATTGTTAAAGAGCCATCAAGCTGGGAGAATGAGAGTTTATGGCAGGGAGTCAGACATTGGAATTTATATTCAGATCCTTGATATGGCAAGAAAATTGTTATGGAAGTGGGTTGCAGAAATGGTGTAGGTTATTGGATCTGAGGAGCTCAAGGAACTGGAATATGGAAGAATCACCCTCACATGCATTGGACTTGTCCATAGCAGATTAGGGGTTGATGAGAGACAAAGGTTCTGAGCCAGGTGTCATAATCCTCAATCAATGAATGGGGGGAAAAAACAAGATAAATGAACCACAAAGACAGATTCAGGATGATCTCAAGGGGCGTAATTTTAAATGAGGGTAAGGGAACAAAGGCTTGGAAAAGGCAATGGGGAACATGAAGAATGTTTATCTTTCTTCTGCATCTTTTGGTGAGTGGAGAGGGGAAGAATGAGCACTTTCTACTTCTGAGGAAAGGATGAGTGGAAATATCCAGGAGAAGATGAATTGGGAGTAGTATTTGGGTAAGAGTAAGTGAAAAGACAGAAAAAGGGACCTCTCTTTCGAGTAGAGATAAAGAATGGCAAGGATGAGAGGCATGGTGAAATTAACTTGCCCCAAGCTTCCATTCTGATACAGGCAGAGGCACAGGAAGGTGTTAGCAGTCTGTGGCCTAATGGACAATATATTCAAATGCATATTTTATATGCCTATGATTTGTTTCTTTTTCTCTTCTGCATCTGACATTTTGCCTATTTCACTGTCTTAACATTTCAGCCAGATAATTGAGGGAAAGAGATAGTAAATCAAATCAGTGGGTGATTACACATTATGGTGAAACTTGAAAAATTGTTGATTTATCATTAAATAACTGCTGCAAAGAATTGATATCATCTAATGGCCTGATCCAAGCAAAAATGGTTTCAAAAGTGGAAAGACCACTTTTTGGTATCTGTCTCTTTTTTCTTTTCTCCCTCCTACCCATCCTTACCTTTTCTTCTCCCCCCACCTTCAATTTAAAATGCATGTAATGAGTCTTAACTACCAAAGACCTATGCTTGGTCCTTGGTAAGGTAAAGTGTTGGAGGGTTTGTAATGAACACAACTTGCTTCTCCTCCTAAGATCTTAGGAAAGAGACTGACAATATACATAATTATGGCTATAATGCCAGCAAAAACATGGACCCAATTCAGGCAATAAATGATATCTTATGGAAGTATAGAGAAAGGAGAAATGAAAGAATATGAAATTCATTTTAGTTTGCTAAGCTGCTCAAAGCAGATACCATAAAATAAGTTGGCTTTTAACAAATGGAATTTATTAGCTTGCAAACTTACAGGTTTGAGGCCACAAAAATGTCCAAATCAAGACATCATAAAGAAGATGCTTTCTTTCTGAAGACTGGCTGCTGGTGACCCTTGACTCCTCTGTCACATGCAAGGCACATGGTGGCATCTGCTGGTGTCTCCCTTCTCGTACGGGTTTTGTTGATTTCAGCTTTTTGCTTCCACAGCTAGGGCGTGCACATGCTCTCTCTTTCTCTCTCTCTCTCTCTCTCTCTCTCTCTCTCTCTTGCTCTCTTGCCCCCTCACTCTGTCCTGTTTACAAAGGACTCCAGGAAGAGGATTAAGACCCACCCTGGGCCACACCTTAACTGAAGTAACCTAATCAAAGGGTCCTACTTATAATAGGAAGTGGATTAGCTTTAAGAACATGAAGGGGTACATACAATTTCAAACCACCACAAAGTGCTTTGTGAATTTATGTGCCCCATTGGGAATTTTGGTACTAATATGACAAAAGCACTCCCCAAATCTCAAAGCCTAAGTGACTTTATATATGTAGGACTGACTTTGGTTGTCTGCAACCAGCATGGATAACTGACATGTATGCCATCCATAACATTTAAGTGCTGTAGCTATTGAACAGTTCACAACATTAATGTTATGATCCACTGACGTTAAGAATAAGCCCTGAAGATGGTTAAAGGAATGATAGATGAGTCAGAAGTATCTAAGTAGTTTTTGTGTGAATGTACATGAGCTTCTAGTTTGTGGCTCATCATTGATGTGCTCACAGAATAAAAATATTTACTCTTGGAGAAAAGAAGTTTTCAAGTATATATCAAATTTTGTAGAGAAGATTCTGCAGCTGTCTTCCTCTACCCCAAGACCAGACCTAAGGATTAACTGCGCCCAAACAAAACCAACCAGTCGAATAAAAAGTGGAAATCATTCATTTGTTCATTCATTTATTTTTTCATTCATTCATTTGCTCAATGTTTATTGAGTACCTTCCATGTGCTAGGAGCCACACCAGCTTTTGAGGAAAGGATAGTGAATAAAACCATACAGGGTTTCTTCCCTCATGAGGCTCAAAGAAGATGGAGCATAACCAAATGTTTGCATGAATAAACATAAAATTGCACCTGTGAAAAATACCATCCACAGTGTTAAGAGAACTTGTAGTTAATTTGACCTAGTCAAGGAGGTCAAGCAAGCATTCACCAAGAAAGCAAAGTGAAGTAGAGATCTGAAGAATGAATAGGCATCAAATTAGTAAAGGGGAAAGGGGTACTGAAAATCTTTTCAGGATGAGAGGACATTGGTAATTGTGAGACTGGAGGATGGTCCTGTTGTCTGGAGCAGAAGGTACAAGGAGAACCATGGTATGGGGAGAGATTTGGGAGGAAGGGAGCAGGCAGACTGCTCAGGGCCTTGTAGTTCTTCTTTTCTGTGAAGGCAAAATATACAGCAAGTATATTCAACTTTTATTCATATCTTTTTCCCTAATATAGATACCTCTCAAGGCAAATGCCACTCTAAAAAAATAAGCTGGTAAAGACATTTTTATAATCATGATTGAACATTTTAACAGAATATGAAATTGGTAATATTCTTTATTTTTTTTTCCAATATAGGCAAGATAGCATACCTCCTCTTCACTTAAAAAATAAATAAATAAATAAGAGGAAAAGTAAGATCGCTAGTTCCTATCTTGTTTATCCTAATCAGGATTAGCTTTATCCTAATCAACAATCTTATATTCAACCTTAATGATATTTCATTAGCTTCTCAGAACCACCTTTCCTGTCTAGGTCTAATTATATCTAATGTAATGTATCTCAACTCACTATATTAAATCATTTTTAAAAAACAGTTAAAAAACATTTAAAAATCACTCCAGAGCTATGATTTAGGCCCTAGAGAGGATTAAACCCCCTTATTTCTTTTTGGGGTCCCTGACCTTCCATTTTTTCCTCAACATTTCTTCTTTGTTTTCCTTTTACCTCATCATAAGGAGATGAAAAGAAACAACATTATTTTGTAACAGTTCATAAATGTCTACATAAATAAAATTCAAGCATAAATATCCGTTCCAATGAATCCTTAAAATAAGTCAGTTAATCAGTGTGCCTCACGTTATGAATAGAGACCAGCTTGCTTTTGCTAGTACTCACATTAACCCTCTTAACTAGCCCTTATTTGACTGAGAGTGTCAGGCATATGTATTTGGTATATTCTAATATCCTGTTATCACCCAAAGAAATCAAGAAACAGGTTCTAAACCTTACGAATGCTAAAGTTCAGAAATGACATGCAAATACTACTTCAGAAAATCTATGTAGTAGTGACATGGGACTATCTGCTACAGAAATACACAAACAAAAAATGTACAAAGATATGAAGCACAGAAACGCTGGTACCTCTCTCTTTGTAACCTTTGACCCTGCCTCCACCATGCCAGCTGGGGCCACTTGTACACCCCACAAAGTTGTAAGCCAAATCATGGGGCTTTAATTTGCCACCTTCAACTGAACTCTGGTTTTCAGGGCTGTAGATACAGTCCTGTCTAGGGCGGGTCTAAATGGATGGATCTTGACCAAAATAGAACTCTATAGAACCAATCAAAAGTAGTTGGACCATTACCTCTGACTAGAGATAGTTAAACCATGTCCCAAGAGGGAACTGGCTCAGCTGGCTATTTCTCTGACTTTCAGAGATGTCAAAATTAAGTTTTCAGATCCTGTTCTGTTTCCCAGGGTCTACTGTTTACTGAGGAAAACTCTACCCAGAGAAACTTTAGCAGTTGCATTTTTCTAAGCCTCTCTTTTACCCCTACCCCCAGCCCCCAGGTGTATTAGCAAATGTGTGTTTTTTTTTTGTTTTGTTTTGTTTTTGTTTTTTTGAAGATGGGCTTATCCTGGAGGATATGGGCAGGTTTCTAAATAGGAGTAATGACTCATACACAGTCACCATAGAAATTGGTGTCTTGCACTTCCAAGCTATAACATATTCCAAGGAGAGAGCAGAGAGCCTTTACTGGTCTTAACTATGTGATTGGTTTTGAGTAGGAGCATCAAAGTTGGAATTTTGCTTGTAATTTCACTTATCCTATAAAAACATCCCAAACTGTGAAGCTACACAAGTTTTCATGACAAATTGCCATTTTGATAATACTACCTAGATAATATTGGTATCTAAAAACAGATAAAACAGTTTTATTGAAAGCCACTTTTAAAAATTGGATTCTGATGAAACCAGACCCTGTTTTCCTTATTTCTAGCTGATTAATAAACTTGGAAGTTAAAAAAAATATGCATACAAAAATGTATAAACAAACAGAAATGTACAAACAAAAAGTTCAGAGATGTAACATCGTAAAGAATCATTAGTCACTGCCATTTCCCTTTGATGACTTTTTGGTAGGATGCCTTTATAAACTACTGACATTAGATGCACTACCCAGAAAATCCTTAGATTTCTTTCAAGGCACATCATGGATACCATTTTTTAGTGGTGATGCAGAAAAAATAGATTGCTGCTCTTCTACTCCCTGGAGTAGGTTCTTGCAGTAGAAGGTTCTGGTGGATTTTTTTTTCACTGAAAATAATGTTTTAGGGACTAATAAAATAAACATTTTAGAATATTTAATAAAATAAAATAAATATTAAAGAAGAATGAAATAAAAATGGCCATTCTCTCTCTGTGATGGTAATGAGTAATCAGGTGTGCATTTGATTACATCTGGCATGCTTAGTACACAGAAGGGTAGATTTGAATGCAAGAGAAGAATACAAAGTATGTGTTCTAGTTTGCTAATGCTGCCGGAATGCAAAACACTAGAAATGGATTGGCTTTTATGAAAGGGAGTTTATTTGGTTACACAATTACAGTCTTAAGGCCATAAAGTGTCCAAGGTGACGCATCAACTGGAGGATGGCCAATGGCGTCTGGAAAACCTCTTTTAGCTGGGAAAGAATGTGGCTGGCGTCTGCTCCGGAATTCTTTCAAAATGGCTTTCTCCCAGGATGTTCCTATCTAGGCTTCAGCTCCTTAGAAATGTCACCCTTAGTTGCTCTTCCCCAGTAATTTAATTCAGACCCACACTGAATGGGTGGGGCAACACCTCCGTGGAAATTATCCAACCAAAGGTCTTGTCCACAGTTGATTGAATGACATCTCCATGGAAACACCCAAAGGATACCAAAATCTAATCAACCCTAATATGTCTGCCTACACAAGATTGCATCAAAGATAATGGCGTTTGGGGGGATGGGTGGGGCCATACCTCAATGGAAATTATCCAATCAGAGTTATCACCCACAGTTGCGTGGGGATCATGTCCATGGAAACAACCTAATCCAAACATTCCAACTTAATCCCCACTAATATGTCTGCCCCACAAGGTTGCATCAAAGAATATGGCTTTTTCTGGGGGACAGAATACATTCAGACCCGCACATATGTAAATGGAGATGTGGAATATACATTACAACAAAGAGAATCAGAAAGATAAGACCTTCCAGGCAAAAAGAGAACTTCTTGGTTTCTTCTAAGAGAAAAACTGAAGGACTTACGTTAACCAAATCTATTGGACTTGAACTTTGGGATTTGTTTCTAATATTTATGGACAGAGATGATGATTTCTGGATGACAAATCTTGAAGACTGCCCATGGAGATCTGTGGAATTCAGTGCGGTCCCTAAATTCAACTCTGTGAGAAATAAACTGCAATCAGATCTTAAGGAAAAGGGAGTTTATTGGAGGAGACTAAAACATTGTTATCTATAGGTACATTCTTGATAAAATTGCAAGTAATAGGGTACAAGGGCCCCATTTATGGAAAGTGGGTGAACATTTTGATTTCAGGGGGGACATTTTAAAGTAGCAAGAGAGAAAAAAGCCAATGTTCTTATTTCAGAAGCTGTTTTGAAAATGTTCTTAGTAGTTGGAGAGTTGGAGATGGCAAATCAGCAAATAAATGAAGGTATCTTTAAGGAAAAAGACTGTTAACATTGGTTTTCCAGAAATGCAATATCATTTTCTTGGAGGAACAGAAATGATTAATATAGTCTTTTTGTTCAGGGAAGCTATTCCACAAGATAAAAGGCTAGTAATCTAATAACTAGCATATCAGTATTATTTTATTTGCTTTTTCCTGTTTGCAAAATAACTTCAATGGTATCTTGTTATTGTTGTTATACTTGGCTAGTTATACATCTATGATAAGAGAACATAATTAATGTGAAAAATTATACTGAAATGGTTGTGTTTATTTTGTGTCACTTTAGCAATGCCCCTTCAGGAGTGCTATTCTTATTTTCCACTTGCATTCAATAATAGGCTTGCAGCCAGTGGCATTGTATTTACACAGTTTTTGTCAAAGCAATTTTATCTCTAATAGATTTTTATCTACATGGGCTGAAAACTTCTGTTTCTGTTTAAAATTTTAATGTAATTTCTTGCATCTCTATTTCAGGCAATAGAAAAACTTTGGAACTTAATATATACTTGGCAGCTGTATGTTTTTTTCTTTCACAAAGTTGATTTATTTTTTAAAATAGGGAGAAATGTCCTTAAAATTAGGCATCTCATTTTTAAATGGGTTCTGAGGAGAGCAACAAATTGGAACATAGTCCACTCTATTCATTCACCACAGAAGGGAACATTTTAAAAATATTGCAAATGCTATGACCTTCAGATGATTAGAATTGGTTACAAATATAATTGAATTCCCTATGAACATTAAATGAACCCCCAAGAAACCTTATTTGAGAATGTGTAGAGATATATTTTCATTTTGATACACACAGATTTACATGTGTGACTCCCCATTAGCATTACTCAGGTAAATACCGTTAAAAAATGCATTTGCTTCTGTGTTTATAAATTTATATATGAAGCACAGTTAAAGTACATCAATGTTAATACTGTACCACGGGAATACAATATGATGAGAAATTGGCAATACAATTAAAGTTCCACATAGTATTAGAATTTTTTCATTAGAATAAAAAAAGTTCTCATGACATGCAAGAGGATAAACTGAGACTTACTAGCAAAACTAGAATGTTTCAATGTAGCCCTTAAGAAATAAATATAATAAGAAAGATCAATTCTCCAAGTCTCTTAAAGAGGACTGTCTTACCAGTGTATTGTCCTAATGAGTGTTTGAAATCTTCTAGCCTGGAAAGTAGAAAGTAGGAATCAATTGTAAAGCACATATCCCAGGATGGATATTATGTTGAGAAAAGTGTTTCCTGCTTTCCTCCTCTCTTTCTTTTCCTTTGTCTTTCCTTCTTCACTTTTCCCCCTACATTCTCTTTTTATCCATTGTTTGTCTCCTTTCCCCCTTCTTTTTTTCTCTCCTGATCCCTGAGCATCTTCTTCCCTTCCTTCCTTCCTTCCTTCCTTCCTTCCTTCCTTCCTTCCTTCCTTCCTTCCTTTTTTGGTTATTTATATTTGTGCGGTTGAAAAGGGTTACAGGTTTGCCTTATGTTAACTATGAGTCATTGAGGGAAACATATAAACAGGAGACGTATCCTTTTTTGTGAATAGGGATTTGAGCTGAAATGAACTTTGCACTTAGTCTTGATTCTCTGCTCAGACTAAAGTCATCTAAAATAGAAATGAAAAAATGCACAGTTCTTCACCTTCAGTGAGGATTCAGTCCCTAGCCTTAAATATTCTCATAATGCTGACTGCAGTTTTTTGCCTCTTCCCATATTTCTCATTGATGTATTCATCTGACACACTGAAATATTAATGAATCCTCCATTAGTAGATGCTCATGTGTGTACACACACATATATGGAACACATAATTTTGACTTACACAAGCTACTCAGTTGTAGACCCTTGAGGATGAGAAGTTTGCTGGAGTAGGTCATTTCCAACAGATCATTTGATGTTAAATCGTCTGATTCTTGTCTTTTTGCCACGGAATGATGCAGTGGCATTGTAAGCCCAACGTCCACGTAGATCTCCGTCCACATGGGGTTGGGATCACTCCTCAGAAATATGAAGAGGTGTTAGGGATGGGAAACTGCTACTCTCCAAAGGCTGTCAAATGAAGTCCGGAAGTGGCTGGGCTCTTTCTGTGAAGGTCATTTGTCCCTCCTGTCAAGTGTTGCTAGGCCAGCAACTGAGAGGAAAGCTGTAATTTCTAACCTAGCTGGGTTTTATGTGGTGAACCTGGAGCAAAGAAACAATAATCCACAGCAGGTTTCTAGAGATATCCATTTGATCTCTCTGTAAATACTGCCCAGGGGGTTTTGTTTCCAGGATGTCCCCAAGAGTTCTACTGGTCTCAGAAATGAAAATAATTTTAAAGTACTTGTTGAATGTTTTTTCTAGTTTGCTAAAAAAATAGCAAAAAAACAAAAACAAAAACAAACAAACAAAAAAACACTGTACAACAAAGCCTTGGATTGATTTAGTCCTCTATGTTATTTTGGGGACCAAGATCTTTTTTAATCCCTTAGTCTCTCTATTTCTCACTGCCTCTGTTTCCTTTTCTCCATTCTCTTTATTGACAAACTCTCACGTATTGAAACATCTGTGTTTCCCTAAATATATAAATTATCTTAGCCTTCTCACTTAACCTCCTCAGTTTCTCACACAAATCATTCTCCATATGATTAACCAATAATATTTCCTTCTGTCTTTGTCAAGAGAGACCTTCTCTTTTCTATAAAGCCGTCATGAATGCTCCTTGCTTTTCACAGACTAATAGTAATGTTTCTTGTAATTAATGCATCATTCAAACATGGAAGTTGCAAACCAGTCACCTCCCAGTTACAGATTTATTTTTGTGACCAAGCCTAAATCTTTTGTTATCATCTTTGCTTTAAAACATGTATCGGTATGTCACATAGGATGGAGTTAATACTCAGCTAAAAAAAATTACGTTACTTTTGAGAGTGACCTAATCTCAAAAGGCTAAAATCCACTTAAATTTTGACTCTGTGCCTAGGAAAATTAGGTCATTAAATAAAAACACAGTTACTTACTTGTATACATAGTATTTGAGGAAAGTTATTTCATCCTAAAAGGAGCACACTTAAAAGAACAGAGTAACACTGAGGAAATTTTCAACCTTGAATAGTTTATTTAAATGCCATTAAGTTATCAGTAATGTTTACTGCATTTCCTTTCCCATCATTGCTGATTGCCAATATATTTGTGGGTAAACAGACAGACTCTCTCTTTTATAACTGGCCTTCTCCTACCTTGCATACTTTTTGATCACACTGCCTAGTCTGGGTGACAGAGGAACTCAGTCCTTTGTTGATGAGCCCCTATGCCTCAATCAGGGCTGTGTTGATTCCAAGTATGTCTGGTCAGAGGAGCAGGTGGAGGGAAGAGAGGTGAATTGTTTACACAAAATTCCTGGGAACCTGGCAGGAGGCTCAAAGCATGGCAACACTTCGAAAAATATCACACAAGGCTAGATATCATTTTTTAATGGAAAATTCTTGTTTTGACTCTAATTTTATGCTTAGATGCTTTTAATTTGATCCACATTTAATTTGCCATTCCTTGTAGAAGGCAATGATTATATGAAAAACTAACTGCTCTATTGCTAGTGAAACAGGACTGGTTTCAGTGGCTACCATAATGACATTGTGTTTTAATGGGGACCACCAGGAGCTCTCCAAAACATTGAAGCTCATACCTCTATCATCTCCAGGCCCACTCTTGTGGTTGTGATTGCCAAATAGTTTTGTTAAAGTCATAGATCTGAAGAAAATGGGTCAAGGTTAGATCTCTTCATGATAAATGGACATTTGAGTTATAAAGCATTGTAAAGTATCATTTTAAGAGCTAAATGTCAGTTTTGCACCTGAGAACATACATGATAATAGGTGATATATACATTGATATATATATATTTATATTCTCCAAAAGCCAATCACTTTGACATTGTACTGAAAAATAATGACATTCAACATTGATATGACACATTTTAGAGAGGTGTAATTAGAGATTCTTAGTTTAGGCTAAACTTAACTGGTTGGAAACTATAATTATTTTAGTTCAAAATCTGAAGCGGCACACAAGATGTATTACAAGCATTAGTTCAAAAAATTCAAGGCTTCTACATTTTAAAAATTAGGCTGCCATTATTTCTGAAATTCTAATGACTGAACTAGCAACAGTAAAGATGTCCAGGTTTCAATGAAATATATTTCATAAATTAGCTTATCATTGCACTGATTTAGCATGCCTAGCAGGTGAAAGACAAAAACATGTGTTATCTTCCCTAGGGAACCTTCAATGAATGTCATTCTGGCTTCATATGTCTTTTTTCTCTCCCCTTCTTGAACTGATATAAAATTCTAATGTGTGCCCTCTAGTTCCATCTTCATTGAAATCTAGCAAAACCGCTGAAGGTAAGATAGTGGCAATGGTGCATGTAAAAAGGGAAAAGGAATACAGTGATTCATAGCATACTTGAAGAAAGTTGCAATTGTTAACAGCACGACTTTTATATGTAGACAGGTTAAAATATGTCATATATCAGTGTTAAAAATAAAATTATTCATCTTGGCTAGTTTCTTAAAGTTCATAAGAAGGATACTAAAAGTATATTGGTAGCTTGAAAATATTTCCAAATGTATCTGAGGGCATACCAAGCCACTATCTCCCAAAACAATAGTCAAGGAAAAAGGTATATGTGATAGGAATCATCAGTAATCTTGACAAGTGGTTGCTGTTTAAATACCCAGAAATGGTGGGTATTATGAAAAATGCTTCTGTTATCATAAAAGTGAAATGTGACATTTTTCAAGTATAGTAACTCATGCCAGCCTCCCTTATCTCTTCGTCTGTGTTCTTCTATGCAAATTTGAACCTCTGATGCAATTGTCATTTTGCAAATGGTGCTCACAGGTCTTCACATCCACAGATACCCACGCTTTCGAAATGGAATAATCCTTCTCTGTAGTTATTCCCATTTGGCAGATGAGAAAACTGAGGGATATGACTGAATATGTTTACTGATTTTCACTACTAAGAAAAATAGGCTCTTAGAATCTTTGCCTATTGTGGTGGTGGTTTGCAGCTCTATGTACCCCAGAAAAACATGTTCTTAAATCTAATCCATTCCTGTGGGTGTAAACCCATTCTAAGTAGGTCCTTTTGATGAGACTATGTCAGTTAAGGTGTGACCCACTGCATTCAGGATGGTTCTTAATCCTCTTGATGGAGTCCTTTATAAATGGAATGAATACTGAGAGGGAGGGAGGGGAAAAGAGAGAGAGAGAGAGAGAGAGAGAGAGAGAGAGAGAGAGACAGACAAACAGAGGGAGAGAAATTCATGGAAGCAAGAAACTGAAAGCAACAAAACCCGATGAGAAGGGAAAGACCACCAGACACCACCATGTGTCTTACCATGTGGCAGAAGAGTCAAGGATCTCTGGTATCCAGTCTTCAGGAAGAAAGCAATGTCTTGATGATGCCTTGATTTGGACATTTTCTCAGCCTCAGACTGTAAGCTAATAAATCCTACCCTCCCTCCTTTTTTTAACCCAGTACCTGGTTTACGCAGCCTAGGAAACTAAAACCTTTACTTTTACTTTGTATAATCCTCTTTTTTGCAAAATAAATTTGCAGCCCTTTTTTCCTTATCATTTGACAGGAAGCCTGACCAGGCACTAAGCGGCAAACCCATTTTTTGAATGAAGCTGTCTGGCAAAAGCTTTTGCCACGATTTTCATCTGACTAGAAGACAGGATGAAGATGCATCAATGATTTCTTACAGTTTTTTTTTTTTTAATGTCTACACAGTTGAAATTAGACTATTAAAATCTAGCCAAGAGCTATTTTTGGCGCCATTAGAGTAATTTAGGAATACAATGCTATAAGTTACATTTCGTTTTAGCAATTGAAGCTCAGAGAACTTCATGTCTATTGAGCATTGGGCTACCATGATTCTGCCCTGCCCAGCACTGTATAAAATACGCCTTCTTATTCAGAACACAAACATATTCAGAAGCCCTTCTGAAACTAATTGAAGAATTCGAAATATTAAATTGTCAGCATGACCATACTTGCCTTTCTCCATCACAAGAGAAAGTAAAAGTGTACCCTAAAAAGGGATACTCTTAAGCTGTACAAAATGAGTCATGATAGATAGAAGTAAACCGAAATTGGTATTTATCTAGAGTATTTAGCTCAGTATTTCTCCCTTCATTGCCTTTCTATTTAAAATAATGTAGATGGTCAGTTCTTGCCCTCTCAGTAGTCATGGACATGAGAATTGTGTACGTTCTCATTTCTGTGATTTCAGCAAGCCAGAACTATGCGCTAAGCCCCAAACTTAGCTAGAAGAGAATTTAGAAGGAATTGTTGGAAAGAGCAGACATTTTAGGAAAATATGTTGTTTTGAGCTGGTTTGGTTTAAAAAAGATAACATATCTCATTCTTGACTCCAATTTAGTTTCCATTAGTTACCTTTCAGGTTTTAGTTTTCTTATGAATTACTATTTGCTGAAGAAATTATTTTTTTAGCACTGTTTCATAAATAATAATGGTGATCATTTTCAGAATCAACTTTTGGTGTGAGAACATATGATTGTGTTCCTTTCAGTCAAAGTGCCTTAAGCAAGAAAGATTGGGTCTTCCTTTCCTGTTTATTACATTCCTCACTCTGTCATTATCAGGTCTGATGTTTAAGGGAAATGGTTTCCAATTGCTTGGATGTGCTTTGACAGAACTGACAGTAGAAACTGTATCTTAACTTAACTTGAATCAGTGCTGTAGAAAAGCACATAGGCATGCCGCAGACAGCTTTTATGAGGTACATTTTGTCAGTGTAAACACTATGAAATCCTGCAAATTTGGAAGCACATACTTGGTATTTGTTAGAATGAATGAATCACAAATGGATTAAAGAGCACAGCCAAATAAACCTCGATTAGTCATAAGCATATGTGGCCTAGTATTCAAATGTAGGAAATCCAATTAAGCTCCAGCTCTCCCTTCGTTTTTCATTCATGAGGCAGTACTTCTACCAAAAAAAGCAAATAACTAAAAAGTTTCTTTTACCAAAAAAAAAGGCATTGCATTTTTAAAATATAAGTTTGAAGTTAGTCTTCCACAGATAGCCAATTTAATTATGCTAAAAATGACATTTTTAATTAAACACCAAGGTAAGCATAAATGGATTTCAAAATAATTAATCAAACATCAAAAAATTGAAACCTTTTTCTGCTTGAGCAGCAGAAATGAAAGAACCAGTCTTCGGGTCTCATAGAGATTCAATCTAATTTAATTCTCTGTCTTCTCTAAATAAACATTCCTAAAACCTTTTTTTCATCTGGGGGAATAAGGATGAGAGGGGTAATCAATATTTCTAGCATTTTAATTAAAACCGTTAGTGGAATAAATCCATTTAATTATCAGTTAATGAAATACAAGGTCATTTACCTGACAGGAACTTTGAGGGTGGATTACTAGCTGGAATAAAGCAGAAGAACCCAATGTCACAGCCATTTAACTTCTGTCAAATTTAAGGTTAAAATCCTTTTAGACTGTTTAACCTATTCTCTACCATTTTTCTATTATGTGTGCCAGTTGGAAGGAGAAATGCATGTTAAAACTTATTTTACATTTAATTGTGCTGCAAAGTTTTCATTAAATTTCTAGAAATTTCTTTATATTTCTAAGGCAAGAACTGAAAGGCTACAATAGATTCCAATATAATTTCATTTTTATGTTGTGTTTATCATTTATAAAATTGTAGAGACATTAATTTTTTTCTTATTGCAAATCTTATGAATTATTTCTTCCTCGTTGTAAATATGAATTAATTAAATATAAGTTTTAGCAGTCTGTAATTTTAGGATGCAGATTTGGAACAAATATGCACTAGTAAACAAATCACTTTAAATAATTTATGGTTAATTTCATATAACCCCTTTTGAAGTGACCTGCATTTCACAGGAATAATTTTAAAAAGTAAGAGATGGTTGGTTGCTAAGCTAGGTTTGCAAACTGGTTTGATAAATGCTTTTAACTTTTAAGTCAGTTTAGCAAATGAAGGGAAGGCAGAGTGGTGGGTTCTAGAGGAAAGTTTCTTGTCTTTGATGGAGACATTGGGTTTCTCTTAAGCAGCATGTTCTGCTCACATTTCATATAGATCACTTTTTAATATAGAGCCTGAGAAGGGCTCTTGGTATTTTTTTCCCAACATAGATGCTGAATTGATTATGTTGGATTTGGATTTTTATTGTAATTTTGTAGATTTCAGTTTGTCTCATAGCTATAAATACCAGAGATAAAATAGATAGCTTTTTATTGGGGTCTTCATTCTTCCTTTCTAGAATGAAACTCTCTAAATGTTCAAGTAGTATGCAGTGCAAATAAGTGTATATGCAGTTTACTCTACAGTACTTCATCCTGAATCACCTTAGCCATACACTTTGCAACCATCTCAACATGTCTTACGGTAGTTTGCCTTTTAAAGACAAACATCTAAATGCTAAAGTACATGTAATTTACAAAAGCCCATGCAGCCTAAGAAAGAAAAGTATATCAACAACCATCTCATATATGTTTTCATCAGACCAGGGTTCCCTGTGAAGATGCAGTAATAGTAAAAGCAGCATTATCAGACCTGCTTTGCATTCACCTAGACTGTGTGTAGATTTTTAATACTTTGAGAAAAATAATAAAAACTATTTGGAAGGCTGGCTTAGGTTGGATAATAGCTGGAACTCTCTTACCTCTAATTTATATTCTTTAAAAGATAATCTTTATGACCCTTCAAAGAAGATTGTAAAATTTGTTTTTTCTAAGCCATAAGGTGTGCTGTATAAAGAAAAAAGTTATGCATGATACATAATTATACCAACATTTTTTGGAATAGAAAGAAACACTCGGGTGACTCTATGAGGACACAGGGGGTTATTTGGTGCCCTTTATACTGATCAGTCATAGGAAATTGGTAGCTTCTCTTTGCCCTTTAATTCATATTTTAGTGGGTCCACCTTGGGTGCTGTTTTAGTTTCCTAGACTGTTCAAGCAAATAGCATGAAATGGGTCAGATTAAACAATGGGGATTTTTTCACTCATGGTTTGTGGTTAGGAAAAAGTCCAAATCAAGGCACCATCAAGGTAAAGCTTTTTCTCCATAGACTGGCATTTGGGGGCTGGCTTCCAGTGGTCCTTGGTCCTGGCCTCCTCTATCACATGGCAGTGCACATGGCGGACTCTCCTGACCTCTCCCTTCTCTTCTGGGTTCCATTGATGTCCAGCTTCTGGGTGCTCGCTCTCTGTGGTTTTCTCTCCCTTTATTCCTCTTATAAAGGACTCCATTAATAAGATTAAAACCCATCCTGATTGATGTGGGCCACACTTTAACTGAAGTAACCTCATCAAAAGGTCCTACCTACAATGGTATCACACCAATGGGAATGAGTTAAGAACATTTTTTTCTAGGGGTACATACAGCTTCAAACCACTACAGGTGCCAGTAGCTTACACTTATAATCTAGACAGTATCTGCCTTACCCACTCCTCCGCATCCTCTACCTCTTTCTAATCCTTAAGCGGGATCTCCATGCCTACTATATGTGTCCCAACAGCCAAGGATCATGGGCTTGATCACTCACTCTTAATTGTTCGAATGGTGTTTTGCTGTCATGATGGTGGTGGTGTTGTGTCTAATTGTTGCAGACACCCCACCACAGTATTATGTATGGAGTCAATTGTAGCTCCATGTATTGTGGACTATCTGATTTCTATAGAGACTTTTTAACCACCTATAATTTTCTTTTGGTCCCTGTCTTAGTTTTCTGGCTATTATGACAAACAGCAAACAGTGGGTTGGCTTAAACAATGGGAATTTATTTTCTTAACAGTTTCAGAAGCTAGAAGACTTGCTTCCTCCCTGAGTTGACAGTTCTGGCTAGGAGGAATCCTTGGGTTCCTTGGCTTTCCTGTCACATGTCCTCTTCTTTCTTTTCCAGGTTCCATTGACTTCTAGCTTCTGGATCCTCCTAATGTCTTTTACTTTATAAGGCTTCCAGTAATAAGATTAAGACCCATCGTGATTCAGTTGGCCATACCTTAACTAAAATAACATCTTCAAAAAGTCCTGTTTACAAATAGATTCACACCCTCAGGAATGAGATTAATTTAAGAACATGTTTTTTTCTGGGGTACATTATGTAATCTACCACAGTCCCCTCACCTCTTAGAGTCTCTTCTTTATTGAGGTAAAATTCACATAACATAAAATTAACCATTTTAAAGTGAGCAGAGTGGCATTTAGTACCTTCACAATTTTGGGCAACTACCTCTATCTCTTCCAAAACATTTTCATTTACTCTTAGATTCATTTTTTAGTGACCACTCTTTTTTTCTCCCCTCCTTTGACCATGAATTGCCTACAAAGTCCATTATGGATCATCTGCTCTTCTCTCTATGTACATATTCCCTTAGGATTCTTATAATTTGGGATGATTTCAACCATCCCCATTAGCAAGTCATGCCCAGACCTACATCTTCAGTAAACTGCACCCACTCTGCATCCTGCCTAAAGAAGATTGCCAGTTTTATAGGCTGTTGGCATCTAAAATTTTTCATAACAACTAAATTAATCTCTCTCTCCTTTTCTACTTTTCTTGTCATTACGCTGCGTGTATGTACCAAACTTTGTCAGCAATGACAACAAAGTTCTACTGCTTTTCTTTCCTTTGTTTCCCAAATCTGAACCACCAGCCACCAAGTCCTGCTGAATCTTTTTTGACCAGGCCTCTTGGAATCATGCTTTTCTGTTTCCCCAGTTGTCATAGTAGCATGGACATTTATCAATTTATGTCTAGATTACTCCACCAGCCTCTTTCCCTATTTTTCCTTCCTTCTGTTGGAAACCAAGAATATCATGGAGTTAGATTATTTTTAAGCATTCTTTTTGCATTTTGATCCTTATAAAAGCACAAAAAGCTCCCCCAAAGAAAACCCCATGCATTATAATCATCAAAATTATTTTGCCTGTCCTTAATCATGCAAAATTAATTTTCCATTTCTAGTCGAGATAGACTTGACTCTTCATTCAAGCTACAGCTCCACAGCTGCTCTCTGAGCTTGTTCACCTTTCTCCTTCTCTTGGTATTTTTTATCCATTGCTCTTTCTGAATGCACATCTTTCCAACTTTTGTATCCTTTACTGATTTACTCCCACCCAACTTTGCGTGTTTTAACACTTAAGGCATGAAAGAGTTGCTTTATTGATTGGTACATATTTGTTTTCAATTTAAGTATTCTGCCATTGAAAGTTTAATTATTATTTTTGGCTATGGTTTTTTTCCCCTTCTTCCTCTTTTATTCATCTACTAATAAGGTTTGTGTATCAATTTCCTAATCTGTAAAATGGGAATGATAATACTTACCTTGAAAAGCACAATGAAATTGATAGGTATTACAGGTTTGTATTTGTTCATTTGCTTTTTCTGGTTTCTAAGTTAGCAAAACTAGAGCAAACAAAAGATTGCCTCATTTAAAATTATGATCATGAATTGATAGGTTCAACCAAAACGCAATAATTAATTTCTATCATTTCACGTTTGTGTAAGTTAAATGAGTAGCAATTTCCAGGGTTCTGCCTATTAAAACCTGTGCAGACTTATAGTAGCAAATCAGACCTATGTCTTGGACCATTTGGGTTCTTCTGCCATGTGCACAAGTCTAATTTGAAACCATTGTACCTTAAACTCTTACTAATTGCTCAAACCTAAAGTCATTATTTTAGATGATTATTAAAAATCAGGTTTTGCCCTATAAAATGCCCATAATTTTTAGCAGCTATATATCTGCTGCTGTGTAATTTCCTCTTTCAAAAAATGTCATACTCAATTTAATATTGGTATGTAGTTTACAAGTGACTAAGAGAGCTTTGTGAGGCTGTTACAAACTCTAGTTTCATACGAATGGGACTCTGAAGCCTGTACCACTGGCATTCTGGGTCTGTTTTTCTGACACAGTCCCATAGCATATTTCTCATACCCTAAGGGCTACCCCAGGGGATATTCTGTCACGGAATGAAAAGGCATTGAATAAAATGAGAATTTTCTCTCTGTACGATAGTGAATTGAGAAAAACCCAATCACAAATTCAACTAACCAATTAAAACAAAAGAAAACACACAATTCTATGGATTTATTGGTTAGATTGAGATATACACTATTAATCTTTTAGGGAGATGTCTCATACACAATTAGAAATATTAAGAAACAGCTATTTTTACTCAATATAGAAAGGAAACAAAGGAATCTTGTTCTAAGTGCGTCTGTAAATTCAGAAAATAATGTGTGTTAGATAGGCAATCTCAATCTTGTTGAATCAATAATTTTTGGTTGGTATAATATTTTGATGAGGAGTACCAACTGTGGAGTTAAATTCAGAAAAGTTCATCAATTGAAAGGATATATCAATGGGAAAATTGATTATCTGAATAAAAATACTGACTGTGGAAGAGAGTGAATATGCAGCAGATTAAAAATAGTTGGCTATGGCTGAGATGACTATCTCATCAGAAAAAGGAATTTGATTTGCATAATTTAATTTGAATTAAGGTATAAAGGCCCTTTTGTAGTAACATATTTTATGAATTGGTAAGTGTGAGAATCAGTATGGTTTTACCATAAAACTTACTATCTGAAATCCAATTAGGGACAGACTTCCAGTTTCATTTTATTTCATGCATTGTAAAACACTCACTTAAGTTTCTTCAGGATTTTTAGAGGACCATACAAATTCCTTGAGGGGCCAAGGTATCCACTGATTCTGCCACATTTGCTGCAGAATTATATGCTCATTATCTGTACAATGTTAGAGTCCGCCTTTTGGGGGAAATTGTATGTGTGTGCATGTGTGTGTGTGGTAGTGGTGGTGGTTGTAACTGGGGAGATATTTACCATCTCCCTTTTGTTTCTCATGAATTACCCTCTACTCAGTCAGTTCAACAGGTAAATGCCACTCATTCAAGTATTTTTCATTTTTGAGAGGAAAGGGAAAAGATAGGAGAAGAGTGAGAAGGGAAAAAAGAAAATAAAACATTCGTCAAAAGTAAAATTTATTCCCTGGAGTAATTTGCAATCATTCAGAAATGAGTGTGGGATGAATATGATGTAACTTATCATTTTAAAGTCCAGGAAAATGCTGCTATATTAATTTATGCCATATGAAGTAATCACATTTTATATTTCTACTGTTTTTCCTGTTTGTCTTTTGGCCTCTTGGTATTTTTGGTTTACTACTGAGGAATGGTGGATCGAGTTGACACCTTGAGGAGTGTAAGGAAAGGTAACTTGTTTCCCTATTTACCATTCTGCCAAATAAGATAAAACATATTGCAACAAAAACCTCATTTTAACTCAGGGTAGGGGTAGCATAGTAAAGTGTTATTGCATTTTTGTGCAGTTTTTCTTAATATTGCCCATTATTCTGAAAAATGTTATCAGAAGTCAAATATAAAAAAATTGGAGTCAACTCTTTCTAAATATACCAGTCTAATATTCTGCTAATTGAACGTCTTTCACCTCAATACTTACTTCTTCATTAACAATCCATTATTCTTCTTGTTGACTCTTGTGAACTACATGAAACTAGAATCTGGTTGTTCAACTGGATCATAGGTGAAAGATGTTTACTGTAACCCATATTAAGAGCTAAACCCTGTAGCATATTGAACAATTTATTATAAGATCTTTTAATAAATCTTTTTAAATGTAGATGTCAAATTTTCAAGAAACTCTGAAGTATGAGGTAGAGTACTAGATGCTTTGAGAGATTCCTTGATCCAAAGGAGCTAATGATTTCATTAGAAAGATATTTCTTACACACCTGAACAGATGGCTATCTACCAAGCAAGGCAATCAATAATACATGGTGGATGAATAGAGCAGTAAGAATTGGAAAACTGAGGAGATGATAGAAGATTTTATTGGCCCTTAGAAGACTTTTTGGATTCCTATAAGAAAGCAGATAGAGAAAGTGTTTCATGCAGGTGAAATGGTGCTTGCAAAAACTCAGAGATAGGAAGCACTAGGTCTATTTGGGAGCCAGTGATGAATAGACAAATTGTCTGGGGAAGAAGTTTATGTGGAAAGAAAGCAATGAGAGATAAGATTGAAAAGCAGATTGGGGCCAGACTAGGGAAAACCCTTTTTGCCAATCCAACAATTTTTTCTAGGTGGGTGAGTTGAACCATATTTTCCCTGATTTATGATGACTGTGTCATATGGAATATATCAGAAATCTAAAGAAAAGAAAGTCAGTATATGTTAAATCTGTCTCTTTTAAAATAATTCTGTATCTTTCTCTCAAGATAAATGTCTTTTTCTCAGATATTTCAGTGAATATCTTAAGGAGTTGGTTGACATGAAACATGAATAAAGGTTCAGCCAGCTATTGGTTAAGTAGAAGTGTTAAAAGCAGAGTACTCTGCTAGCTGAGCCAACTTTGATTTTTAAAAAAGAATGTGTTTTAAAACCTCATGTTTAAATGGATTTAAGAAGCAATATTTACAGCAGGGAAATATATTTAAAATGAACACAAATCTTTCTATTTTATGTGACTTTTATTATCTGCTGTCAAATTTTGTTAATTGTCAAAGGTGATTCTATTTTAATAAAAACTTTCTCCCAACAAAACCTATTTTCTTCTCCCACATTAATCTAAACGGTAGTTATGAGATTAGGTGTGGGATATTTTGCTTATTTTCATGACCATTTCCTGTGATATGATAAAAAGGGTACGATGGTTTGTCTTTCTCAGCGGCTGTCTGGATTTACCCTGAGTACGCATCACCTGGGAGTGCTTGTTAAAAGTTACTCTCCTCCACCCCACCCCCCAAGCTCGGATTCATTCGATCCTATCTGATCCAGAAAATAAGCATTTTATTGAACTTACCAGGTGATTTTTAAGCAGCTGATCTGCGAACTGCTTTCTGAGAAACACTGCTCTAGAGGGAAGGGGAATGCATTGGTTTAGTGGAGACCTCGTACACATTTGTCTTAAATATTTATACAGAATTAAGTTAATGGCTCAGTGCTTGATACTATGGGTCCACTCTTGTATCTCGGAAGGACTTTTCTGAGGAAGATCCTAGTAACTCATAAATCGGGAGAGAGATTTGTGAGGATTTTTCACACAAAACAGTGTTCTTGCGTCTTAAAACTCTGGTTCTAAATATGCTCCTCTCTCTTTGTCCTGCTTGTACCTTTCCTGCCTGAAAGCCCAAGTGAATTTAATGGGTAGGGCATGGGTAATACTGATATATGGCAACTCAATATAAGTAATTTTGTCATAATATCATCTACAGAATAGGAAGGAATTTGATAAATTCTCCTCAAATTCTCTTAAGCAGAATTTAGAATTGGCCTTGCACCTGCTTCCAGGGCACTGCCCTCAGCACTGATCCCGGAAAAATGCCTGGCTCCCATAGGGTCTCCTGGGAGCCCAGGGTCTGATTTGCCACAGGGGAAAGGGCTAAGAAATTCACTGTAACAACTAGAAGAATGGATTTACAACCCAAGAAACATTCATCTCCCAACTTGTCAGCTGAAAAGGAGCTCAGAGAGCAAAGGGTAAAGACACCGCCATGTGCCTTCTTTGATGTCACTGGAAACAAGAACGTCCAATCTTAGTGACCGCTGGCAAATGATCCTGCAAAATCTGAGTGCTGCTCCTTAGCTGGTTTTCTCTTGTTGCATCAACACTTCTCACCCTGGTCGTGATTTCCTGTATTTTCAGTTTCAGATTTGAATGTAAGCTTGTGGTCACTTGGGTTTACCTGTGTTTAAAATTTCTGCCTTACACATAGTAGGGGCTTAGGAGGGACTTAGTTGTTTTAATTCTGTGCAATATTATGAATGTTTTTCTTAATGCTTAATCAAAATGTAATCAGCTTTTCCATTTTTAAAGACTTGCTTTATTTTTACTAGAACTTTAGAATGTCTTAGGACAAAAGAATGCAATGGTGGGCACACCATATCTACAATACTTCTATTCCATATGATGATTAAGCTATTTTCATTAAAATAATAAAAAATAGGCCATGTATAGCATGTGAACAGGACTTGAAAACTGGCACATCTAATTGATCATAGTGAGGAAAGAATGTGAAAGTCAATTTTGTATTTAACAAAATGTGCTCTTAATAATTAATCATTGGCAGTCCAGTACATGGCAAGTTGACAGTAAAGAACTATACTAAATACATTCGGATCTTAAAGATAAAACAAGGCAACAGTGATTATTTTAAAAATGAAGTTTCTGCTAGTTTGAGACCTCAAGTATTAAACATCATTGATGACTCATGCTCTCTTTGGTCCCTGGGAGGGATAAGAAGAAGTTAGGAGTAGCTGATCACATCAGTAATAAACAAATGACTATGCCAGAGTAACATTATCATGTGACCAGTCTATAGGGATTTTTCAAGTCAGTCTTCACCCCTTCAGATGATCATTGAGCGATTAAAATGTGAGTCATCATGTTTCAAATGTGAAATCCATTGGCTCTATATTTTTTAAAGAACATTCTTTTTCATTTTGATGGAGTTTTCAAACGTATTATATATATCTTCCTGTTTAATATTTTAAATTTGGTGTGCATTTCAAAAGTGATTGCTGTTTTGTGATTTACAACCTTGGAGAAAAATAACATAGTAGTCATAACTGCAGTTTTTTGTGATGCATGAAGATCAGATTTTTTAATGTTGGTTAATGCTTTGCTAATTAAAGTGTGCATGTTAATTAAAGCAGAGGCTAATGTTAATTACCTATATTAATGGAATCTCATGTAGCACCTGCCTGAAGCAATGGGTTCAATCTTCAAAATATCTCAATTAAGGCTGAAACTTTTGATTTGCATCTAGTAGGGTTTCGATTAACTGCATTGAAAACTTAACACTCTTAGGGGTACAAAATATCAGTGATTATCTGAGATACAGTGGAGTTTGGTAAGTTCATTTACAAAGACTCTTTTTTCAGCCTAAATATATTTCTATTTTGTCTACTGGCTAAAATTCTTTCTATCCCTCAAGACCCAGTTGAAACACTACCTTTTCCTTGAAGTATTTTCAAATTTCCAACTCTCAGCCCCGCAGTTTTTTTGGTCTTACCTCTTTTATAATGTTCTGCCTTGTGTTATAGTCAGCTGTTATAGCCTGTGTTTCTTGTTAACTAGACCCTGAAAAGCCTTGTCTTCTTCCCTCATAAGGACCAGCACACTCAATAAGATACTAGCATATTTTATAAGAGGAAAACATTCTTTGAGTGTTTGTAAAATAACTAAATGTATTTATTGACCAAAGTGGAAATGAGTAGCTGTTAGACTTTCAGCACATGGCAGTTGCTCTGGTGCTACATCTATGGCTGTAAGCAAAGCATGAAGTTGCTGTTTGAGATCACAGTGCAATTCCTTTGTCAAATAAAGGATTGATATTTTTGTTAATTTCAAGCAAATGTGAGCTGGAAAGGGGAAGAGGGTGCTTGTTTAAGATAAAAACAGTTGATGTTATGAGACCAGAAGACATGTGTTTATGCTGGCAGGGAGGATGTTAGCATCCTCTTTCAGTCCCAGGTTGATAATTGGACCATAGTACATGGGGACCTGGCTGTGGTTATAAGCACTGACATTTTAAATAAACTCCCCATTTAAGAGAGTCATAGAAGGCCTGTGTTATCTTAGTAGAAGTGGGGGCCCAAATCTCAAAATAATGAAGTAAATATATAAATATATGACTGGAGGCAAGTGCATTGTAGTTAGTGTGCATATCAATTCCCCTGAACTTACCGTTATGTTTGCTGAAGTCCCCAAAACAACCATTCCCATTAAGTCTTTGGGGTGGGGGTGGGGGTGGGGCGGATTTATAAACCAGCAGCCCTAACCTTTTTGACATCTAGCATAATCACAGATTCAGAAAAATATTTGATATTACTCTACATAATTGAAGGAAGCAATAATCTACTCATTAAGTATTCACAAAAAGATTACACATTGATTTATAGTCCCCGAAAATCAGTATTGGTAACTGCTGTGCCTTGGCTGCCTTTGACTCTGATAACTGACCATCTGTCTCAGAGGGCCAAGATTTGCCTTCATTCAGCTATAGAGAATATCAAGCAAACATAAGATTTCCATATGTAAGATACAACCTGGAAAAGTGACACAAAGGGCACATTACTGCTTACTGTCCTGATGTGCTATTGGCATGTTGGTAAAGAAAAAAAAGATGTAAAAGAGAATAGTATTGACTGGGCAAGAAGATGTCAGCTTTTGACCTGGCAGCAGGACATAGAGGAACTGGCAATGAGATGTGAATGTGTCTATTAAGAGCGATGCAGGTTCGGTGTGACAGGCAGCGCCCACGTATTTCATGTTACAACTGGCTTGATGTTGGTTAGCTGGTTGGTGGAATAAATGGAACAACTATTTGGAGAAATGTGACAAATGTGCAGATCAGACTTTCTTAGGAAAAGGCAATGAGCCAACTCTTTACAACTCTGAGAACAAAGTCGCCAAAGCAGCCATTCCCCATTGTGTCACCATTAAGGTGGCAGATGGCAGAACATTAGCAGAAAGACATCAAGAACAGCTGGAAAACATCTGGTAGGAGGTGACAACCTAATGGGTGTGCTGGGCTTTTCCTAATTGTGAGGCAATCACTCAAAAGCCTGGAAAGAAACTCTGATGTTTCCATTGGTGGGAGGAAAAGTTGGCCAGTGCACTAAATTCTAGTTTAGGGATTTGAGAGAATTCTGAAAATACATGATTTTATAGCCTGGTGAAAGGATTCTAGAAAATTAATTTGCTTTTTTCCCCAAGTCCTAAATAAAAAAACATATTTTTTTAATGGCCTACATGGACCTGGAATCAGCTTTAGGAAGATATTTGATTCATAAGCAGCTTATGAATAATATTTAAAACATGAGATTTTTGAAGGTATATGGAAAGGTTAGGTGTTCATAGGGAATACGGAAACACTAATTAAATTGGGACGAGGGCAGTGGACTAATTTAATGACTCACTTCACCATTCTTTCATAATTTACTATCTTATGACTTTTCTGGAAGGAATCTAAATGAAATGTAAAAAAGGCTTTTTGGGTATTTCTGGCTCTATATTTCTTCTTCTTTTTTTTTTTTTCTCACTCCAGCCATTTGTCCTTCACTGTCTACATCTCATTGCTCGCTTGCCCACTTTCTCACAGTGTCACCTGACTTTTTATAACCTCTCTATCTTTCAAGGCTCATCACAGAAAGAGTAATGTTTGGGAACTTATTCCCTACAGATCAGGAAAAGTGAGGACAGTGTTCCCAAGGGGATTGAGAGTAGAATTTGAGGGCAAAGGCCACTGATAACTAAGGCCACTAAATTACTAGACAGATTATGTCACAGGTTACCGGACAAGTCCCTGGTTGCTCCACGAAGCCTGTGTTGTATTTTGCAAGCCTAGAAGTGTCAGGAAGGAAAGAGAACTCTGAGTAGTTGCCAGAGGATCACTGAATTTCCTGGGTGCCAGCTTGAAATTGATATTGAGAGATTTAAGTGAGACTGTTGAAAGCACAGCCTTTCAATAAATATTAGTCCCCATCTCCCCTCATCTAACTCCCACCTTAATCATTAGACTGAATTTCATTTTTACTCCTAATTTTTTTCAACTAGCTCTTTTTTTTTTTTTTTTTTTTTTTTGTCCAGTGCTTGTCCAGCCTTAAACAAACAAAATACCAACAAGGAGTGGAACAATTTCACTATAAGCAGGGTCTGACCTTCTCAGTTTCCAAATATCTAGAGTTTAGCTGTCATCTTTAGAAAAAGCAGGTTGCTGTGAGCAGAGAGCCAGGTGGAACCTAACCACAGAGGAAGTAGGGAGACGAGGGAGGGCATAAGGAGCCAGAGATAGAAGGAGGAAGGGGTGAGCAAGTACTGTTGTGTTAGGATGGCAGATGCCAGAAAGCCAGTTCAGACAAATGGTGGCAATAGGACAGAAAGGAGGTCAGGGGGGAAGAAGGATAGTGTCTCCAGAGAGGACCAGCAAGGAGAAGAAATACAGAGAAGTCAAGGCACACCATGTGCTGCAACCCTAACTCTTAACTTCTAAGTTATAGGACCCTCTATAAGCTGCACATATCATTGAATCGTGATAATGATAATGAATCATGCTACACATTGGGAAGTCAGTATCAACAAGAACAAGATCCTGGAAATGAGGCCACCTTGCTGGCCAAACCCTAGACATATGGAGGGAAGGAGTGATGAGGTGGTTGAGTGTGAACTACAACAGAACAAGGTACTCGGAGTGTGTAGACAGGGAATACATTTCAGTGGTGCACAGCCACCAGAGTTGCAGAATCAGTGTCATTTCTGGAGGCAGTGGGAGCAGAGAGTTCCATCTGAGTCCAGGATCACAGGACAAGGTACACTGAGTCACACAAAGCATTAGCCTATGTCCCTTACACGGTAGACTTCATGCCACAGTCCAACTATTTTAGCTGCCCTGATCTGGGACTGGCTGCAATTGGAAATCATGGTTTTTGGACTGCCTGGCTAGAGAGGGTACTTGGATGGTTAGTAGAAAAAGCCCTGGACTTGGAGCCAGAACTCCTTCCTGGCTCTTCCTCTCAGTAGCTATGTCACTTTGGACAAATTCATTTATTTGATATTTGGTTTCTGCCTCTGCTTAGTGAGAATAATACTTGAATCATATCATGCACAGTACAAGGTTTGTTATAATTATCAAATGAGATAAGGTATGTGAAATCACATTATAAACCGTAAAAAATATAAATGTGAAAATTAATTTATTATCAAAAGTATCAATATCCTATTAGTAAGTGATTCCTGATCAAGCAAAACAATACTCTCAATGATGATTTAAGCATTTATCCAGTTTCACAAAGAATAGTAACCTGATATAAGTAATGGATAATGAACCCAGAGTTATCACATCAAATTAATCAGTTAATTTGCATACTCTTTCAAATAACAGGGTAAAATAAATATTTATTTCATAGGAGAATAGATTATTTGGGATGGAACTATAAAATATAAGTATCTAATTATGTAAAATATAAACTTTTAGAGTTCTTTTTAAAATGTCCAATAAATTGACAGAGAGATTCATTCATGGAATTCTGACTAAAAGTTTAAGGTTTATCATTTTTTTTTTAAATTATAGTTTTCTCTTAGAACTGGCATTCAAACTGGGGCATTGCATATTGAAGATAGTGGTTCATTTAATGCCAAGGAAAAATGACTTCGTTCTTCACTATCATGTTGCATTCTGATACATTTCTTTTTACCTCAGTACTTCACTCAAACTGAGGCCCCAAGAGCCTTTACATACCAATCTGAAGAAGTCAGGTGAGTCATCTCAGGGGATGTCTTACGTTACAGATTTGTCTGATTGATTCCTTGTGGTGTCTTGTAACTTGTTCCTCTACTTGCTATTTCCTATAAACTGAAAAGTTGGTCCAGTCTTGCTTGTATTCAGGTTAAATATTTTTGTCAAGATTACTTCAAGGGTGAGACTGGGTACTTCATGTGGCATCCCATATATCAGGGTGTCCACTATTTGTGATGCTAAAGTGGTGACAGCCAGATGCCTTCTTTGTGGAGATGAGAGTTCTTTTATAATTTGCAGGTAACTTGGCAAGAGGTGGGAGAGACAATGTTTTTGCACTGTGTAAATATTTGGCTTCCCAACAAAGGTTTCCTTAATAGTTTTAGAATTCACTGATGATTCTTACTGGAACCAATTATTTTTGGGGGTGTTGTAAAACTGGTGATTTTCTAGTTCTTTTATTTCTTCCACATTTTTAACTGGCATTTTTTCCTTATAAAGTGAAACTTTCTTTCATCAACTTTAGATGAGCTATAGTTCCTCTTTTAAAAAGCAAGCAAAATGTCTAATCACCCCCCACCCCCACCCCAACCTTTCTTTACCAGTTTTTTGGAGTAAGGAGTTAGTATAATAGTCCCCTCCAGTGGTGGCCTTTTTTTCCTTCTTCTCTTTTGAGTATAATTATAGGCTCATTGATTTTTATTTGTCCAATATGCCACAATTTATTACAATAAAGCTTCTTTTTGATGTTCACATAGTCTCAAATTTGCCCAATGGGAGCCGCTTCATGATGGCTTCCGTGCCCAACATGTTCCCATGTTTCCTTGTTTTCTGGAACAATAAGATGTCTCAGGCTCACCTTGAAATCTTCTTTTGAAAGGATTTTTAAAAGGGTATCTATGGAAACAAGCCATACCAAACCCTCTTCTTACCTCATTCATTCATTCAGCAAGTACTTATTGACCATCTGCTATGTTAATGTGCCAGGTACCTGTGGGTGGTATCAAAACAAATATGGCTTATATCTTGCTCTTGAGATGCTTACAATCTGATAGGATAAAGAGGAAGAAGTTGGTGGCATGGAGAGGAGTGGAAGTTAGTTAGTCCCCCCGGAGCAACTAATAAACAACCAGGAACAACTAGTAAATGATCTTGAATAACTGCTGGGAGACAGCTGTGACTGTCCACACATCATGCACCAACCTGGATTGGGAGGAATGCCTGAGATCACAGCTTGGAATCTGTGAGTAGAAATGGCAGATCTGAGCCAGGAGCCCCCTCACAGCAGCCCAAACTGCAAAACCTCACTGTGATAGAGAGCAGCACTCTGTGAACAAGCGAATATGTCTCAGTCCAGCTCCAACAGGGGTTTTAATTGGCAAACATGGACTGCTCAATGCAAGTTGCAAATCCCCAACAAGCAGACAGAGGCTTTTAGTGGCGACTGACCTTGAAGAGCCAGGGGACTTCTCTTTCCCAGGAGATGGAGCCCAGAGGACCAGGTGCTATCTCTGGCTGACGGATAAAACTAGAGGCCATGGACTGACTCTGAAAGGGGGCTTTCTGTCCTTTTTTCTCTCTCTCAACCTGAGTGGCTCAATGGTGAAAGCCTCAGACATTTATTTTCAGTTCACTGTGCTCTGCAGTGGAGAAAGCCTCAGCCATTTTTGGTTCCCAGCACTCAGGCCCAGAGAAGGGTGGAGATAGCAGAGTCAGAGAGACAAAGAACCCATTTAAATGCAAATTAAAACTCCCTGGGGGGTGTATCTTCCCTAAGAGGAAAGAGATGGTGCCCAGCTCTACTATCAGCCTTCCATTCAGAACCAGATCCCAGGCCCGGGGGAAAACAATCAAACCAGAAGCAAGTTAAGCTGAGAATTAAAGGTGCCACACCTGCTTACACCAGTTGGGAGCGACAGGCTGACAGGCACCACCTTCTGGGCAGGTTAGGAAAAGCACACTGACTTGAGGCATCATAGGGTATGTCAGTCTTCTAAGACACACCCTCAGGGAAACCTGGTGCTGACTCTTTCCTCCTTCAGGGACCTGAGGCAGTTCTGGTCTGGTAAAACTTGTTTAGGGTAACCAAGGAAACCAGATGCCTAGACAACAGAAAACTACAACCTACACTAAGAAAAATGAAGGTATGGCCCAGTCAAAGGAACAGACTTACACCTCAATCAAGATACAGTTGAGATACTATTTCACTTTAATGAACAATCAATTAAAGATTTTCAAAGAAATATGTTAAATCAGATCAAAAACCAAGTCAACAAGTTCAGGAAAGATATGGGAAAAGAGATGAAGGATATAAAGAAATACTGGGCGAACAAAAGGTAGAAATCGGAAGTTTGAAACAACAACTGGCAGAATCTATGGAAATGAAAGGCACAACACAAGAGATGAAAAACACAATGGAGACGTACAATAGCAGATCTCAAGAGGAAGAAGAAAACACAGGAACTGGAGAACAAGGCACCTGAAATCCTACACACAAAAGAACAGATAGGGAAAAGAATGGAAAAATATGAACAACATCTCAGGGAATTGAATGACAACATGAAATGCTTGAATGTACATGTCATGGATGTCCCAGAAGGAGAAGAGGAGGGAAAAGAGACAGAAGCAATAATAGAGGAAATAATCATTGAAAATTTCCCATCTCTTATGAAAGACATAAAATTACAGATCCAAGAAGCACAGCATACCCCAAACAGAACAGATCTGAATAGGCCTGTGCCAAGACACTTAATAATCAGATTACCAAACATCAAAGACAAAGAGAGAATCCTGAAAGCAGTGACAGAAAAGTGACCCATCACATACAAAGGAAGCTTGATAAGACTATGTGCGGATTTCTCAGCAGAAACCATGGGAGGCAAGAAGGAAGTGGTGTGATATATTTAAGATACTGAAAGAGAAAAACCACCAACCAAGAATCCTATATCTGGCAAAACTGTCCCTCAAATATGCAGAACAGTTTAAAATACTCTCTGACAAACAGACAATGACAGAGTTTGTGAACAAGATACCTGCACTACAGGAAATACTAAAGAGAGCACTGCAGACAGATAGGAAAAGACAGGAGTGAGAGGTTTGGAACACAGTTTTGAGTGATGGTAGCACAGCAATGTAAGTACACTGAACAAAGATGACTGTGAGTATGGTTGAAAGAGGAAGGTTAGGAGCATTTGGGACACCAGAAGGAAAGAGGAAAAATAAAGACTGGGACTGTATAACTCAGTGAAACCTAGAGTGCCCCAAAATTGTGATAAAATGTAGAAATATGTTTTTACATGAGGGAGAACAAATGAATGTCAACCTTGCAAGATGTTAAAAATAGGGAGGTATTGGGGAAAATACAATCAATGCAAAGAAAAGAAAATCTAATAGGATAGAGGAGTCATGCCTATCTATAAGGTGGAAAGAGATACATTTTATAATAAAGGGGCAGATCATGTATCCTGGGCATTCAAGTAAGGTGACAGGTTATTGATCCTGGAGGAATCTGTGGGATGTGAACTTACAGAAATGGAGGGAAGTTTGGGAAACCATTGTAGAAAAGCTGTGTACATGGGAGGACATGGTATAGTCTAACATGAATGTAGATGAGATTTATTATTTGTCAGTAAAGGAAGTCATGGGGTGGGGAGTAGCCACGTGAAGTTGTACTGATATCAACTATGACAGGTGTTTGAATACTTTGCTAAGGCGTTTGAATTTTATTCTGCAGTAAAATGGCAACCACTAAAAGGCTTTTGTTCCTTGTTATTATTTGATTTTTAAATTGGAACAATGACCTGACTGAAAATTTGCTCAGGGAAACCTCACAGCCAGGCTTTTTCTCATGTTGCCAGTCATAAAAGGAAATTTAATAATACTGGGTGTAGACTGAGCAAGCTGTCTAGTAATAGATGTGATGACTCAAATACAAAGGCATTAACTACTCCTGTGATTTGAATGTCACATGCAAAACACATCACCGAAAGAGTTTTAATGTCCCTTTATTATAAGGATTGGTTCAACTGCCCATAACCGTGAGAAATTTCATAGAGCCCAGAGGTCCTCCCAAGCATAAAACTTCTTCCATCTTGGTTCTTCAAATCTTGATAGTGTTATACTTACAGATGTTACTTATGTAATCAACTTTTATTATGTCAGCTACATCAGAAAAGCAAAATGAAATGGCCTGAACAACCAAAATGCTGCTGAAAATTTAGTGCCTAGAAGTTCCTGCAATTTCTTCAGAGATGAGACATCCTATGCTCTTACTCTAAGGCTTACAGTAGTTTAACATAGCATGTGAAAGATGAGACAAGCTACTAGAGGCTGTCATTTCAAGAACTGCAGGAAATAACTCTTCCAACCTGGATATAATAGAATGCACAACTATAACATCAGAAACAAGAACCTCCCCAAAATATTAGGTCTAAAACCATTCTGTATGAAGAAAAGCAGCCTGAATAATATCCGGAAGTATATTTGCATTATAATAATTGAAATTTGTATTTTGACAGTCTTCCAAAAAACATTTTATTTAGGCTATGAAATATCTCATACTTCCATCCTAAGTGGAAGAAGTAAAATTTGAAGAAAAATTGTTGGCACTGAAAGAGCTAAATTACTCCATCCTTCTCGCCTTTGATAATTGACAGTTAAATTAGATGGATTTTGGAGTCTCTGTGAGCTCATCTTACAGGGTTTGACCATTTATTAAACAGTTTCATTTTCTCTTGATTCTTCATGATTTGAACTTTCCTATCATAACTGTTCTATAATGTTCAAATATTCTCCCCTACTATGACTTTGAGAATTCCACTTCCCACTATGGTTTTTTCCCCCAAATCTTAGCTCAAATGGGTCTTTTTTTCTCCAGGATTAAAGTGTCATAGAAACCTGCTAAAATTAAATGTCATCACTTTAAATTAAAATCTGTAACATAGAGGCTTAATATTCTTCAGGGATTCTCTTGTTTGCAATTCTTAAACAATTCCAATCTACTTTTTAATCTGAAAGGATCTCAGGAGGCTTTGGTCAAAGTATCCCTTTGACCAATGCTCGAGAAGTGTTTTTAATATGACCATTCACATCTAACCTCTCAGATTGGCAACCTGCAGTGTTTGTCTTGTGACCAAGACAGATGTGGTCCTGCCTCTGTAGAATTTACATTTCAGTGGGATATATGGGCCAAAAACAACAAACATGTAAGCAAGAAAAAAATATATATATATCACCCAGCCAAATAAATACAATAATTGTAAGTTATAGCAAATGTTAGGAGAAAATAGACAAGCCTTGAGAGAGAGAATAACTTGAGATACCTGCCTTAGACAAGATGGTCAGGGAAGGAAGTGATATTTATACTGAAACATAAAGGATGTGAAAGTGCTAGCCATGTACAGAAGAAAGGATGGAAATTCTTGGCAGAGAGAACAGCATGACCAAGAGGGAAGGAGCTTGGTTCATTCAAAAAATTGAAAGGAGTCAAGTACAGCTGGAGTGTGTGGGCAAGGGCGGGAGCAGCTCAGTAGGAGGGTGGGTGATAAGCAATGAAAGTCAGACAGGACAGACCCTTGAAGACTCTGGTACCCAAGGAGGGGGGTGTCTACAGCATATTGGTCGAGGCTGAGGTCAGCTTATTCCTTTAAGTAGATTTCAAGCATAGCATCAAATAACTCACCCTTGTTTGTCTTATTACACATGAGGGGGGAATGTAGAATAATAGTGCATGAACAATTTTGGTTTAAATATGTCTATTTTGGACCAAGCACTGTTTGGAAATCCTTTTATAACTAGCCCTTTGGCTTAGGAGATAGATGTATCTCATTTTTTTTTCACTCTGGTCCTAAGATAAAGAAAGGACAGATAAGGATATAACCGAGTTAAGTAAAAGTAAGAAGATAGTAGGAGGATATAATTATTTTGTTTATCCTGTCCTTACTTATAGCAGTATGCATGGTGATTAGGAATCAGGCCATTGGAGAAGATAAAAATGTTTAATTTTTTTTTTTTCAGGCCAGGTAAAACAGCAAAGAGCCTAGTGAACATTTTCAGGAACAACTAAGCAACAAGGCAGGCCTTACAAGTTCTAAGAAGCAGTGATGTTCAATCTATACAGCCAGAAAGTTGATACAAATGCATGGGAATAACTGTTGCCGAGTTTTGTGCTTGTGTGTGTGTGTGTGTGTGTGTGCAGCTTTGTCATGGATGTATCAGAAAATAGCCTCAGTAGCCCCTTAATATATTTAGTGACCTTGTAGAAAAGAGGGAAGGGTTGTTGGATATGTTTTGAGCTTTAGATTGGGTCTGGAGTTTCATTTTTGAGGATAGTATTGCAACTTCAACTGACAAAAAAATTTTGTTTATGTCAACATTTTATGAACATTTCACTTCGGGTTCTGTGGGCAGTATTCTGATAACCATTTGTCACACTTATCACACACACTTTTTTACCCTGGCTTTTCCCCTCTCTATTCTCCTCATCTGCTTTCCTTCTTCAGACCCATCCCTGGCATAAGCCAACTTCTGAGGCTCTGCAATCTTCCCTGGCTGTGCAAAGTGACGCACCATAGGAAATCCCAGCTTCACATGGACTCCTCTTACCTGAGACCTGGAACTCTGGGAGCCAGGCCAGGATGAGTCTTAAGCACAGATGAGGGAGGTGGACAGCCATGATTTGGTGGTGCTTTTCCAGGCTGTCTCCACTCCATCCATGCCAACAGATTTCTACCCATAGCCTTTCTTAAAATTATCTGAAATAAAATGAGTGCATTTCAGGCTCTGAGTGAAGAATATTGAGATTATTGAATGAAGTTGGAGATGTGCACTATGTTAAGATGTTAAAACCCATGGATATTTGATATAGATTAATATATCAGCTAGCTTTCAAATTCAACAGCTAACAACAGTGGGGATGGGTGGTGGGAAAGGAAAGTGGGGAGCTCCTGTGTGCAGGCTTTCACATATGGCTTTGAGAATGACTGGAATATTCCTATCCAATGTTTGGACTCCTTGCCCTACTCATAGTAAGCATCCTCTGCTTCCATTACAACTGCAAATTAAACTCAATTATCTGCTTTACCTTATTTTTATAACTTTAGTAAATTGATTAATAACCAATATATTAAAAAGCAAAATGTTTTTCCTAGAAACTTAATATTTCTTACAAATATACTGTTTTAAATAAGATACCTATTATAAGTTTAAAATGGCTTTTCTGATTTTCTTCTCTTTGTCTTCAAGTATTTCTCATTTATCAATAGGTCACATCTCAGTATAACATCTAGATAAAATGTATTTCCCTCCTTTTAAATACTTTTATATTCTCATCTGTTTTTGTGGCATGTTACTTCATGTCTCTAGAGGCACATGGCATTTTTATTTTCAAGTAAATTTATATTAGTTACAGTCGCCAGCTGTTTTAGATATAGGATCATTTCCTGTTGGTACTGTTTCCAGGACAATTCTTTTTTCCCCTCACAAAAATGAAAAATGTAATTTAACAAAGACATCCTATAATTGCCTTCGTATCTAGCAAGGTATCTAGCAATCTAAATACTTTATTTTATTTAAAACATCTGTCTACATAATATCTAGTGATTGTCCAGTGCTATAGCATCCTTGGGAAGGCAGCTGCTGCCATTTTTATTTAATTTATAAGAAACCAAGAAAAATTTCTCCTTAATATTAAGTCTTCTGCCACTAGGTCATATGAGTTTTTTTGTTTGTTTGTTTGTTTGTTTGTTTTAATGAGGATAGCTTGCCATTTTGGTGCTCGCAAGTTATTAGTCTTCTTCAAATTGGGAAAGATCATTATTTTAAAAATCACCATGGAAACATTCTGTAAGTATAGTAGGCTTTGTGTGTGTGTGTGTGTGTATGTCTCTATGTATGTATGCATATATAATAAAAATGGTGGTATGCTGCTCTACTCATATAACTAGACTCAAACTGGAATCACATTTTAATTGCTAAGCTTTTTAGAGTCATTTTTCTGTGGTCCATTTTCTTTTCATATACAAAAATGTGAAGTATTTTTTATTGTGATGTCTTTCTGCTGATTAGAGCAGTCAGTTGGTATTTCTTGTTTTTCAGAAAACAGCATGGAGAAAGATGGCAGATTCTATAAAAGCTCTTTGTCTTGGGGGTGATACTGAATTTTGCTTGTAGAGGAAGCCATTTGTAAACTCATTTATTGTGCATGACCTGTGGAGCCTAAAATGAAGTGTTTAACTTTTAATAGATGGTATCAATTTAGGCTCAGCCGAATGCCAGAAACAACAGACACCCAGACTTACGATAGCATGTCTGAAAGAGAAAGCTTACCTTTTTCAGGGAAGTAATCAAAATATTCCTTTTTGGAACACTAAGCATATGAAAGGGAAATGATTATGGTTCCCTACTGACATACTGTTATGATTGACAGGAAAAACCAACATATGTGCCACCTGAGACATCTTGATCAGGAACTTTCTGGAGGGTAGTAAATTGGTGTTGGCACACACACACAAAAATAAAATGACTTGATTCAGCACTTTTCAATTCTAAATCCCCAAACACTAAAGAAAAAAGTAACTATTCATCAAATGATCAAAATTTATATTGATTTTTATTCTACATTAGCAGCTCAAAGTTGAGATTCTTGACAGGGTGGATGTCGGTTTGAATGATTCTCTTTGAAATGAGGCTATAGGCACTGAGCTGAGTGCTGCCGTGCATTCCTGAACCATAGGCCTGATTATTAGAGCCCTAGGAGGCTAACATTTTAAAAGAGCAGTAGAAAAGCACACTTGTTCGGTTCTGTTTTGATAACTAAATTGTTATTATTAGTATGTAAAGTAATTCTTGTTGCTCCTGCTGCATTCCTTCCTTTCTATCACCATCTAAGGACAACAATTTTATTGAGTTTCAAAAGAACTGGAGTGCACATCGTAGTCACAGAGTTAATAATGGCATTTGCCAGCATAATTGTACTTGGGAAGGAACTGCCAGTCCTGCAGGGCAAGAGAAGCTAAGATTGTATCTTCACGTTATACATCTTTAATTTTTAGTTTCTGCCAGAAAGTAAATAAGGATTTGCTGTAGTGGATTTTAGAAGATGGGAATAAGGACGCGACCATAGAATATAAACACAGACTTGATGCCTGTGTCATTGTGCAGAGATTTGCTAAGGAAACAGTAATGGAGAGACATGGAAAATTCTAATCATCCCCTCCAGTCCACACAGTGTAATCACACTTCCTCCCCATCATATCTCATGACATAGAATGCTGAATTTTTAATAAGTTTAACTACTTGCATTAGAAAGGAGAAGGGGGGACCAAGCTCTTCACAATGAAATCCTATGATATTTTTTGTTCTTTATGTTGTGAGGTGGAGGTTGTTGTTATTTTTTAATAAACTTCTCATCCATCATTAATCACTTTTTTCCCTCTAAAACGGAGGAAGATGATATTTTTCTGTACACACACACAAATGTAGAAGAAACAATGGAAATAGCATTGATGTTAATTTCCCTACTTTATCTAAATGCTTACCACTTAACAAATATCATTTAGGATATAGCTTTAGAATTGAATTTCCAAAACATTATAAAGTGAATGTTTTTTAATGGTTTGCAAACAACATCAAGCCGATAGAAATAAAGATAACCTCTTAAAGATGCAAATGTAATATTTTGACTTAATCAGGTATCTTTTACAGTTGTCCTGATTTCACTGGCCATAAGGTCTATAAGTAAACTTTGAAAAGCCTAAGGCTAGGTTCTTTGCAGCTGCCAATATAGACATGGAAGTTTTGTATCCTCATGTACAGAGATTAGTATATGTAGTAGTCTTTGCTGTGTATTAATAGTTAATTTCTTTAGAATTCTTTGTTACATTTTTATATATGTTTAATTTTTAATAATGGGTAAAATAATTTTTATGTTTTTATAAGTCTCTCATCCAAAGAAATATTCTGAAAAACTTACTAATTGTTCCTTTGGCAACATTTTTTGGAATATAATATTGGACTTATCCTAGAAGGAATTTTTAGGTCCTATTAGTATGATTTTTCTGTAATTCTAGGTTATAAGTTCCCAGAGGGCAGGCACCATTTCTGACCTAGTTTTGTATCTTGCACAATGCCTTACACATAAGAGACACTCAGGTTATATTTGTTGAATGAACAAAAGAAGGCCTTTAATTGATTTTAGCTCAAAGAAATATATTACTCCTTTTAATCCTATGACTCCCCACTCCAACTCTGTAGAAGGAGGAGGTTTGGCTCATTCCACCCCGTTGTGCACACAGGACTGGAAGAACGACATGAGAGTCTCATTCGAAGTAATGCCAAATGTTATTTAGTGAGAATGTAGCTAATCGTGGATATGTGAATAAGGGTCCTCAGTGACATCATCTCTGCCCTTTAAATTCAATCCCAAAGGTGAATTATTTGAAGGAATTGTGAACTACCAGTAGAGCAGCAAGAGCAAAAATGCCCAAAATAATCAGGATATTAGGGGAAAAAAAGATGACAACTCTAAATCCAGGAGAACACTGCCAAACAAAAAGAGCACATGGAGGTTTCCATGTGTTCTAATCAACTCTGGAAGTTGGTGGCAGGGTTTGTAGGGGTCTGGAGACCTGAAGGTGTTTCCAGAAGAAGGGGTCAGTCTGGGCTAGTTGCATGGGAGGGTTTGCACTGGGAGGAAAGAAGGGAGAAATAGTAAATATCTGTGTAAGGAAGAGGAAGAAGAGCCAAGTGCTTACGGATATAGCATTAAAGGTTAAAAAAACAAAAAAAACACTGGTTAGTAAAAGTAGAAAAATGACAAAATTGTTTCCAGAAAAAGTAGGGATTTTTCTCATTATATTAAAGGATCCCATGATCCACCATAGTGCAGACTCTTCCACATACGAACTGTGGCATTGTTGATATCTCCTCCAAAAGGCTGAATGACTCTTGAATTGAAGACGCTTTTCTTTTCTTTCTTTTTTTTTTAAGAGAATAATAAACAAGTTTTATGTTCTAATAATTTTAATTTCTATCTCTGTTTCAAAAAAATTAGTCTTCTTTCTTAGGGAGAATGAAGCCAAAGTTTTCAAAAATCAGGCTGAGGCCACATGTAAAAATGCTGTAAAGCATTTTGGATTTTCACATTTAGTAAAATTTATTCAACCAATTTGTGTAAAGTGCTTAACACATACCATGCCCCATGCTGGGGATCCAACAGTGAACACATGGACAAAAATCCCTGCCCTCATGGAACTCCGAATCCACTTGGGGAAGATGGACAATAACAAAATAAATAGCATATTTTTAGTTACATATGGTAAATATGGACGAAGGAGGACAGAGATTGCTACAGCTGGGAGTGAGTTGCAGTTTTAAGTAGCCTGATCAGGGAAGACTTGACCGAGAAGATGACATTTCAGCAAAGACCTAAGGAAGGTGAGGGAGTGAGCTGTCATGCAAACAGGAGCAAGTGAACCAAGAACATGCCCACCAACCCTGCTGGAGCAGCAGTTCTGGGGAAAAACTCATGGAGACTGGCTCAGTGAGAGAAGAGGTGTGCTGGTGAGCCATGGCTGACTCATTCTAAGGCAGTACAAAGCGGGAGAGGACTGTGGGACTTTTAAACTGCATTATTAGGGAAGCAAAAATCAGATACAAGAACAATAAGATAATTGTTATTATCAACCTAACAAGGCAGAACCTTGACTCTTGATCTGCTCTGTACCTAGGTTTCCATGGTTGGGGGAAACATCAGCCTCTTTCTAGGCATGGTCGAGGGCCTGTGGCCAAGACCTGTGGTTGCAGCAAGTGACAGCAAGCTAATGGTAGGATTCATAAAATCAGTGTTTGTTTCTGAGGAAGCATCAGCCTCTTCCCTAACATAATCTAGGAGCTGGGGTCCAAGCCTCTAATCAAGACTGATTGAGTAAAACACAAGGCCAAAGCTGATTTTTAAGTTGCTTTCCAGGAGGTCAGCTTCCCTTATGGGAGACCTGTGTACAGGGAGTCTTGTACAAATTAAGCTTCCATTCTCACAAGCTTTTCATATATCTAGGGCAAGAACATCCCAGGCAGAGGGGACAGCAAGTATAAACTCCTTTAAGGGAGACTGTGCCTGGAGATTCTGAGGAACGGAGAGGAGGCTGCTGTGACTAAAATGGAGCACAGGAGGGAGAGTAGTAAGAGATGAGGTCTGAGAGTAATGAGAGGCCTTGTAGGCCACTGTGAGAACATTGGATTTTACTCTGAGAAGGATGGAAAACCAGTGGGGAGCTTGGAGTGAAATGTTTCAACTTTCATTTTAAAAAGATTATTCTAGCTACTTTTTCAGATCAGACTGTAGAGGTCAAGGATGGAAGAAGGCAGACTAGATAGAAGCTCTTGCAAAACCCAAGTATGAGGCATTAGAGGTGTTGAAAAGTGGTCAGTTTCTGGATAAATAGAATTAATGCTGACAGGATTTGCTTATATAGTTGAGGAGAAGTGTGAGGGAGGGGAGATGTTAAGGCTGAATCCACAGGGTTTTGTTTTTTCTTTTGCTTTAGCAACTAGAAGATTGGAGATGCTTTCACTGAGAAAACTATGGGAGAGGAAAGGTTTTTGGAGAAGGGTCATCAGGATTTTTGTTTTGGATATGGTGCATTAAAGAAGCATATTAGATATACAGGTGGAGATGTTTACAAGGCATTGGTTGCCCAGGGCCAGCATTTAGGGAAGGCATCTGGACTGGAGATGTGAATGTGAGAGTCACTGGGGTCTAATG
This sequence comes from Choloepus didactylus, assembly GCF_015220235.1. Taxonomy (NCBI): domain Eukaryota; kingdom Metazoa; phylum Chordata; class Mammalia; order Pilosa; family Megalonychidae; genus Choloepus; species Choloepus didactylus. Next base: position 167,380,226 of record NC_051310.1, read on the forward strand.
ATTGTGAAGCTATAAGACTAGGAAGAAAAATAGCCTGGATTGAGGTCTGGGACCCACCAATTATACAAAGGGACTAAAAAGTAGCAGCCAACAAGGAAATCCAGGAAAATTTGTTGACCTGACAGCCAAATGAAGACAATGTTTCAAGGAGAAAGGAGTGACCAACTATGGAAAATACTGAGAGATGTCTAGTAAGGAAGAGGATTGAGGACTGATTGCTGGCTTGGGGGATGTGGAGGTCACTGGTGACTTTGCTGAGTAATTTCAGTGGTGTTTTGGGAACCAAAGCTCAATTGGAGTGCATTCAAGAGAAAAAGAGAAGAGAAATTGGAAATGCTGACTATAAGTAATGCATGTAAAAACGGTTTTGTCATGATAGAGAACAGAGAAATGGGCTATAGCTGGAGGGAGATGCATGTCAATTAATGTCAAGAGATTATTTTTCTTTTTTTTTAACTATAGGAAAAACGACAGCATATTTGTTTTCCAGTATGATAATGGGAATGTTACAGTGGAGAGAAAAAACTTGTTGCAGGAGAGAGGGGTGATTTGTGGGATGATATCTTTGTGAGGATAAGAGGGGTGTCCAGTGTACAAGTGAAGGTGACTGGCCTTAACAAGAAATATGGGCAGTTTATAAATAGAAACAGGAAGGAAGGCAGAGGACCTGGACCCAGAAGCAAGTGGGTGGGTAGATGCAGGCATGGAAGCCTGTGAAGTATAGTATAAGCAAGCAGAGAGACCTACAATGGCATGAGTAAATTAATTTTAACATTCTCTAAATGCTTAACCAACAAAGGGTGCTGGGACATGCAGTGTCTGTGCTTTGCAGCAAGGTTAAAGCTTATGTCTTAAAGATTGTTATAATGACTGAAATTTCTTCAAATCTGTCATGGACTATTTTCACATAAGTTGGATGTCCAAGATCAGAGGAAGTAGTTGGGTAATCGGGCACTAAAGAAAATCATTGAATTTGGTTTGCCACATACCAAACCAAATTTAAATAAATATTTTAGGACATTGTGTCTTGTGTCCTGATGAAACTATTAATGTAGTCTAAATTTGAAGAGGAATATCTCTAGTGATTTAGGCTCTAGGTGCATAAAAATAAAATAAGAAGCAAAGCAGCAGTGAGAAGGCCGTGTTTCTAACTTTATCTTAGTAAAGGTTTATTAGAGGTTACTAGAGTCTCTTAGGCATTTCTACTGCTGGGGGATGTAAGGCTTTCCCTGGTAGGAACTGCTGATTCCCTCCTTAATGCAGTGTTCTCAAAGTATACCAGGGGGCAGGAGCTATGTGAGCATATTTGGCCTAGTCCACTAGCATATTTGGACTAATCCATCTTGCCTTGACAGGAAAAGGGAGATGGAGGAAAATTTAGACCATTACAGAAACATTGGCGGCTTCTGTTGACACTTTGTTGTGCCCAGGATAGCATCCAAGTTCCTTAATATAACATCCTTCTCGGTTTGTCTGCCTCCACTTTAGCCTCCTAATCCAAGTGCCCCAAAACTCCAGCCACCATTCCCTGAAAATGCAAAGTCCTTTCACAGCTCTGGGCATTTGAACACGCAAGGGACTCTTCCTATAAGGACATCCACTCACTTCATCTGACAAAATAATACCCATACTTCCAGATCTGGTTCAGATGCCATATGTATCAAGCTTTTACTGCCCATTCTCCATTTGCAAGCAATCGGCTGGCTTATTCCCCATCCTCCCACATAACCATTTCACTTGACAGACCATATTGTCATTATCTGGTGGCATAGCTCTGTCCTCTACCACACGGCATTCCCTCAGGGGAAGGGACCATGTTTTTGTTTTTTGTTTTACTTTTTATGGTTTTATTTCACACTAATAAAACTTGCACATGAGCTGTCTATTTGTTTACTTTGCTTTGCAACCAGGCATTGGGTTTGGTGACTCTGTTGGCCAGCTGGGCTGCTCTTTCCACAATGGCTTTGCGGTTCTTGGAAGAAATGTTGTGAGCAATCTCAGCACAGTAAGATTTGCTGTACATCAGCAGCACTTGAAGGGACGATGTTTTATTCTTTACACTCACAGCCCCTGGTACAGTTAGTGGTACATGATAAAGGCTCAATGATCGTATGATTAATAAATGGATGGATGCATGAATGTAAAATTCATTCATTCAACAATAATTTACTGAACCCCAGTCATTCTCCAGGTGCTGCCAAGGTGGCAGAAATACAAAATGGCAAAGGAGACAGATGCTGTCCTTTATAGAGCTTGGAGTCTGGAGATAGAGAATAAAAAGTATAAACAATCAAATACAGTAATTTTAAGCTGTGATATGTACTATGAAACTATAGGATTTTGGATTCTGGAATAGAGGAAATAGAGCAGATCTACTTTATGGGGTGGTCAAGGTAGGACTCTCTGAGAAGTAACAAGCCACAAGATGAGAAGGAATTAGCTGGAGAATACTCCAAGAGAAAGGAAACAATATATACAATGGTTCTGAGGCAGGAAAGACCTTGGAGCATTTAAAGAACTGAAAGAAGGCACGTATGCCAGGGATATGGTGATCAAGAGAGAGACTAGTAGAAAATGGCATATGAGGTAAACAGGAACCAAACGTTATAGGCCATGGGGAGAAGTTTGATTTTTAGATCAGAGTGCAGTATGAGACCAGTTCATGTTTTATGTAGATCACTCTGGCCACTGTAAGGAAAGAATTTGGAGGCAGATATATTAGAAGACAATTAAATTACTATACTTTCAATGAGAGATGAAGGAGGCTTGGATCAAGTAGGCAGCAGTGCAGATTGGAGAGATCCAGACAGAATAGAGGAATGTTTTAGAAGAGGAATCAACAGAATTTAAGGATTAACTAATTGTTGGGAATGGAGGAGATGGAGGAGTCAAGGATGACTCTCAGGTTTCTGACCTGAGCAGCAGATAGTATCATTTATTTAAAAGGAGAGGCCTACAAGCCCTCAATCTTGGGGCCTGCTCTTATAAAGCCTGTTACTGCAAAGGAGAGGCTAAGTCTACTTCTAACTATGCCTAAGAGTCACCCCCCAGAGAACCTCTTTTGTTGCTTAGATGTGGCCTCCCTCTCTAAGCCAACTTGCCAGGTGGACTTGCTGCCCTCCCTTCCACATGGGACATGACTCCCAGGGGTGTAAATCTCCCTGGCAATGTGGGACATAACTTCCAGGGATGAGTCTGGACCCAGCATTGTGGGATTGAGAAAGCCTTCTTGACCAAAGCGGGGGAGAGAAATGAAACAAAGTGAAATTTCAGGGGCTGAGAGATTTCAAATGGAGTCAAGAGGTCATTCTGGAGGTTATTCTTATGCATTATATAGATATCCCCTTTTAGTTTTTCATAGAATAGCTAGAAGGAAATACCTGAAACTATTGAACTTCAACCCAGTAGCCTTGATTCTTGAAGATGATCATATAACTGTATAGCTTATATGGTATGACCATGTGATTGTAGAAAACCCTGCGGCTCACACTCCCTTTATTCAGTGTATGGACAGATGAATAGAAAAATGGGGACAAAGGATAAATGAATAATTGGGGGGATTGGGGGATGGGTTGTTTTGGGTGTTCTTTTTTTACTTTTTTTATTTTTATTTTTATTATTTTTTTGGAGTAATGAAAATCTTAAATTGAACCCTTTCCCTTGTCGGATTATATTATTTTCTTATCCCTTGCTCTAAGAAAGGAATTAAATTATAATTCCAAAGTGTGAGGCAACTTTACTAACTCTTGTATTCTGGCTACATTGAGGATTGTACTGACTCTTAGAAGTTGGACTCATGCCTATGGATATAATCTTTTATCTTTTAAATAATATTTTTAAATAAGTTTTCTCTGTAGTTAATGTTGTTTAATTCTTTCAATGAGGTAACAGAGAATCCCCAGATCTTAAATTTTGAAATGAAGGTATTTTTAAAAATAAAGTTTTACATATCTTAAAAAAAAATTGAAGGTGGTGATGAATGCACAACTATATGATGATACTGTGAACAATTGATTGTACACTTTGGATGATTGTATGGTATGTGACTATTCTGGTTTGCTTAGCACTTCACTGAAGAATGGCTGATTGCATCCGGAACACCCCTGTTAGCTGGGAAGGCACATGGCTGTCATCTGCTGATCCTTTGCTTCTGGGTTCTGGTTTCAAACTGGCTTTCTCCAAGATTTCTCTGGGCTTGTCTCTCTTAGCTTCTTCAGCTCCTTTGCATCCAAGTGTCTGGGAGTCCTCTCTTAGCTTCTCTCTCTCAGCTCCTGTGCATTCTTGTTTGTTCTCCCACAGTGTTTCTCTCTATATCTGGGAGTCCTCTCTTAGCTTCTCCCGGGCAAACTCTGGGCTAGCATATCCAAATATCTCCAAGCATCTGGGTCTATATCGGCTCTTAGCTTTTCTTAAAGGACTCCAGTGATCTAATCAAGACCCACCCTGAATGGGTGGGGTAACAACTCCATGGAAGTAATCAAATCAAAAAGTCTCACCCATAATTCGGTGAATCACACCTCTATGGAAACACTCAATCAAAAGTTTCCACCCAAAAAGATTGAATTAAAAGATAATGGCTCTTCTAGGGTCCATAACAGTTTCAAACAAGCAGTGACTATATCTCAATAAAATTGCAAGGAAAAAAGAGAGGCCTAAACCTTTAAAAGTTTTGGGGGATATGGTAAGGATGAGAATGAAGAGCTCTATTTTGAACAATTATGCCTGAAGAAAATCCAAGTAAAAATGTAAGGGGTCAGTTGGATATATAAGTATGGTGATCAGAGGAGAAGGATGGAAGCCATCACTAAATAGTTGTTGTTTAAAACCATGGAATAGAGTATCAATAAATAAAAGAAGTCCAGAATCAAGCCCTGAAACAAACCAAGGACCTCAGCTATGATTCGGAAAGATCAATCAATTAACAATATGTAAAACAGACTTGGGGTTGGTGGAGAAGGAGGGAGGTGGAGCGATTGAGAATCCATCACAGTGTATCAGCTAAAGGGTAGTGCAGGCCTGGACTGGAGTACATGAGAGTTGAAACTTTTTCTCTTCTCATCATGTTCTCTCTCTCCCATGGCATTCTTGTTTCACAAATGTAATGTCCATCATTGCCTCTAGATTTATATTTAAGTCTTATTATTCCTACTTGCTTGCTGAATGGCTCATGCTGAATTCCCACCAATATTCAAACTAAAAGCCTCAAATGCAGCTTATTTTTTACAGCCACCCATACTATTCTTCTTATGCTCCCTACTCCCCTCAATGGTACCATGGATGTCTCAGCGACCTAGGAATGAAAAGGTGGATCTGTCATTGAGTCTTGTTCCCTTTCATTTTTCTTAACAAGTTGCTACATCCCATTGATTACAGACCTATGATATTATTTAATCAGGATGATGTTTCCATTTGTATATGTCACTTTAAGAGAGTCTCCACTGTTATCTTAGAGGCTAATACAATTCTTTTACTCAGAAATTCAGAGTTATTGTTTTCTAAGAACTATTTTCCTCAAATCTTTTTCCTAAAAAATTCTCTTTGGACTGAGATATAGTATGAGAAATGCGAAGACAGTCTGCAGAGAGATTTAGACTGGCAAAGCCATTCAACCTTAGCAGAAAGAACTGCTGTGGTTCTATTTTTATCATCAAGTTTAGGAATGAATCACTGAAAACAGAGACAGAAATAGAGATGAATATGAAAGACCTGGGCCACCTAATTCATCTCCTTGTTAGTGCAAGGGAAATTTCCTACGTCAAATGCCTGTGAGATATCATGCAATAAAAGTCTTAGATTGCAACATTTCAGTCATTTTTGTAAGATGACTAATTATCTTTCAAGTTGCTCTTAGTGTTGTTCTCTGAACTCCTTTCCATGTATCCCTGTCATATGAGAAGTGTTTCCCTTTGTATGCAGAAATGACTGAGGATAGCAAAGGGATGAATGCTGACCATTTCTCCACAGTGGCACTGAGTTTGCATTAATTGTCCTCCCTCTTTACGATCCTTTTTGTGACCAATGGCACACATTGTGGGATCTTTACCCAGAAGGAGCACTTGTCTAGCCTGCATCCTTAGGCTGGTTAAAAGCTAATGGGAACCCCTGGAGATCAAACCTGCCCCTTGGCACCATTAGCCCAGATGCATTATTCTAGCAGGGGTTTAAAAGAAATATGTAGTGTGGGATGATCTCTTCATATGCCCTATTGCTTTGCGTGTGTGAGTGGAGAGAGTTGGGAGTTTTGGTTTTAAAGTTCTTTGATTATTGTTCAGTATCTCCCTGTTATCTCATATATATCACATAAGAATGTTGTATGTTCTTTTAAAATATTTATTTTAAGTTTTTTCTAATTACTGACTCTATATTATCTATCTATCTATCTATCTATCTATCTATCTATCTATCTATATCAATTTTTAGGTCTGTAGGTATTATTTCTCCAGGATCCATGATGTTTGCAAACCTTGTGTTTGGGACTTCTCTATGTGTGCCATTAACACGGTGCATACCTCCTCCTCCAGGTCATCAATGAAGATGCTGATTAACACTAGATCTGGTGTTTCCTTTGTGTCTTCCCACCAGCTGCCTCTCCTCCCCTCCTCCCCAACTGGATATATTCCTTTGTTTGTAGTGTTTGATGCTTCTTAATCTACTTGTGTCTATTCTAATTCAGCCAACTAGTTTGTGGAAGAAAAATTCACATGGAACTTTTGAACTGATGTCTCAAACTTTGATTACAAGAACGTAGCAATTTTATCATAGCTTCTTTAAGTTCTTCCTTGTCTATCCAGAAAACATTTGTCACTAGTCTCTTGTGAAAGCAACAACATAGGAACTCTCAGATGGTTTGAGACTTTACTTTTCATAAGACGCCCATTTTGTTAGAGATGTCTAATTAGTTTGCCTGTTTAAGCAGCTGCCACTTTAGAACCCTCTCTCTTTTTCTCCAAGGTTTAACCTGTAAAATTAAGAGTCAGGCAAAAGACCTTGGTTGGCTTTGGGCACTAAGAATAGAGGGCCATGCCTGACTCAGATTTTCTTGCATGTTACAGAAATCAAGCTACTACTCAAAAGCTGACACAGAACTGTTTTGCTTAGCAGGATATGTAATTAAGTTATAAAGAGGTAGCTTATCAGAAATGTTAATAGACACTCTTGGACTTAGTGAAGCACGTTAGAAGAAAATAATAGTTCCTTTGGTCCAGACTGCACATGAACTCAGCATTGCCCCCTCCCCTTCATCCCAAGTAAGCATGCCATAGAGAAGACTTCATTCCCCATCTCATTTGGTTTCTAGAGAACCCTAAAGCCACAGGGATCACAACAGCTGCAATAAATAAAGCATCTATTCAATGCATTTCCATGCCAAATATTATTCAACATTCTTTTGGCCTTGGTTTGATAGAAAACAGCATGGTGAACTTACTACCTCTCTTTTACTACACTGAGCCCCAAGTAACTAGGAAAAATTTAACAGTTCAAGCCTGTATAAAAGCAGAATCACTATTCCCTCTATTTTAAAATTATTGAGACAGTAATATAGAGAACCAAAAATATATAAAGGAAGTTAAGGTCACTATTGAAGAGGTACTAGAATTAGTATTAGACTTTTTTTATTCTGCACAGGGAAGATAATAGAGAATTGTTCCAAGTATGTATCCATGCAAATGTATGGGTTGGATGGGGATCTTTAAAAAATAAGTGTTACATATATAGCAATACAAGAATGTTATTAAGGAATTTCACAGAATTTTTATGTAAAGTCTCATCATACAGTATTATGATCTCAGGGATTTTTTGTGATATTTACTGAGTCTTCTGAGAGTTCATTTATTCAGGTCATATTTTAAGGAGAAACATATATGATACAGGTCTAAATTGTAATTCTGTAATATGCCCAGCTGATTGCATTAAATCCAACCCCAAAAGGAATGATATAATGATGGGAACAATTCCTATTTGTTGAGATGTTATACCTCATTTGAAATGCATTCCTTCTGGATTAAAAAAGTGTTTCTCTTTGTTTCTCTCTCCAGGCTGAGGTTCAACTATGCTACCTGGAAGCACAAAGAGATGCTGTTGAGCAGATGTCCCTCAAGCTGTACAGTGAGCAGTACACTAGCAGCAGCAAGAGAAAAGAAGAGTTTGCTGATATGTCAAAAGTTCACTCAGTGGGAAGTAATGGGTAGGCATCTATTCTTTTTGTTGTTTTATTTTCACTAATCTCTACTTTTACATGATTTTCCACTAGTAGGTGTTAGGCAGGTATTTCCTCCCTAACCAACAGACAAGGGAAGTCCATTCATGCCAAAATTGAAGACTATGTATTTTATCAGCCTTTTCCATCTAACCCAAAACTTCCTAATTTCATTATTATTATTCTTTAAAAAAACAGCGTTGTGCGCCTATGAGTATTTTTGTGGTTACATTGTCCCTACAGTACTGGCCTTTCTTCTTTATAAATTACAATTTTTTCAGTGCATATCCCCCTTTTTAAACTTCACAGTTTATTTTAAAGTCTATTTAAGGAAATTTTAAACATTAGAACCTCATTGGAAACTTAGTAGAGCATCATTCTCCTGAATAACTTAGATATTTAATAGTTATTTAGAGACCATGTGCTGGCCCGTTAGTGTCATGTAAAGTCAGTTGGAATAATAGACTAGTGCTTAAATTGTCTATGGTATATGAAATGACCCAACACCTTCAATGATCCATCAACAATTTCATTCAGTCTAAAACGTATGACTGAATTTATATTATAATAACTGCCCATAATATTGAATAGCTAATCATTTATTCACATATCTCCAAATGAATTTAAAGTTATGTAAACATTGCATATATATGTATATATGAATTTAAAAATCATTTCTGGCTCAATTCTGAGATTTAATAGAAGACTATTAAAGAGTGAAGTGTAGTGATGAAATTTAATTATTCCATAGTTTTAAATAACTTAATAGTAATTATAACCATAAAAATGGAAGCAGTAACCTATTTCACTTTTATACTTGAGCTAGACAACACGGAGGAGAAACTACTCCCCAGAGTTACCTGATGTGTTAATAATGTCATGTAAACCTACGGGGTGTAACTTTAGCTAAAATAGTCCCCTCAAAAGCAGGAGGAAAAAAGCCTTTTCATACAGTTGTTTGCATATGCCTTTTAAGTGCCTGTAGTTCTCACTAGATCTACAATCCTTTTTCAAAGTGTTGGGATAAAGTACAAAGATTGAAAATTTAGTCTTGTAAAACTTAAGGTCTAAGGATACAGGAAAAGGATCAGAGACACAGTTCTGTTTAGAAAATGGGAAAGGATTTTTCAAATTTTCGAGTTGACCTAACTATATAATTTGTTGCTCTATCAGGATATTTTTATACATAGACATATTAGGTCTACACATAGATTTATTTGATTCAGTATATTTTTATTCACAAGAGGAAAACCACAACAGTGAGAAAGAAATAAAAGGTTAAATTTTGGTTCGTGAACAATAAGCTGTTTTGAGGTCATAATGTGCTGTAATTTCTCTAAATGCCTAAATAGTCCCTGGTGTACACACAGGCACAAACTTAAGGTCACATTTTCATGTTTTCTAAAAGCCTTGGGGATTGAGCAGGCACTGCATGCTGCTGACCCCAGATTCCAAGGACCCAACCTGAGTACTTACTCTGGGCTCCACAAATCATAAATCTGCCCTGGGAATTGCTTAGTTAACAACAAGCATTGTTCTGTGCAGTGGGAGTAGGTGAACTTGCCTGATATCCTTTGTTTATGCTCCTTAGGGTGCTGAAGGCTAGGCATTGTGCAGAAATTTAAGAGGGCACTAAAGAAAAGCCAGCTATTTAATAGTAGGGACAAAAATCATATACCCCTTTCTATTTTCTGTTTACATACAGAAAAGCATTGTTTGAGAAATGCATGTGGGTGAGGTTATCTAGGGTGTCCTGCCCCCAAGACTCACTGCTCCCACAGTCAAATCCTTAATTCTGCAGCCTTGTAAAATTATCTGCTCCAATGATACATAAACTTCATTAACTGTTCCTTTTGTTACATAGAATGAGCAATATTCCCAGTAAGGAATTGTGGGAATAGTGTGGGCTTTCTAGGTTTGTCTTTCCACATGCATATATCCAATATATTCATATATTTTTATTTCCTCCCCATGCTTATGTGCATGCCAAGAAGTTTATTTGTACTAATGGAGTATGTTGTCGAAAAATGTGAAAGATTACTACTGGGAAGATTCACCTGCTTTATAGAATGATGATCTTAAATTTCTAAGAATTTCACATGGCCAAAATATTGTTTAGCAATGAATTTGCTTGGCTTGGTGAAAAGGTGTGTATAAGGGTAATATTATACAACTTATGTATAACTATTGTATTAGGTTCCTTGGACTACCATAACTAAGTACCACAAACTGGTTGGCTTTAAATAACAGAAATTTATTGTCTCAAAGTTCTGGAGGGTAGCAGTCTGGAATCAAGGTGTTGGCGGGCCCTGCTCCTTCTGAAACCTATAGGGGAAAATCCTTCCTTGTCTCTTCTAGCTTCTGGCATTTGCCAGCCATCCTTGTTGTTCCTTAGCTTGTACATGCTTCACTCCAATCTTGGCCTCCATCTTCACCTGGCCTTCTCTTTGCGTCTCCTCTTCTTGTAAGGACACCCATGATATTGGATAAGGGTTATCTCTAATTCAGCCCGATCTCATCTTAACTTGACTGTATCGGCAAAAACCCTATTTTCAAATAAGAACACATTCATAGATTCCAGGGTCTAGGACTTTAGCACATGTTTGGGGAACACAATTCAACCCATAGCAACTATGTACTGTTTTAAGCAGTCATACAAATGTGTGATGGGAAGATTTCCCTGAATATATGTGGGGCTCTAAGGGGTCAGGTAACAGTATGTTCACTTAAAGGAGACATTTGGCACCCACTACAGCATCTCCGAGTGGAGCAAGTCACTTGTGATTTCAGTGGGAACAGAAGTTGACGCTTTTAGATTTATGCTAATATAAATGAAAATACCTATGGATTGTTTTGTTTTTTTCATCCAATAAGTATTTATTAAGGGCCTACTATGTGCATGGCATTGTACTCTGAGCAGAATTTGTCAAGAACCCTTTCATTTTGTGTATTTTGTAAAGTCTCAGCATTTGTTTTTGTTTGACACCCCTTCCTATTCCTTGTCTGGTTTCATGTTTTTAAAAATGAATTTAAAGGTGTTTAATTCATTAAGCAGAATCCTATTTTCTGTCAAGACTTGGTGTACATTAAAAACTGTGTATTTTGTTGAGAAAATGCGAAAACTGAGATGTAAAAAGGCTGGGTGACTCACTTGTCCGGGATAGATAGTTTAACATGAAGCTAAGACCTCAACTCTAGACCCTGAGTCGGAATGGAGTGGACAGTCCCTAAAGTCGTGCTTTGTCCTCTCTCTGAGGATTTCATTCAGACCCTTGAAACACATTTTCCCTCCTAAATCCTATGTTGTGCATATTCTATAGAGTATGAACTTTTAATTATGGTATTTTCCTGCTGTGCAGAAATGAAAGGGTCCTAAGGAATTTTCATTAAAGCCACAGAGGAGGTTTGGACAAAACATTGCAAAGCAGGTTTAAGTCAAAAGGAATATTAACTTATTCATTAATTTGGCAAACATTATTAAGTACTTCTTATATGTCAGGCTCTGTATGAAGGCAGGGATTAAAAAGGCAAAATGAAATGTTCCTTGCCTCTGAGATGCCCACAGTTTGGTAGAAGGAGCCATATCTGTAACCATCGTGGGATAAAGGATGACAAGTGGTGAGCTGGAAATCTGTGTAGGGTGGGTGTTGGGGCTTACTGTAGGCAGAGCTCAAATCTGATTGGTAAGGGGAGTGAGTTGAGCAGGTCAGAAGGACTGCAGAGAGAAAAGACTATCCAGATTTTTTAAAGAGATCTAGGTCAGGGAAAGAACTTTTCAATTTAATTTGAACGTTTATTGAGCACCTACAAAAACAGTCTACAGTCTCTGCCTTCATGGAATTTACAGTCAGCTCAGCAAAAGAGCATGACATAAGCCAGTATTACCTGTGTGACGAGTATTAGAGATGGAGAAGCAGAAGGTGCTAGGATAGCTCAGAACAAATGGAGTGTTCTCTCCCCTGCATCTGATGCAGTGCCTGGTGTATACTGGGTGCTCAGTGAATGAATGGATTTATGAACTGAAACTGCTCTAGGGGCTAAAAAAAGGGAGCAAAGGTGTGGAACCATCAGACTGCCTGCTGTTCCTCATGACTGCAGGAAGGGTAGAAAGTTGGAGAGGGTGTGAAAAATAAAGCTGGGAATCATTGAGTTCCTGGTTCTTAACTAGGGTAGTGTATCAAGATCACCTGTAGAGTTTCTAAGCAGAAAAAATTCCTGCTCCTCTCCCCAAATTTTGACTCATTTTGCAGAAGTTGGCCAAGATATGATTATGTTCTTGAAGATTTTCAACTTCTGATGCCCACTTCCATTGCTTCAGTGTTTCTCAAAGTGTGATCTTCAGACCAAGCAGTATCAGGATCTCCTGGGAACTTGTCAGAAATGCCAATTCTGGGTCCCACTCCAGAGCAGTACACTGAACTGGAAACTCTGGGAGTGAGATCCAGCAATCTGCATTTAACAGGTTCTCCAGGTGATACAGATGCTGACACACATTTGAGAATCACTGCTTTAGGCATTAGAGGCTGGAAGTTAATGGAGACTGTGGAGATTGGATTGGATACTAGAGCTGGAAAGAATCTATAAACTTTGGTGACCCACTGAATAAGAGGAATGAGGGAGAGAAAGGAGCCACTCTGATGCCAGGTGCTGACTTGAGGAGAAGGAAAACAGGAGTATTTGGATTCAAATGTATTTGGTGTCATTTAACATTTAATATTTATTGAGCACCTACTAAGTGCTGGGTTGTGCTAGGCCTGGGGATATAGAGGCAATGGGACACCAAGGGTGCCAGGTTATGTAAATCAGGAAAGCCTTCCAGGAGGGATACCAGAAAGGATGCCCCAAGGTCAGAAGTGACAACAAGGGTATTCCCCACAGAGAAGGCATCATGTACAAATAGCTGGAGCCACTAAAGTACTTCCAGCTTGACTGGCATTTCTTAAAGAATATTCTGGTAGCAGGATGGATACTAGAATGGAAGGATCAGAACTAGAGATGGAGTGCTCAGTTAAGAGGTTATCCAGTCATCCAGTGAGAAATAGTGAGGGCCTGAACTAAGACAACAGCAATGGAAATTGAAAGAAGGAAACTGAATTGACAGGCCTTGGTCACTGAACGGATGTGAGGGGTTGTGGGAGAGAGTTTAAGATTGGATCTCTAGGTTGTGCACTTTGGAAATGGACTTGCCATTCACTGAGATGGAGGATGCAGGGGAGGAGCAGGTGGAAGGGAAGAAGCTGAGTGTTTGGACATAGTTCCTTTGAGGGTCTGTGGAACATCCAAATGGAAATGCCCAAGAAATAGATCTGAACTCGGGAATGTTTGGGGATCCTCAACCTTCAACAAGGACAGTGTAGTGACCCTGGGGTAGCAGAGACTGAGAGAGATAGGAGATTACCTCTGGTAACACTGCTCCTCACCCCCAGTGGACATAACATTATCTTTAAGGAATGCTAGTTTTAGAAAGTATGGGTAATTTGGATATTTTATTTAACTTAGACTCTTCTTTGCTGTGTTACACAAGACCTCTAGAATAAAAACTACATCATTGAGAATTCCAGCTGCTGTCTTGACTTGCAGGAATTGAAGACTACAGTTGGCTATTGTTTCCTGCCTTGAAGCTGAAGGCAAATATTCCTGATCCTAGATATTAGAATGAGTTAAGTCTGCTTATATTGTTTCCGACTACACAAATAATGTTTTTCTTTAGGTATATTCATACATTCAGTTAAGTCTGATTTCTTAAATGAGTGGAGAGAGTATATTAGAGTAAAAATTAAAGACTAAAATTCAGTTTGACGCGCTATTATTTCTTAGCTGTGTGACTTTGACCAAAATACTTAATCTCCCTAAGACTCAATATCTCGGACTATAAAATGGGAATAGTTATGCCAGTCTAATTCACATAGTTGTTGCAGTGTTGAAATGCAATAACCCATAAGCATGTGTCTAAAATAACTGGAATGTAGTAGATATGTATAGTAGATAGTTGATTAATGAAATATTTATGAGCAACTATTATGTTGCAGCAAGTGGTGCTAGATTGTGGAAATGAAAAGGTACATAAGATGTATTCTCCACAGTTTTCAGCACACTAAGGGAGAGAGATACAGATGCTCAGAATACCCTTATGAAACAACGGGGAGAATTCATAGTAGAGAATATTATGGGGTTACTGAGGAGGGCTACCTAATCCAGCCTGGCTAGAAGGAGTCAGAGAGGCTTAGGGGAGGAGTGAACATCTGAGCTGTCTTAAAAGATGCGTAGATATTAGCCATTAGAAGAGGAACGGTGAAGGGAGGGTAAGGATGTCAGCCACAAGATAGTAACTCTGTGTTGGGGGTGTTGGGGTACCGGGCTATGTGTGTCTGTGTGTGTTGGGAAGTTACTACAAATAATTTGAGGTTGTTGAATCAGAAGGGCATGAGAATGACTCCTGCCTCTGCTGCCTGGGATCAGGAAGGCTTCCCAAGGGATCTTTAGGGACTTCCACTCTTGTGGTAAAGTTCTAGAAGATACCTCAATGTCATCATTCATTTGCCAGACTTTGTCTGACTGTAGGGGAACTATGGGCAATGTCTGCCGATAGTGATGTACTTTATGTAAGAAAATAATAGTAATCCACACTTAATCATACAAGGTTTTACCTTAGATTTTCCTTCCAAATCTGAACAGTATATATAAGTTATTCCCATGCACACCAGGCTGAACTAAGTTAGCTCTAAACAGACCCAAAAGGCTAAAAATTTGGCCAGAAAGATGAATCCATTTTCCCTTAAGAAATAAAGCATCTCTGGATCTGTGTGAAAACACACAAACCACTATATATATAAAACATCCTCAAAGAGAAGTGATATTGACAAGTGAAAACAAATAAATCGCTGTTTAAAATATTGCAGAAAGACCAAATTTGTTTCTCTAAATTAATTAAGCAATAAGATACACTGAATGACTTTTACCACCTGAGAAGGGAAGTAATCACCCTGGATTTCTCTGCTACAGAGTGATCTTTTCTGGTTTTCCATTGAACAACAGGTCAAAAATGTCTCTTCAGTTGGATGAATATTCATGTTCAGCCATATTCATATTCTCTCTCTCTCTCTCCCCCTCCCTCCCTACCTCCTATCTCCCTCCTATCTCCCTCCTTCCCTCCTACACATGCACATACATGCACGCACATGCACACATACTATTTCCATTTTTAATTCTTGCTCAATGGATATTTTTGAAACAGCTACATAAAATAGGGAGTTTTATAATACAGTAATTAAAAAATGTTATTGTTGATTATCTCTTGTATGTGCTGATGTTGAGAACCATCTCACAGATAAATTAAATCACTAGACAACCCAAAGAAACCTTATTTTCACCATGCATTTCCACTTCCTTCCCCTGGCTCTCCTGTGTCTCAATTTTATTAACAGTGGCTCAGTGTTCATTTCAGGTCCTTTTTACTCCTTCCCATGTTCTCTGGTGTAGTGAAATAGTGCAGCATGTAGTCAAAAGGAGCAAAAAAGTGCCTGAGTACCTTCTGGGTAACTGATATTCTGACCACCATGTGATTATTAAAATAGGTCTTTCTGGGCTAAAACAAAAAATCTCACTGGTAGAATTGTATCCATTTGGGGTCATGATATTATACCCTTTCAATATACAAAGACACTAAAATAATTTTAGATTACTTCAGTGATCTAATGCCATCCATGCTAGGAGCCAACAAAAGGCAAATGGAGAGGTGGAGAAGCATGATTGCAAAGGTAACAGTAAAGTCAACTAATAAAGATAGCCATATATCTCCCATCAATTTAAATAGTGATGAAACCATTTCTGTGCAGCTTTGGTAAGTTGATGGGACCCACTGAGAGGGAGAGAAGTGCTAACAGGGATGAATCTATCTCATTTTATTGTGCAGGGCTTTACTCTTTTTGAACAAAATCATTTCTTTATTCACCCCCTCATCTCCTTCCACAAAGGATTTGAGTCAAATCACAAAATATGCATAATAAAATAGAATAAATGTTTGAATGAAGTAATCTAGGTAAGAGGAAAATATATGTTAAGAAAATAAAGAAATGTACATTCTATCAATATCCTCAAGAAGGGTTTCTGATTTGGTGCTAAGCTTTTCCACACAAAGAAAAGAGTGACCTCTCATCCATTAGAATGTTCAGGATGTCCTTAAGATTAAAAATAATATATGTCAGAAAATGGTTTAGAGAACTAAATATAAGCATCAGGACCATAAAACTCTTAAAAGAAAATGAAAGGAGGCATCTTCAGGACCTTGTGTTAGGCAATGGTTTCACAGATCTTACACCAAAAGCATGAGTGACAAAATAAAAAATAGATAAATGCAACCTCATCAAAATGAAAAAAAATTTGTGCATCAGAGGACTTCATAATGAAGCTAAAAAGACAGCCTACAGAATGGGAGAACATATTTGGAAACCACATATCCAATAAAGGTCTAATATCCAGAATTTATACAGAAATCCTACAACTCAACAGCAGAAAGAAAAATTACCCAATCAAAAAATGGGCAAACTACTTGAATAGGTATTTCTCCAAAGAAGACATACAAATGGCCAAAAAGCACATAAAAAGATGCTCAACATCATTAGTCATTAGGGAAATGCAAATCAAAACCACAAAGAATGCCACTCAACACACACTAGAATGGCTACTACTTTAAAAAAAAAAGAAAAATAAGATTGAAGAGGATGTGGAGAAATATGAACACTCATTTATTGTTGGTAGGACTGTGAAATGATATAGCTGCTGTGAAAAACATTTTGGTGGTTTCTCAGAAAAGTAAGTATAGAATTACCATATGACTCACAATTCCACTTCTAGGTATATATTCAAAATAATTGAAAGCAGTAACTCGAATAGATATTCACACACTGATGTTCATAACTGCATAGTTCACAATTGTCAAAAGATGGAAGCAAGCCAAGTGTCCATCAACAGATGAACGGATAGGCAAAATGTGGTATAAACATACAATGGAATATTATGCAGCATGAAAAGTAATGAAGTTCTAACACATGCAACAACATGGACGAACCTTGAAGACATCATGCTGAGTGAAATAAAGCCAGACACACAAGGGCAAATATTATATGATCTCACTGATATGAATTAGAATAAGCAAATGTGTAGAGTCAGAAACTAGAATACAGGTTACCAGAGGCTGGGGAGAGGGTAAGAAATGGAGAGTTAAAGCTTAATTGATACAGAATTTCTGTTGGGGGGTGATGGAAAAGTTTTGGTAATAGAAAATGGTGATGGTAGCACAACATTGTGAATGTAATTAATACCACTGAATTATATATTTGAATGTGGTTAAAAAGGGAAATTTTAGGTTGTATTTATGTTACTAAATTTAAAAATACATCATAAGATTGTACAACATGGTGAACTCCAATGTAAACCATGGACTATAGTTAATAGTACAATTATAAAACATTCTTTCATTAGTTGTAACAAATATACCAAGCTAATGCAAGGTGTTGATAATTTGGGGGGAACAAGGGTGATTTATGGGAGCTATGTATTTTTTTGCATGATTTCTCTGTGAGCTAACAACTTTTTAAAATACAAAATTATTAAAACGTAATCATATATGTCAAGAAGCACAGCTTCTTGTGCCGTTGAACTGTAGTTCTTTAAGGAGAAGACAGGCATCTGGTATATTACATCCCTCCCAGAGAAACCAAATTCCCATGGCATTTTTTTTCATGTAGACTGAAGAAGTGATGTCAAAACATAATTCGGTGAGAGCAGTTCCACAGGTAACTAAAACTTTGTAGTGCAAGCATAGCACTCCCTGGGCAGGGTCAGCCTCGGTGGAGGAGATAGACAGCCATTTTGCAAAACACTCCACGAGATTCTGCCACCAGGCTTTTGTTTGGGATTGGATGGGTGACAAAGTTGTTTTCACATTGTTCACCTCTTGCCATAACCCAGAAGATAGGGTGGTCCTATTACAAAAGGGTGAGCTGCCCAACCCACACTGTCATACCAGTAGCAGATCTAGATCCAGTCCCCTCTGATACATAGATAAGGACATAGGAAGATTTATCTATTTAACAACACCATCTCTTGCTTTGTTTTCTTAAGTATGCTCTCTGTTGGTTCGACCGACATTCTTTGGGATGTTTTCCAGTTCTTTGGATAAAACTTGGTCCAGTGTATTATCTGAAAATTTAGACAAGAATTTGACTTCTTGACAGTCTAACAGAGTCCTCTAAATGCATCAGAAATCTACATCAGTATTTCTGATTTTATGGGTAATATTGGAGGTTAGAATTTTATTGCTTGCCTTTTATTTCAATAACGAGTTATTGTGGAAAGACCGTCCATTGGAAAGGGGGGCAGTCATTGACACATTTGTGTGGTGGTATATATAAGAATTGAGAAAATTCCTGGTGGAAAGAACTCCATATTCCTTTTTATTTATTGATGGAAAAGACAGGCTGCTTTTCTCATGAGGAAACTGCTCATGAATTTTCATTCAAAATAGTAAATTAGTGTCCACACTTTAATATGCTTAGAGTGGAAAGGGATTCTACATGCAACTGTGCATATCAGATTCCATGTCTGTAAAGCTACATTTTATTCTTTAATGATATTATTATTGAGGTAGGTGCCACTGGCATGTCTCCCTTCTGTGCTTACATGACCATGTGAAGTAGAGGATAATGAAAAATTCTGATCTATTATTTGTATTTTATTTCAGTAAAATTCTTAAACTGCATTTTAGCAAGATTTTATTATCTTTCCCTTTAGTGTCTTTTTTGAAAACCACAGGTAAACTTCCCTGGGCAAATAACATGAACAGTGAACACAGTGAATATTTGGGGAAGGAATCAATATGCTAAAGAAGCTAGGAAAATTGGATCATTTAATGGAAATCCCAACATAGACAAGTTGGTATTTTAGGAACTGTTCTTGTAATGTGGGATGTCTTGGTGTGAAATGGACTATTAAGCATACAAATGGTGGATTCTTAATGCTCAAAATTATATATTACTCAACCTTGGGTAGAAAAACTGCCAGGCCTTTCTAGAGTTATCTTCAACCAATAATTGCTCTATTTTGATGATTTCTTCATTTGGTTGTCTATTTTAATCAAAATTCCTTGGTGGGCCAAACTGAAACCTCATATATTCACACACATACCTCCCATTGATTTCACTTGGGTGAAACTTTATCATTTAAGCAAAGTTTAAGTTGAAATGTTGAGTTAATCATGCTCACTTTAAATACCAAAGGCGGAATGCATTTATGTATTCAAACACTTAGCTAGTCAAACATAACTTCCATTAGGGATTAGAGGAAGGATTATTTCTTAAAACTATGACAGCCTCACAAATAATATATAGTCATTCAATCTACAGAAAAATGGTACTAAATAAAAGCCTGGTAGTGTTTTATTTCTGTGGTGAAAAGCCCTGAAATCTTTTTTTAGCTGTAAAAAAGCACAATAAAATGATGGACAAAATGTTGGAAAATATTTTTGGAAATTCCCCACGTTAGTTAACTCAAAAATAGAAATAAATATAAAAGAAAAATGTTCATCTATTCCTCAATATCCTTGTTCTGTTTCTATCAGAGTCTCAAATTATACAATAAATACATTCATAATTCCATATTTGTCCAACAAAAATTGTTGTTAACTTTGAATTAGGAGACTCTTCCCCCATAATGTGGTTGAGCTCCTAAACTTCCTAAAATGGGAATATAATACCTAAAACAGAATACCCAACTCTTTTATTCTGAAATATTTAAGATCAGGTGTGTTTAGAGGCAGTTTAAAGAAAGAAAAAAGTGCCAAGAAAGACCATCTCAATGATGTGTTTGCTTTGGAACAATTTTCATTCATAGAATACCACAAAGGTATGCTTTCAGACCCT
This sequence comes from Choloepus didactylus, assembly GCF_015220235.1. Classification (NCBI taxonomy): domain Eukaryota; kingdom Metazoa; phylum Chordata; class Mammalia; order Pilosa; family Megalonychidae; genus Choloepus; species Choloepus didactylus. The sequence goes on from NC_051310.1 coordinate 167,400,341, forward strand.
CTAACATCTATGAGATTATATATGAGAGTAAATGAGTTCACATAAACCCAAACACAATTACAAAGAAAATTTTATAAGATAAAGAGCAGTTCATCTTGTTTTATCCCTTCTAAGACTCTGAGCTACTTGCCATAATTTAGGTAGCCTCTTTCCCTTCTAAAAAGAGAGTGGAGAGGCGGGGCAAGATGGCAGACTGGTGAGCTGTATGTTTTAGTTACTCCTCCAGGAAAGTAGGTAAAAAGCCAGGAACTGCGTGGACTGGACACCACAGAGCAATCTGTCTTTGGGCATACTTCATACAACACTCATGAAAACGTGGAACTGCTGAGATCAGCGAAATCTGTAAGTTTTTGCGGCCAGGGGACCCGCGCCCCTCCCTGCCACGCTCAGTCCCGGGGGAGGAGGGGCTGTCAGCTCCAGGAAGGAGAAGGGAGAATTGCAGTGGCTGCTCTTATCGGAAACTCATTCTACTGATTCAAACTCCAACCATAGATAGACTGAGACCAGACACCAGAGACTCTGAGAGCAGCCAGCCCAGCAGAGAGGAGACAGGCATAGAAAAAAAACAACACGAAAAACTCCAAAATAAAAGCAGAGGATTTTTGGAGTTCTGGTGAACACAGAAAGGGGAAGGGCGGAGATCAGCCCTTGAGGCGCATATGCAAATCCCGAAGCAAGGCTGATCTCTCTGCCCTGTGCACCGTTCCTTAATGGCCCTGGTGGCTTTGTCTATTAGCATTTCAATAACCCATTAGATCTCTGAGGAGGGCCGTTTTTTTTTTTTAAATCCTTTTTGCTTTTTCTAAAACAATTACTCTAAGAAGCTCAATACAGAAAGCTTCAAAGAATTGAAATTTGGACACGTCAAGTCAAGAGCAGAACTAAGAGAGCTCTGAGACAAAAGGCAATAATCCAGTGGCTGAGAAAATTCACTAAACAACACAACTTCCCAAGAAAAGGGGGGTGTCCGCTCACAGCCACCATCCTGGTGGACAGGAAACACTCCTGCCCATCGCCAGCCCCATAGCCCAGAGCTGCCCCAGACAACCCAGTGTGACGGAAGTGCTTCAAATAACAGGCACACACCACAAAACTGGGCGTGGACATTAGCCTTCCCTGCAACCTCAGCTGAATGTCCCAGAGCTGGGAAGGGGGAGCAGTGTGAATTAACAGAGCCCCATTCAGCCATCATTTGAGCAGACTGGGAGCCTCCCAACACAGCCCAGCAGCCCAGAACTGCCCTGGGGGGACGGCACTCACCTGTGACATAGCACAGTCATCTCTCAACAGAGGACCCGGGGTGCACAGCCTGGAAGAGGGGCCCACTTGCAAGTCTCAGGAGCCATACGCCAATACCAAAGACTTGTGGGTCAGTGGCAGAGACAAACTGTGGCAGGACTGAACTGAAGGATTAGACTATTGCAGTAGCTTTAAAACTCTAGGATCATCAGGGAGATTTGATTGTTAGGGCCACCCCCCCTCCCCGACTGCCCAGAAACACGCCCCACATACAGGGCAGGCAACACCAACTACACACGCAAGCTTGGTACACCAATTGGGCCCCACAAGACTCACTCCCCCACTCACCAAAAAGGCTAAGCAGGGGAGATCTGGCTTGTGGAGAACAGGTGGCTCGTGGACGCCACCTGCTGGTCAGTTAGAGAAAGTGTACTCCACGAAGCTGTAGATCTGATAAATTAGAGATAAGGACTTCAACTGGTCTACAAACCCTAAAAGAACCCTATCAAGTTCAGCAAATGCCACGAGGCCAAAAACAACAGAAAATTATAAAACATATGAAAAAACCAGACGATATGGATAACCCAAGCCCAAGCACCCAAATCAAAAGACCAGAAGAGACACACCTAGAGCAGCTACTCAAAGAACTAAAGATGAACAATGAGACCCTAGTACGGGATATGAAGGAAATCAAGAAGACCCTAGAAGAGCATAAAGAAGACATTGCAAGACTAAATAAAAAAATGGATGATCTTATGGAAATTAAAGAAACTGTTGACCAAATTAAAAAGATTCTGGACACTCATAGTACAAGACTAGAGGAAGTTGAACAACGAATCAGTGACCTGGAAGATGACAGAATGGAAAATGAAAGCATAAAAGAAAGAATGGGGAAAAAAATTGAAAAACTCGAAATGGACCTCAGGGATATGATAGATAATATGAAACGTCCAAATATAAGACTCATTGGTGTCCCAGAAGGGGAAGAAAAGGGTAAAGGTCTAGGAAGAGTATTCAAAGAAATTGTTGGGGAAAACTTCCCAAATCTTCTAAACAACATAAATACACAAATCATAAATGCTCAGCGAACTCCAAATAGAATAAATCCAAAAAAAACCCACTCCGAGACATATACTGATCACACTGTCAAACATAGAAGAGAAGGAGCAAGTTCTGAAAGCAGCAAGAGAAAAGCAATTCACCACATACAAAGGAAACAGCATAAGACTAAGTAGTGACTACTCAGCAGCCACCATGGAGGCGAGAAGGCAGTGGCACGATATATTTAAAATTCTGAGTGAGAGGAATTTCCAGCCAAGAATACTTTACCCAGCAAAGCTCTCCTTCAAATTTGAGGGAGAGCTTAAATTTTTCACAGACAAAGAAATGCTGAGAGAATTTGCTAACAAGAGACCTGCCCTACTGGAGATACTAAAGGGAGCCCTACAGACAGAGAAACAAAGACAGGACAGAGAGACTTGGAGAAAGGTTCAGTACTAAAGAGATTCGGTATGGGTACAATAAACGATATTAATAGAGAGAGGGAAAAATATGGCAAACATAATCCAAAGGATAAGATGGCCGATTCAAGAAATGCCTTCACGGTTTTAACGTTGAATGTAAATGGATTAAACTCCCCAATTAAAAGATATAGATTCGCAGAATGGATCAAAAAAAATGAACCATCAATATGTTGCATACAAGAGACTCATCTTAGACACAGGGACACAAAGAAACTGAAAGTGAAAGGATGGAAAAAAATATTTCATGCAAGCTACAGCCAAAAGAAAGCAGGTGTAGCAATATTAATCTCAGATAAAATAGACTTCAAATGCAGGGATGTTTTGAGAGACAAAGAAGGCCACTACATACTAATAAAAGGGGCAATTCAGCAAGAAGAAATAACAATCGTAAATGTCTATGCACCCAATCAAGGTGCCACAAAATACATGAGAGAAACACTGGCAAAACTAAAGGAAGCAATTGATGTTTCCACAATAATTGTGGGAGACTTCAACACATCACTCTCTCCTATAGATAGATCAACCAGACAGAAGACCAATAAGGAAATTGAAAACCTAAACAATCTGATAAATGAATTAGATTTAACAGACATCTACAGGACATTACATCCCAAATCACCAGGATACACATACTTTTCTAGTGCTCACAGAACTTTCTCCAGAATAGATCATATGCTGGGACATAAAACAAGCCTCAATAAATTTAAAAAGATTGAAATTATTCAAAGCACATTCTCTGACCACAATGGAATACAATTAGAAGTCAATAACCATCAGAGACTTAGAAAATTCACAAATACCTGGAGGTTAAACAACACACTCCTAAACAATCAGTGGGTTAAAGAAGAAATAGCAAGAGAAATTGCTAAATATATAGAGACGAATGAAAATGAGAACACAACATACCAAAACCTATGGGATGCAGCAAAAGCAGTGCTAAGGGGGAAATTTATAGCACTAAACGCATATATTAAAAAGGAAGAAAGAGCCAAAATCAAAGAACTAATGGATCAACTGAAGAAGCTAGAAAATGAACAGCAAACCAATCCTAAACCAAGTACAAGAAAAGAAATAACAAGGATTAAAGCAGAAATAAATGACATAGAGAACAAAAAAACAATAGAAAGGATAAATATCACCAAAAGTTGGTTCTTTGAGAAGATCAACAAGATTGACAAGCCCCTAGCTAGACTGACAAAATCAAAAAGAGAGAAGACCCATATAAACAAAATAATGAATGAAAAAGGTGACATAACTGCAGATCCTGAAGAAATTAAAAAAATTATAAGAGGATATTATGAACAACTGTATGGCAACAAACTGGATAATGTAGAAGAAATGGACAATTTCCTGGAAACATATGAACAACCTAGACTGACCAGAGAAGAAATAGAAGACCTCAACCAACCCATCACAAGCAAAGAGATCCAATCAGTCATCAAAAATCTTCCCACAAATAAATGCCCAGGGCCAGATGGCTTCACAGGGGAATTCTACCAAACTTTCCAGAAAGAACTGACACCAATCTTACTCAAACTCTTTCAAAACATTGAAAAAAATGGAACACTACCTAACTCATTTTATGAAGCTAACATCAATCTAATACCAAAACCAGGCAAAGATGCTACAAAAAAAGAAAACTACCGGCCAATCTCCCTAATGAATATAGATGCAAAAATCCTCAACAAAATACTTGCAAATCGAATCCAAAGACACATTAAAAAAATCATACACCATGACCAAGTGGGGTTCATTCCAGGCATGCAAGGATGGTTCAACATAAGAAAAACAATCAATGTATTACAACACATTAACAAGTCAAAAGGGAAAAATCAATTGATCATCTCAATAGATGCTGAAAAAGCATTTGACAAAATCCAACATCCCTTTTTGATAAAAACACTTCAAAAGGTAGGAATTGAAGGAAACTTCCTCAACATGATAAAGAGCATATATGAAAAACCCACAGCCAGCATAGTACTCAATGGTGAGAGACTGAAAGCCTTCCCTCTAAGATCAGGAACAAGACAAGGATGCCCGCTGTCACCACTGTTATTCAACATTGTGCTGGAAGTGCTAGCCAGGGCAATCCGGCAAGACAAAGAAATAAAAGGCATCCAAATTGGAAAAGAAGAAGTAAAACTGTCATTGTTTGCAGATGATATGATCTTATATCTAGAAAACCCTGAGAAATCAACGATACACCTACTAGAGCTAATAAACAAATTTAGCAAAGTAGCGGGATACAAGATTAATGCACATAAGTCAGTAATGTTTCTATATGCTAGAAATGAACAAACTGAAGAGACACTCAAGAAAAAGATACCATTTTCAATAGCAACTAAAAAAATCAAGTACCTAGGAATAAACTTAACCAAAGATGTAAAAGACCTATACAAAGAAAACTACATAACTCTACTAAAAGAAATAGAAGGGGACCTTAAAAGATGGAAAAATATTCCATGTTCATGGATAGGAAGGCTAAATGTGATTAAGATGTCAATTCTACCCAAACTCATCTACAGATTCAATGCAATCCCAATCAAAATTCCAACAACCTACTTTGCAGACTTGGAAAAGCTAGTTATCAAATTTATTTGGAAAGGGAAGATGCCTCGAATTGCTAAAGACACTCTAAAAAAGAAAAACGAAGTGGGAGGACTTACACTCCCTGACTTTGAAGCTTATTATAAAGCCACAGTTGCCAAAACAGCATGGTACTGGCACAAAGATAGACATATAGATCAATGGAATCGAATTGAGAATTCAGAGATAGACCCTCAGATCTATGGCCGACTGATCTTTGATAAGGCCCCCAAAGTCACCGAACTGAGCCATAATGGTCTTTTCAACAAATGGGGCTGGGAGAGTTGGATATCCATATCCAAAAGAATGAAAGAGGACCCCTACCTCACACCCTACACAAAAATTAACTCAAAATGGACCAAAGATCTCAATATAAAAGAAAGTACCATAAAACTCCTAGAAGATAATGTAGGAAAACATCTTCAAGACCTTGTATTAGGAGGCCACTTCCTAGACTTTACACCCAAAGCACAAGCAACAAAAGAGAAAATAGATAAATGGGAACTCCTCAAGCTTAGAAGTTTCTGCACCTCAAAGGAATTTCTCAAAAAGGTAAAGAGGCAGCCAACTCAATGGGAAAAAATTTTTGGAAACCATGTATCTGACAAAAGACTGATATCTTGCATATACAAAGAAATCCTACAACTCAATGACAATAGTACAGACAGCCCAATTATAAAATGGGCAAAAGATATGAAAAGACAGTTCTCTGAAGAGGAAATACAAATGGCCAAGAAACACATGAAAAAATGTTCAGCTTCACTAGCTATTAGAGAGATGCAAATTAAGACCACAATGAGATACCATCTAACACCGGTTAGAATGGCTGCCATTAAACAAACAGGAAACTACAAATGCTGGAGGGGATGTGGAGAAATTGGAACTCTTATTCATTGTTGGTGGGGCTGTATAATGGTTCAGCCACTCTGGAAGTCAGTCTGGCAGTTCCTTAAAAAACTAGATATAGAGCTACCATTCGATCCAGCGATTGCACTTCTCGGTATATACCCAGAAGATCGGAAAGCAGTGACACGAACAGATATCTGCACGCCAATGTTCATAGCAGCATTATTCACAATTGCCAAGAGATGGAAACAACCCAAATGTCCTTCAACAGATGAGTGGATAAATAAAATGTGGTATATACACACGATGGAATACTACGCGGCAGTAAGAAGGAACGATCTGGTGAAACATATGACAACATGGATGAACCTTGAAGACATAATGCTGAGCGAAATAAGCCAGGCACAAAAAGAGAAATATTATATGCTACCACTAATGTGAACTTTGAAAAATGTAAAACAAATGGTTTATAATGTAGAATGTAGGGGAACTAGCAGTAGAGAGCAATTAAGGAAGGGGGAACAATAATCCAAGAAGAACAGATAAGCTATTTAACGTTCTGGGGATGCCCAGAAATGACTATGGTTTGTTAGTTTCTGATGGATGTAGTAGGAACAAGTTCACTGAAATGTTGCTATGTTATGTAACTTTCTTGGGGTAAAGTAGGAACATGTTGGAAGTTAAGCAGTTATCTTTGGTTAGTTGTCTTTTTCTTACTCCCTTGCTATGGTCTCTTTGAAATGTTCTTTTATTGTATGTTTGTTTTCTTTTTAACTTTTTTTCTCATACAGTTGATTTAAAAAAGAAGGGAAAGTTAAAAAAAAAAAAAAAAAAAGAAAGAAAAAAGACAAACAAGGAAAAAAAAAAAAAAAGATGTAGTGCCCCCTTGAGGAGCCTGTGGAGAATGCAGGGGTATTCGCCTGCCCCACCTCCATGGTTGCTGACATGACCACAGACATAGGGGACTGGTGGTTTGATGGGTTGAGCCCTCTACCATAGGTTTTGCCCTTGGGAGGACGGTTGCTGCAGGGGAGAGGCTAGGCCTCCCTGTATTTGTGCCTGAGAGTCTCCTCCTGAATGCCTCTTTGTTGCTCAGATGTGGCCCTCTCTCTCTGGCTAAGCCAACTTGAAAGGTGAAATCACTGCCCTCCCCCCTACGTGGGATCAGACACCCAGGGAAGTGAATCTCCCTGGCAACGTGGAATATGACTCCCGGGGAGGAATGTAGACCCGGCATCGTGGGATGGAGAACATCTTCTTGACCAAAAGGGGGATGTGAAAGGAAATGAAATAAGCTTCAGTGGCAGAGAGATTCCAAAACGAGCCGAGAGATCACTCTGGTGGGCACTCTTACGCACACTTTAGACAACCCTTTTTAGGTTCTAAAGAATTGGGGTAGCTGGTGGTGGATACCTGAAACTATCAAACTACAACCCAGAACCCATGAATCTCGAAGACAGTTGTATAAAAATGTAGCTTATGAGGGGTGACAGTGGGATTGGGAATGCCATAAGGACCAAACTCCACTTTGTCTAGTTTATGGATGGATGTGTAGAAAAGTAGGGGAAGCAAACAAACAGACAAAGGTACCTAGTGTTCTTTTTTACTTCAATTGCTCTTTTTCACTCTAATTATTATTCTTGTTATTTTTGTGTGTGTGCTAATGAAGGTGTCAGGGATTGATTTAGGTGATGAATGTACAACTATGTAATGGTACTGTAAACAATCGAAAGTACAATTTGTTTTGTATGACTGCGTGGTATGTGAATATATCTTAATAAAATGATGATTAAAAAAAAAAAAAAAAAAAAAAAAGAGAGTGAAGGGTGTTTGCCACCAGAAACTCAGGAAAAGAACCTGCTTCTGAATTCAGCTGAAAAAATCAGTATATTCTTCAAGGGGATATAGGACTGTTAACTAGTTCTGTACCACCCTTGATAAATTCACTATCTACTGATCTTTTCTGTTTTCCTGTATAGTAGCTGGCATTTTTCCTGGAGGGCATTGCCTTCTATAAACTCATTTGAAAAACACTTCGCATACCTTTGCATACCTTGGAAGTTTCCTGAAATAATGAACACATTAAACTGTAGCATGTCAGAACCTTTCAAAACAACCAACAAATAAATCATGTGAATTTATTTCTGTTTTGCTACAATGCTCTATTTGATTTCACTAAATTTGGGAAACTCAGGTCTTTTCCAAACATGTGAATTAACACGTGGTCAAGAATCTGAAATCAGGCACAAATGCTTTTTAAAAAAGGTCTTTGTCCTCTGTATTAGACTTTTGTGAGATTTTGTTGTTTAGAACACTGATGCTGATTTTATACCAATGATATGAAATATGGAATCGACTCATTTACTGTATGTGACAAACTCAAGCCTAAATATTCTCATCTAGATTGAAAAAAAGACTGCAGTATGAGTGGGTATCTGTGGTAGGCTCATTGACCCCTTTGCAGGTCTCCATGTAGACTGTGCAGGAGTCTGAAATGCATTTAACTGGAAGAAGTGGGTTTTGATCTAAGTCCCTTGATAAGGAGAATAAAAGAAGGGAATAGTTCAATGGATGTGAAGGATATAAAAGAGCCAGAGGAAAAAAGTCCATGGTTCAGAACATTTTATCATCATGTATTTATTTTTCATTTATTTAAAATCTATCTTTATTAATATTTCCATTTATAAATCTCCTTTACCTTTCACTATAGAAAAGAGGTGGTGATAGGAATGGGAAGGCAAGTAGCACTAATTGAGCACCTACTGCTATCAGGAATCCTCTCAAGTAATCAAATGTGCCATTATCATATGTTACAGTCAAAATTTCACCTTCAGAATGAGTGAAGAAGCCTGTCCATGTTGTAGCAGTTGCTTTGGTTTTGGCATTTGGGGATGAGATACTATTATCTCTGTCACATGCTATCCTTCTGAAGTTGCCCTTGCCCAACTAAAGGTTTTTTATTGACTATCTACATTCGTTCATCACCATTCACCAGAAACTATGCTGGGCACTGGGGATACAAAAAGAATAAGCTTATCCCTTGTCCTTGAATTGCTTAATATAATCAAATAAAGTTGCTTAAAATAATCAATTGCTTAAATAATCAAAGTTTTAAAAAAATCATGCATTTATGTGAAAACAAGATTCTTTATTTTCTTGTTGGTTGATGATTTTTAAGAGACACCCCATACAATTCTTTTCTGGGAAAACAAGAAAACTTGCTTTAAGATCAGAGTTCAGACTCTTAAACACAATGCTTAAGGTCTCTCTGATACATTAAACTCTTTGTGGAACAATCTCTTGGGATAGTCGTTCAGTCTTTCAGACTTCCTATCCCTCTCCCTTCTCTTCTCCAAAGTAGTAACTCATATAGGGGACTTACATGACCTTGTGATCTTGTCCCCTGGCTTCACCCTTCACACAGTGCTTAAATACAAGCTAGCTGGTTCCATTGAAATGGGCTTGGTGTTGCCCTGGACATTGTGAGTGTATCCCCCCTAAAGCACCCCAATCTTGCTTGTATTGGTTTCTCTTGGCCTGGTCAGGCCCCGAGTCCTGCTGACTCGGCCTCATCTCTGTCCTCACTGACCCTGCTGCCTCTCTGAGGCCCACCTGGCTTTCCTTGGGGTCACCCTGCCTCTGTTACTATGGTAACACCCTCCATCAAGTTTACGAGCTGAGATCTTAGGAATCTGGGAGTCTCCTGTTGGGTGATGAGAGAACAGAGTGGCAAAGGTAGTCCTAACCAAAGCTCTCTCTGTGACCACAACACTCCCACTCCAGGTTTTTGGGGAGCCCTGTGTTAAGCAGTCTTTCCCAGAGCTCCTAGCTGGAAAAAGAGCTGACATCCTTGTGCTTTTGTCTTTATTCTCAGTCTGTCTCACACGCTTCCCCGCTAGGATAGGCCAAGAGAGGGATGGTCAGGACGCATATCCAGACACCTGCATCTCCTTTTATTTCCTTCTTATTCCCCAAAGCCAGTCAGGTGGAAGAGCTGAGCTTTTCCCTTCCTTTCTCCCTGGCATTTAGTATTACCCTGGATTATACTCTCCTACTTTCTGGGGTGGCATTCCCCCTTTCGTCTCTCTTCCTGGTTAAAATATGGGAGGGGCACAAGGAGAGAGAAATAGTGATCATAATTCAGGAGGTATTTTTAAACTGCCATACCCGTCAAGGAAGAAAATGCTTATTAGTCACTCACAAGAGTTAATAAAGAAAGCCTGGTGGTTTATTTGTCCCTTTTATAGTGGTTGGTTTGTTTTTTAGTATTTTGAGACAGGATACTATTTCAGATTTTATGTGTCTGCTCTAAGTCCTTGTTGCTAAAAAAAAATGTGGATTCTCAGGCCCATCTAGAACCACTGAACTGATATCTGCACTTTAACGAGATCCTCAGCTGCTCCTTATGCATGTTCTTTGGAGAAGCACTGCTCTAGGCTGCCATAGCCTTGCTAAAGGTTTTGGCTACATGAACTATACCCACCATTGTCATTCAGCAAACAGTTGTTAATCAATTCCACATATTAAAGATCCCTGCCCTTGGGTGCTTATGGTCCTAATCAAGAATCTTTACAATTATGGTTCAGTAATTAAAATAAAATAGACAATTCTTGATCAAGTTTCCCCTATCACCAGACATACCTTAAATTTTTTAACAGATCGATTAAGATTAAGTTATAAGTTATTGAAAGTGGATGTTTCTTTTCTTGGAAAGCAGTCATTTAATGTACAGAGGGAGACAGGAACAAGGCGGTAATAAGATGCTCCCTTGATAAATCCAGATTCATACCTGAGGCTGCAACTTCGTTTGTACTGATAGGGCTTTTTTTTGGGCTTTAATTTGACATGACTCTGAGATTTCTTTGAGGGGAAGGGTTGTTTTTTGTTTTTTGTTTTTTGGTTTGATTTTTTTTTGGTGGTGGTGGGGATGTGGGGAACAAAGTCATAGTTTTTCATCCTGCACTTTCATTTTCTGATCACTGTTTTAGAAGAATCTGTGCTTTACTTATTCACTAGGCTTTCAATAGAGAATCACATTAATCCTTTTAAGCTCCTTATTCTAATGATTTATTTTGTTGAAAACCATAGTGATCCTCCTTTGAATTTTAATGATTGCTGGCTATTCAAGGATTCATTGTTTTGACTTCCTGTCCTTACCTTTGTTTCCTACATGTCTGTGGGGAACACCTGTCTAATACTGGATCTGCCCCTGGTTCTCACTGGCTTACCAGAGTCACTCAAGCCTATCTCGGAGTGTTAAGCTGAAATGCTGGCTACTCATCCATGACAATAATTGTAGGATATATGTTTGCAGAGATAGGCAGATAGACAGTAGAGGGACAGATAAACAATTGAGTCATTTCCCAGTAAAAATAATATTTCAGATATGATAATATATTGTGATCATTGTAGAGAATTTAGTTAAATGTGGGTATTCTTAGTCATAAATCTATTAGAATGCAATATCTAGGGAAAAGCTAGTAGATAAGAGAGGGGTTCAGATTTTGAGAGTGCTATTCTTGCCCCAAATTCTGATCCACGTAACCTTCTCCAAGTTACTGACCCTCCATTTCTCAGACTGTTAAATATGGCTATGTTCTCTTTCAGTTACATAGTGGCAGTTATATTGTTCAGGTGCTATAAATCTTCAGAGAAGCTTCGCAAATTGAAATTGCCACGACACATCCAAGGTATGAGCATCAGAATCACGTTCTGTTTTCAAAATCTAAGAGGTGGCTGTGGTGTCACAGTCGTGGCTTCCCATTTTGCCCATTGTATAACCACACAGAGAGTTTTCCCCTTCTCTTTTTACAGGTATCATCTGGGAACATCATGGGTTTTCAAGAATATATTATTCTAATATGAGATTTTAACAACTACACTGTATTTATGCATAATACATTTTGTGCCTTATCTACAGGCTTCTGGACTTTGATTCAGAATATCAGGAGCTCTGGGATTGGCTGATTGACATGGAGTCCCTTGTGATGGACAGCCACGACCTGATGATGTCAGAAGAGCAGCAGCAGCAACTTTACAAGGTTAGAGCTACCCTTCCTGCCTTTACCTTGCTGTGGAAGATCTGATTAGCCTGACAAGTCTCTCTCTCTCAGGATATCTTTGCTTTCATTGTATGTATCATGGTGTCTATTAGAATTCCCTTCCCCGTCCCCAAACTCATTTCCATCCCTTGTGTGCTGACAGGCTGCAGCGACATCATAATTGCAAGAAAGTTCCCTTTATCACATTCTATTTGGTGTAATTCTATAGAAGGACAAAGATTTATCTTCAAGATGAATAGCAATAAATGCAACTGCATTAATAAATAGACTGAAACAAAATGACAGATAAATGGGGCTGGTAACATTTAACAAAATGTGTTTTGATTGGAGCACTCAGGTAGATTTTATCCACCCCTCAGATCTTCCTAGAGAAAAAAAGAAATTTACCTACAGTTTTTGCTTTCTGCTGCCAGAGTACAGGGCTCGTCCAATTTAATGTTTATTAGTGATACACAAAGCAGACATTGTCACATTAAGTCAGTACATTTGCGTATGATTTAGGAAAACTGGCTTGCAACTCATATTGATTATGGGCAATCCATCTAATAAATATCTGTATGGTTTTCCATGTCTGCTAATTCACCCTTAGCCTAGTGCGCTTTCCCAATTTTACTTCACAAATAGTCTTAGAAGTTCTTGCAGAACAGCCATGTGACTCTGACTGAAAAAAATGATTGCAAGATTCACAGTGCCCGAAAAAGCTGTCAGGGAGGGAAGAGGGACTTTCTATTCAAATATCAGATGGCAGTAAATCTTCCTCATTTAGGCAATTTTTATTGGAGTAATTCTGACAGTTGTCATCCTTGAATTGCTTTGAGCATATGGCATATTTCAAAGAGCAGATTGTGAATCATAAAAAATAAAATTAATAACTAACCACAGAATCAGCAACAGTATAATGACAAGAAACAACTACCCTCTAGCTTTTAAAAATTTCTTATAGAAAAAGTAGTACAGTCAAGGTCAAATAAAAGTTGTTTCCTTTCTCCTTCAATTTTATCATTTTAAGTTACCTTTCTTTAATACATTATTTTAACTTTTACTTCTCTAAACAGAGATATTTGTACTTTTTAAGGTATGCGCTAATTAGTCTCCACTGGGAATCATCCTTAGTTAAGAGAAGATATAAGCTCCCCAGAGACTCAGTAAATGGGTTCATTATATTCTCTAGAGAATTTCATTCGACATTAATTAAGTTTGTTGACTATTAACTGTTTCCTATATGGATAGCTGTCCATTTTAACAACAAGCTATCCTATATATCTTCTGGTATAAAACATTGTTAGAGTAACAATCTCACCCTAAAGTGACCAAAGCGAAGTTATTTCACATTTCAGGTAAGGCTCAAGAATTATATATGAAAATTATCAATAAATCTATATTAATTTAATAATAGAACAATATTTGCTTTATTCCTAAGGCTTAAACATTAAAATTAGACCCAAACAGGAAAAATAAATGCTTAAGGTTACTTAATCTTAAGATGTTATCTCAGATTTTATTGCACTCATAATGTCAAATAATATTTCTTTTCTTCTTCATGCATTTCTTGTTTTGCACATAAGCCACTATTTTCTCAAAAACAGTGCTATTCTCTGTCAAAACCACATTCATGTAATTTACATCACAATTAATAGGAAATCACTGAACAAAATGTGCAGTCTTCTTTTTCTTATGTTTTCTTTGTAAAATGCTCTGCCTGATAATTCTCATTCTGGCATATTGCAAGCCATTATTCCACCTCCTCAGTATTTCTGGGTTATAGACTTTTCCAAATATTTTCTGTATGGGTGTTCTTCGTTTGTGACTCATGTCCAGTCATCATCCTTCTGATTTTAGATGCTCAATGTATCTGAGCTCATTACATCAGTACTAACTCTGCATTTGGCTTATAAGCAAAATTAAAGCTTGAATTAGAAACTGAGGGCAAACACTACAGTTCTCTAGAGTCTCTCTTTATGTGATCCTCCAAATTATTCCAGAGGTTTTAGAACCTCCAAAACCATCCTGAGTATATTGACTAAGGAGAGTTTCATTTAGAACTTGAGTTTGCTCCTGAATTAGAAAAACTGATAGAAAAGGATTAATTTCAATTCTTCTCCAAGAATCACTACAGATTCCCAGGTTAAGCCGATGTTTTCAATATCTCGTATCTCTGTTCCAATCTGCTTTTCCAGGAATCAACTGACCTGATATCTATTGCTTTATAGAGACCCCTGGAGAAGATAGGCTTTTCAGTTGGTCCCCAAGCTTTCTTAGGCTTCCAATACCATGCGAGACTACTTTAAACATCCTATAATCTTTAGATTTGTTGGCCCTGAAAACTACCAATGATTTATCAGCATTTCTCATTAAAGACACCATTGACATTTCAGGCAAACCAATTTCTTGTTAGCTTGTGGGACCTGTCCTTGCATTGCAGGACCTTTGCTATTCATGTTCCCCAGACACTGTGATGACTCAGTGGGCCCCAGGTTGTTTCCAAGTCTCTGTCTCCTTGGTGGGGAGGACTGGTTACCCCTTGAGAATCCAGAACCACTGCATAAGTGTTAGTTTTCACTTCAGCCTATTCTCCTAGTGTACCCTTCCTTAGTGATTAGTTGCAATCCCTTTAAGGAGATCCTATTTTCTCCATTTCCCATGGTACTAATTATGTACTTTCACAGCATATCAAGTCCATCTCACTTTTTTTCTCTCTGTACCTATGCTTCCCAACTCTCTACAAAATTATAATTACTGTTATTTCCTTCCTCCCTTTTTCTCTATATTTACAACTCTTCTTGAATTGAAGCCTTAACTCTTCATTCTTAAGCCTTGGGCAAACCTATGTATGTTGTATTAGTCAGGGTTCTCCAAAGAAACAGAATTGTCAGGATACACACACATATACAGTGTATGTCTATGTATATGTAAATATTAAGAGATTTATTATAGGAATTGGCTTATGTTACCATGGTGAATAGGCAAGTCCAAATTCTGTAGTTGGAAACTCCAGTGAAGATGAGGTTGAATTCCCCAAGAGAAGCAGGCTGGCTGAAGTAGAGGAGAAATTCTTTCTTACTTCTGAAATTCTCAATTCTGATTTTAAGACCTTCAACTGATAGATGAGGAGACTCCCCTCCTTGCTGAAGGCAGTCTCTTTTGTTGATGGTAGATGCAATCAGCCATAGATGCAATCAACTGACTATATTTCCATCAACAAAATTCCCCACAGTATAACCTAGCAATATTGACACCTGAAAGTAAACATCAATTCATGTGGATTGTCTTCATTCTTTTAAAAACTTCCCTAACACCAAGAACAGTATTCTGCTTTTGTATTCTGCACATTGTGAAGCAAGGCACCTTACATAGTTGAGACTGAACTAGCAGTTGTTGAACTCAAGACTGAATGATGGAAATGAAGCTCATGATCCCTGATATTAATGGAAAAAGAATAAGGTGAAACTTTTAAGGGAGACCTTCAGGTGAATGATGGTAAAATCACAGGAAGCTGTGGACCAGGGCAGAATCATTATTCCTGCTGTCACAGAATCTGAAACCTCTGCTCTCTCCCTGGGTGGTTCTCTGTATTTCATCACTTGACTCCTTTACTGACAGAGTCATGCTCAGTCCCTGATTCATGCATTGCTCAGTCCTAGGTTGATTCCCAATGTGTCCACATTTGGAAATTTGGGGCTAGAGAAAAACTAGAAAGATGGTAGTTAGTGACAGTAAAACTTATTTAGCCCTTTCGTATTAGTTGCTATCTTCTTGACTTTACCTATTTATTTTATATTCTGGTCTCTGCTAGAAAATCAGCTGAACTTAATTCCAAGATACAGATAAATTCCCTATCCCATCCATTCAGCAGACCTCCTGAATGGAGCACCCACTGTGATATGTCAGTTACCTGAAGTCAGCAGAACACCCAAGGAACTTATAAATGAAAAGAATTGGATTGAACAGGCAAAAATACATTGATACAACCTGTCCTGGCCCGCGGGACGTTCAGCGGAGGCTCCGAGTCCTGTGAGGGAGGAATGGTATGGGACAAGAGACACGAGGAATGACAGCAAGACAGGTTTCTGATCAAGCTGCAAAATTTTATTGAAGAGGCAGGGTATATATACTCTAAGGGTGGAGGGAGTGGCTAGTAAGAACAAGTGGCGGACTGGGATTGGTACCTGCTGTTGCTGGGGTGGATGGCCAATGGGCGGCCACTGTTTAGGCGCGAACTAGCTACTGCTTAGGCGGGAATTACTGTTACTTCCTTGAAGAAGGCTAATTATAGCTTAGGCTGTTCTTGCATCAGCCCTGGCGGCCATGTTGCATGTTACCGGTATCGCTGAAGGTGAATATTATATATGCTACCTTAATTGTCCCCAACAACAACCTGCCAATTTAGAAACTTGATTACTACAAAGGATTGTAAAGTGCTATTTCTGTTTAAATCATTTTTATATTTTCAGATTGTTTCTAATTTTAATTTTTCTTTCTAATTTTAAACAGAAGGATCCTAAGAACAAACTAATTCTTATTAAAAACTAGCCTCTTCCTTTTAAAAATATACTTTCTCCTTTGTTTTGAGGCAGAGTCTTACTGCCAATGTCTTCCCTTCCCCCTTCTCTGTCTTGCCCCAGCTCTGAATAGGTACCTTCTGTAGGCATTTGCTAATAAACACTGACAGTATCATCAGCCCAGAAAATGCAAACATAGTCCTTTCTTGTTTTTTCTCCCTCAGTCTAAGAATCACCTCCTGGAAGAATTTGCTCTCACTCTCTCACCTTCTTTCTCTTCATTCCTCCTACCTTCCTAAGAAGGACAATTTAATTTGTCAAAAGTAACCACTGTGATTTTCAAAGTTCAGCTCCTATTTGGACTAGAGTTACGAAGCCAGAATTAATAATCACAGGGAGCTGTCACTCCACTGGTCTGCATGTGCATTAACTATTAATGGAGAAATATTTAAACCCCACTTGCAAAGGAAAAGCTCCTTTTTTTTTTTCATTTCTGCACATCAAAGGTGGCATTATTCTTGGGCTCAGATAAGCTCATGACTCTTCCTCCCCCATCCTATAAATTTTATAGACTGGAAGCATTTTGACAATTAGAGAATTATAGCTCAGGCTGCTGCCGTTGTTGCTGTCCCCACCTTCCCCAGCAGTCACAGCTGACTTTGTAGTGCTGTGAGGGTGTGTCCCATCAGTGGTTCCTCACCTATGCACAAAGCACTGCCAGTTCTCTGCTACCTGTAGAGCATAGATGACAGAGCTGCTAGTCATCCTGGATTGGTGTGGGTTACCAGAGTTCAAGGGCTAATCTCAAGTGTCAAATTCAGAAGTTGTGGTCTGGTGATTATTGTTATAATAGAACGAGAGTGGTTTTTATGTAGTATGAAGCTCATTAAAACACTGCATTTATCAATTTGTTCCTTGAGTGAACAGTTTAGCCATTCCTCATCTAAAAATGTTGGATTATGTGACTTCTAAGTTTCTTTCCAGCTTAAAGAGTATAAAGTTACTACCCACTTGAACACCTGTATATTTTCAGGGGTGCTGATACTGAAGATTTTATATATAATTTTGAGACTTAATTACTCATGTGGTTCTGTTTTTTTTTTGGGAAAACATGAAAAGTTCCTATATTGTTCCCCATTGGATAAGTATTATTTAAGTATGGCTTGTGTACAGAAAGGAAAAGGACCATTCACTTTGCATAATGTAATGTTTACTGAACAGATTGATTACATTTTTATCCTGCTATGGATTTGAGATTGTTTAAAAAATACAAATGGAAATAATAAAATTATTTTCAAAGTATTAATACAAATCAGAACTGGGGAAAATATACATAGAGACCACTTATTTGAAAAAATTAATATGCAGGCACATGGGCTCTTATGCAGCAACTATAAAAAATGATCTCAGTATTTTATTCTGAGTTTCCTGGTGGTGAAAGCAAAAAGGGAAACATGCTCAAATGCAAAGTTTATATTTTCCAGGAGAAAAGCATAACATTTCCTTTGAAGGAATTGAGTTTATTTTGATACTTAGATATGAAACATTTTCTTTTGGAATTTTTTATATAAAGGACTGGAATCGTATGCTAGAGAAATTTCTAATTATAATCTTTCTTACAACTACATTTCTAACTATGATACCTCTAACAGGTGAAATGATCCTTTTTGTCTAACTCTGTTGCTAGGTAATGTTATGCAGACTTTGAGCACAGTTTGGCCAGGTAGAATTAATAAGATGGGAGAGCAATATTATATACTAGAAGGGAGAAGAATATTAGTAAAGTAAGAGAGAATTATAAGCATTAACGAGAAAGGAAAGCAGCTAGTAGAAATTCATTAATACAAAAGTAAACAAATGAAGTAATAAAGGAGTAAAATAAAATATTATCATAGATGTGTGGATGAATGCAAACAAACAAAAACTAAACAATGAAGAAATAATTGATTTAAGTAAAAAAAAACAGATAGAAAAAGGAGTAGGTGAAAATGTTACTTTAGATAATTTGAATATCTGTTAGATCACAAGCATTATGACTTTTAAAAGAAATGTGTATGGAATGGGATATGGAATTCTGGGGCATAAGAAATGGAGAGGAAAGGAAGAAAAATGGGTTATAGTTGATTTGTTATTTTATACCTATTTATGCTGAAACGATATTGTCTTATCTATGAACTGATCATAGAAAACAGATTAATCATGCAATCCCTATATTTTATAAATTAACAAATTTCAAACCTCTGGAGTAGTAGATCTCTTCCATTTTGTTCTGGGCCAGATTGATCTAAGTAATTTCAAATGTGGCATGAATACCTTTATGGCTGAACTGTGAGGTTCCTGAGCCCCTATAAATGTAATGCTAAGCTGGTTCATAGTACAGGTTACAGTAGCTAAGCCTAAACCAGAAGAATATCCATTAACTTTTTTAAAAATTTCATATGTTGGTGTATAAAATAGAAGCACTCACCAAAAATGAAATTCTGTTAATTAGGCCCTATGTTGGAATTTCAGTACTGAATTTTACATTTCTACCTTGATTGTTCAAAATGAAACAAATTATTAGTTATTGAGCAGTCAAGGTAAAAACGTACCAGATATATCAGACCTAAGAAGTTCATGATAATTTTTACAGCTTTCCCGGTAGATTAATTGTATAGCTTAAAACTCCATTAAAATAAGAATATGCATAAAATCATTGTAATGTCTCTAATTATCCAGTCATTTTAAAGGTAATCAAAATGGAAACACCTCACCTGTCTCTGCTGCCATCTAGAAATGAATTTGTTGTTCCATTTTTATTAAAGTTCAAAAAGTGCTTAGATTAACTGTCATATTAGCTTGAGCTTTGATTAATCAGTGTTTGCCATGAATACTTGAACATACACACACAAATACGCACACACGTGCACACACACCCATATATATATTTCCTTTGAGAGAGAGAGAGGGCAAAACTCGTCCTGCAAATGTTTAGGAGGGAAAAAAAGTAAATGGACGTGGTTGTTGAACAATATATTAAACACTGTTTGTGCTAGAACCTATGATTCCCATTGAATCACTTTTTTTTTTTTTTTTTAAAGAAAAGAAGGGGGAAAAAGAATGTCAAGGGAATAGGATGCCAAGAAATAGTTGGCTCTGTGTGTGGAGGGGCAGGGAAGCAAAGCCCCGCCAGCAGTTTTTGTCTCCAGCGGAGGAGCTCCTGTCCGGAAGGTGCGTTGGCTCCCTCTGGGCTGCCTCTGTGGCTTTGTGCTCTCCCTCTCTCTCTGGCCTGGCCCGCTCTGGCCTAGAGTGGATCAAACAAGCCATGGGGAAAGTTTCCCTCATTTGCATCACTTCTAGACAGCCCTGTCGTACTCTTTGCTGACAGGAAATCGCTGTCTTTGTCACCTTTTCTCAGGGCCCTCCTTTTGGCAGAGATGAACCATGTGACCACGCTTAATCACAACAGCACTGGCTCGAGACTCCATGACATGTTTTCCTCAGCACTTCAATAAACGGGGTAGAGGAGTCAGTAGGAAATTACTACATTAATTTTAGAGTGAAAAGATAATTAGCGCTTGAAGGACTCGTGCTACCACCTATGGAATTATTATTCAAATTAAAGTTAATTTATCAAGAACTCATGAAAACTATCTCCCCTAATGCAACTGTTTTTAAAAAATTAAACCTTGAATAGTAAGAATTGGGCATATGTGGAGGGAGAGTGGGAAGAAGGCAAGGAGAGGAGTCAGGAGGGAGAAAGAAAGAGAGGAGTGGGGAGAAGAGAGGGAAATCATAGCAGGCATTAGCTATGTTTGAAAAAGCAACTTAAAAGGACTGCAACTTCAACATTTAGGACTGAAGGCTGGAGCATGTAAAACGCTTACTTAGATGATATGAATAGGACACTGGCAAACAAAAGCAGCAGTGTGCTCCTAGAAAACTGTGCTTAAAGGAGTTTCCTTGGCAACAGAAATGCAGTTCCAAAAGTAGACAGAACTTTCCTCAGAAAACATACTATTAATAACAACCTTCCGGAACAACTTGGAACAATTTGACGACTTGGCAATAATAATGCCAAGTGTTCTGCAAATTAATCTAACACATAACAGTTATATTTCCTTGCCTGTAATTTTTTACTGGACCCTACCTAGAATTCATTGCTTTTCAGTGGCACAAAAGTGAAAAATATCTTTAAATGCTGTCATGGAAAAAGAAAACCAAAAGAACTGCTGTGACCAACAGTGGCCAATGATTGTATTCAGCATTTTGGAACCTTCAAGAGACCTTAGTTTAGTGAGATAAGTCTATTCCAATTAAAGCTACTATAAATGCTTTCACGAGCAAAACTTGTTAAAGGGTTAAGAGCCTGAGAATTGCTGTGATGTGAAGTACAGCTTGAGGCCATTGGTTATATAAATGTAACACTTCACTAAATATGTGCTGTGTTATTTTTAAAGAGCATCATCATTTCTTGTCAGCTCAGAGAATAAACTGATCTTGGATCTACTTGGCCAATGGGAATCGTTTGAATTCTCTTGAAGGCTATACATTTGCCAGCCAAGAAAGATATAATGTTCCTCTAACCTTTCTTGAATCCTTGGAGCTAAAGGTTAAAAGTAATCAATATCTCATTGTGCTGCTTAGTTTCAGGGTAATAAGTAATAACCTTCATGTTAAAATCCAAATGATTACAGATAGCACTTAAATGAGTTGACCTGTTTGGGAGTTCTTATTAATTGCAATCAGGATAATCATTAGCATTTGCTAATAAAATTTGGGATTAAATTGCAAAAATTTCAGCCTTTACCTCTTAGAAAAATGGCTTTAACTTAATTAGGTGTGACTGTGCCATGTTCCTTCCTGTGGTAAGCTGAAAGCTTTGGATTCAACCCTAGATATTTGTAGATTTCTTTCAGGTTCCTAGAAAATAAATTAGAGAAATATTTAAATTCCTAATAAGAAAGGGTGTTTGGTTCCCTGTCACCTTTGGCTCATGAACTACTCAATACTATGGTATTTGTTTCAGGTTTATGACTTAATGGAAATGTCCTTTACCTGGTTTTTAGGATTTCCTATTTTTAAATGACTTTTCTTTAGTAGTTACATTCATATTCAGGCTAATCTGGTTTGAAGCTGGAAGAAATTATATGCTAATAATTAAACTTTACAGACAACCATGGTGTAAATTGGGGCTTATTTATTTTGTTTAAAAAAAGTATTATCATTGACAAAAGGGACTTGATATAAAAAGGACAAACATTAGGTTTAATGTTCCATGTATTACATCAGGAAGGCTCTGGTTATGATAGAGCCACAAGGAAATATATAAGATATATATGCTATTGAATACAAATATTTTACTTTTATCATTCTAATTTTTACAATTCAGTAGCACTTCATGCATGCATTCCAAAAGTAGGAAGGCTGGGCTATTAAACTGCCAAGATAATGATTCGGTTATTTCAAAAGAAGTCCTGGTACCTCTTTAGAATAGGCTGGTGAGAGCTTAAGGGAAAATTTCAACCACAGAATAAACTCATTAATCTCCTACTTTCTTGTCCTTATCTGACTACCATGTCTAACTTTAGAAGGAGATAGATTTATAGTTGTCCAAGGGACATTTTTGGAATGTTAGAGCTCTCCAAGCCAACTATCTCCATTACTAAATGCCCATACTAGCTGAAATTCCATCCATAAGCTTAATTTCTGTGGGGTAAAAGAACATTACTGGACGTATATTCCACAGACAGTAGGAGAATAATATCAAATTGAATTCCAATTTTGACATCTAGCTTAAATGGAAGGGCACTGGGAGGGGAAAATGAAGTGCGTAGAGACAAGGAAACCAGGAATGGGACCAGGAACAAATGACCACTTCACCATTTGATAAAGAAGGAAGTGTGTTCACACGCACATTTGGTGGTTGTGGGGGGTGGGGGTTGGGGGTAGGGATTGGTGGTGGGATAAAGGTAGAGGGAAACAATATTTGTCAAATCTTAATCTTTAACCTTGTCAGTGCCATACTCACATTATCTTATTTAATGCTAACAGTGATCCTGGAATGAATTTATTATTTTTCCCATTTCATAGATTTGGGGCCAGAGGTTAGCAGACTAGGACAGTCTCTTAGGCTAGTCATTTAATGCTGCAGAATGCAAAACACCAGAGATGGAATGGCTTTTATAAAACGGGGATTTATTTCGCTACACAGTTACAGTCTTAAGGCCACAAAGCATCCAAGGTAACACCTCAGCAATCGGGTACCTTCACCGGAGGACGGCCAGTGGTCGTCTGCTCCAAAGCTCCGGCCTCAAAACGGCTTTCTCCCAGGACATTCCTTTCTAGCAAGCTTGCTTCTCTTCAAAACATCACTCCCAGCTGCACTCAGTTTTCCCTCTTTGAGTCAGCTCATTTATATAGCTCCACCGATCAAGGCCCACCCCGAATGGGCGGGGCCACGCCTCCATGGGAACATCTCATCAAAATTATCTCCCACAGCTGGGTGGGGCACACTCCAAGCAAATCTAACCAACACCAAAACTTCTGCCCCACACAAGACCACAAAGATAATGGCATTTGGGGGACACAATACATTCAAACTGGCACATTCCACCCCCTGGAACCCAAAATGACATTATCTTTCCAAATACAAAATACATTCATTTCATCACAACATCACAAAAACTTATTTCAGTAACAAAAATTAAGTACAAAATCCCATCAAAATCAATTTAGACGTGGTCAGTCCCAAGGCACAATTCCCCTCTAGCTGTGGATCTGTGAACCTAGAACAAGTTATGTGCTTCCAATATACAAAGGAGAGACATTCATAGGATGAACATTTCCATTGCCATAAGGAGAAACAGTAAGGAAAACAGGGTTAACAGGAGCAAAACAGTTCCTAAAACCCACAGGACAAACTCCATTAGATTTCAAAGTCCGAGAGTCATTTACAGAACAATGTTGCATCCTTGGGGCTTGAGAGAGTGGGAGCCTAACCCTTCCCAAGGGCCTATTTAGCAGCCCTTTTCTCTCCAAATGCTTGGGTGAGTGCTCCAGCATATCCACACATTGGGGAGACCACCTTCTCGGCCCCACCCTCCTCAAACCTCGGGGCAGCTCCCGGATTCCCTTCCATCTCTGGGGCACACGCTCAACCCCTTCAGAACAGTGGGGTGGCAGCCAGGCTCTCCCCAATTCCCTGGGAATGTGCTCCACCCTCTTTGGGACCTCGGGTGGCAGAACTCTTCCAGAGCATGGAGGCGGAAGGCCCGCCCTTGACCTCCAGGGCAAACTCACCCTTTCCATGCATGTGGGCTGCTCCGCTCTCCCAGCCCGAGACCTCCTGACTCCAGACCTCAACCTCCATAGCTCTGTCTTTGAAGAGATTTTTCCTTTAATTTTTTCCTTGTCTGTCTCCTCCAGTCCAGACCGGCAATGGCTCTGTCTATAAAGATCTCGCAAAAATTCTGTTGCTTCGCATGAAGCACGCAGGGGTCAAAGCCATCAGACAATAGGACTTTCCACAAATCCTTTCTGCTAACCTCCTTTCCAATCTTGGCTTGTACTGAAATAGCGGCTGGGTTCCATGTTTGGTTCCATCCTCACGTTGGGCTGTAGCTTCTGGGATTCCACCCCTGGAAGCCTGTAATTTTCCAAGCCATCAGCTTCTGGTTTCTTTGAACCCAAGAGTTCAGTTCTAAGTTTATCTCTCTCTGCTCGCATTTTACTATAAGCTGCAAGGAGAAGCCAGGATACGTCCTCCACACGTAGTCTGGAGATCTCCTCAGCTAAGTATTCCAGGTTGTTGCTTCCAGATTCTTCCTTCCATCTGACACCAGGACTCAATTTTGCCAAATTCTGTGCCACTTTAAAACAAGGATCACCTTTCTTCAGTTTACAACAACACATTCATCATTTCTTGCTCAAGTCCTCATCAGAAGTATCTTTAGAGTCCCATATTTCCACAAACAGTCTCTTTAAAGCAGTTTTGGCCTTTTCTATCAAGCTCCTCACAATTATTCCAGAATCTTCCCCTTATCCATTTGAAAAGCTGTTCCAACATGTTTGGTATTTGCAAACTCAGCAGCAAAAGCACCCCACTTCTCTGGTACCAAAATCTGTTCTAGTTTGCTAATGCTGCAGAATGCAAAACACCAGAGATGGATTGGCTTTTATAAAACGGGGATTTATTTCGCTACACAGTTACAGTCTTAAGGCCACAAAGCATCCAAGGTAACACCTCAGCAATCGGGTACCTTCACCGGAGGACGGCCAGTGGTCGTCTGCTCCAAAGCTCCGGCCTCAAAACAGCTTTCTCCCAGGACGTTCCTTTCTAGCAAGCTTGCTTCTCTTCAAAACATCACTCCCAGCTGCACTCAGTTTTCTCTCTTTGAGTCAGCTCATTTATATAGCTCCACCGATCAAGGCCCACCCCGAATGGGTGGGGCCACGCCTCCATGGGAACATCTCATCAAAATTATCTCCCACAGCTGGGTGGGGCACACTCCAAGCAAATCTAACCAACTCCAAAACTTCTGCCCCACACAAGACCACAAAGATAATGGCATTTGGGGGACACAATACATTCAAACTGGCACAGAGACACAGAATTAGTTCTTCAGTCAGATCAGGCTTGGATATGCTGAAATAACAAACAACCTCCAAATATCAGATGCTTAAAATACAAAAGACTTATTTCTCATGCATATTGCATGTGCTGGTTTGGGACCGTTATATACCCCAGAAAATGTCATGTTCTTTTAAACCATTCTTGTGAGTGCAGACCTATTGTGAGTGGGACCTTTCAGTTAGGTTGTTTCAATTGGGATGTGACCCACCCAATTCAAGGTGGGTCTTAGTCCTCTACTGGAGTTCTTTGTGAAGAGGTTAAAAGACAGTTAAAAAAAAAAAAGGTAAAAACCCAGAGAGCTTAGAGAGAAACACCCAGAGGTATTTGGACAGCCATTGCAACCAGAACAGGAGAGAAGGACCAGCAGACATCACCATGTGCCTTCCCATGTGACAGAGGAACCCCAGATGCTAGAAGCCATTCCTCAGAGAAGGTATCTTCCTCTTGATGCCTTAATTTGGACATTTTCATGGCCTTAGAACTTTAAATTTGTAACCTAATAGAGCCCCATTGAAAAAGCCAACCCATTTCTGATATACTGCATTCCCACAGCTTTTGCAAACCAAAACACTACCTGTCCATTACAAGTTGACTAGGGGCTCTGCTTAGCATTGTCCTCACTTTAGGTCTCAGACTCATGGAGTAGCCACCCTCTGAAATATTCGCTCACAGTGATGAAGAGAAAAGAGAGCTATGGAGGGTATCACTATGGCCATTAAACCTTCCATCTGGAAGAGACATGTCACTTCCACTCAGAATCGTTGGCCAAAACTAATCACATGGCCCCATCCAACTTCAAAGTGCACAGGAGTAGTGCAGCCCTACTATATGCCTGAAAGGCAGAAAGCCAGAAAGCCAGAAATATTTGTTGAACTGTACCAATAAATATCACAAGAAATAAATAATAATCCAGAGTTTGAACCCAGATCTGGGTGGTGCCAATGTCCGTGGCATTTCTTTTATTTGCTGCTTATCTGCTCACTGTTGTCCTATATCCTCTTTTCTACAACTGGTCAAGTTCTTGCAAGAATGTTACTTCCTCCCTTTACATGATCTTTTTGTGCCAAAATAGAAAGAAGTAGGTCCTAAATGTTAGATTGTACATATGTAGAGAAAACACAACAGACTTGGGTTGGGTCTTTAACCAATCATCAGACTGTATTGTGAAGGCTCTAAACTTTCTCAAACACCTCAGCACCCTAGGGCCATGATGAGCTTCACAGGTGGCCGCTTATATTTTGTCAGATTCAGGAGAGCTAAGGCTGAAAATGTTTTTGTTTTTTGGGAGATACACTAAAGGCAGCACTGCCCTAGGAGAATTCAATCTCATAGATCCTGTTATTGCCATAGAGAGTTACTAAACAAGTGTTTCCATGGTGAGATACTCTTCAGGAATATCGTTGGCATAAAAACCATTTTCCAGTCCTGTCAAGGAAGCAAATTCTGTTTGCAGAAACAAGGGCATTTCCAAGCATATTTTTAATAATATGGATATTGGTGGAGCGCATAAATTCTTAAACTAGGCACTTCCGTGACACGCTATCCCTTATGAGGCACACTGGGGTAAGCTAAGAGGGAAAGAGTGGTCTTCCTACTAGACTTTGATTCATTTCCATAAGACACAAAACACACAAATATATGTATAAATATATATGTATGTATATTTATAGATATGTGTGTGAATATATATATATATAGTTTTTCTTTTTCTGAAGCTGGGAAAGAGATCAACCTGGCTAATATACTTATTGCATATGGGTTTGATTTCAATTTTTATTCTAAAATTTCCCAGACCACAGAGCTCCAGCCTTTCTCCAGAAGGATAGCTATATTCCTCTGAAATTCATCTGACTTGCTATTTCAGCTGTTTTTCTAGATATTGATTCCATATGCTCATTAATGTTTGCATAAAGGAAATTTGTAATATTTCCCTTTGTCATCTCAATTTAGCCACTGAAAACTGGAGCTTTGTGGAAGAGCCACGCACGCACACACACACATACAAACACATACAGTACTAACTTGTTTAATTAAAAAAAAAACACACACACTTTCATCAGGATTGAATTTGGATGAAGCCAGATTCTTTGGACCGGATATGCTGGTAGTCCCAAGACATTTAAATCATGCATATATAAATAACGATAAAAATTCCTTCATATATGCCAATTTTCCATCTGGAGCATATTTTTATGTTATAAATCTTGACATATTGGATTTTGCTACCTTCCTTATAATAGTATTATCCCTTTCAGTACTCATGAGTGCAGCAGACCAACTTACCTCCCTGAGAGAGCCCACCTAGAAAAGGTTTTAGCTGTAAGTACTTTGTTATTAATTAAATGCATATATTAAAATAATGATGATAGATTTGGACTTT